>NC_053166.1:145020818-145388318 GCF_016835505.1 Polypterus senegalus
GAAAAAGCGACGATTCAGGATACACCAGCTAGAAGGGAAAACAGGTATTTCCTATTCTCACCAAATGCATTTGTTTGGAATGGCTTCAGGGCAAGAAGAATAAATAACAGTTGGCCGCTGTCTCTGTCACAAGTTGATAACAATGTTGAAAAATATGCAGGGACAGTGTACTTCAAAGTGAACTTAATATATTCTCACCAAATGTTTAGAGAAAAAAAAGAAAAGAATTGTCAGTAACTAAATCAAAATTGAGTCTATTTCACAATTTCAAGTCCACACTGGCAAAAAGCTCCGGATGATGGCTGCCAACCATTTCTTGGGACTCACCCTGCGCTGCTATTTAAAATCTTCATTCCAAAGTTCACAAGTGTAGAGGAGATGACAACCGAGTCCTGGTGAATGTAGTATTGGCCACATGCATACACATATGTATAGGACTAAGCCAATTATGAGTTTGAAATGTGAAGAACCACCCCACCCATATCTGCAGATGCTCTTAAACCCAATGTCACCAGACAGCTTATTGCTGGAGATCTAGTGTGATAACTCTGTTAGAGCTGGCCCTGAGGCACAGTGGCCAAAGTCAGCTATTTAGAAAGTATTGTTGCACCCAGACTGGTCAGATGGGCTGAGAGTTAGCATCATGGAAGCAAAATGTGAAGAGAAAAACCATCAGTTGGAAGGGCATGTTTAGGTATACTGTATGTAGATTTGTTGGTCTAAAAATGCTTCAGCCAATGTATACAGAATGAATTACATGTCTTCTAGCCACTTGTTTGTTTTGAAAACCAACTTTTTAAATGCCGAGTCAAGGGAAGCCACAGAACATCTAAAAAGCAACAAAAACAAAAAACAGAATCCAGTGCTTGAAGGGCCATATGTGCAGTACTTTCCAGGTATGGCACTCCTGTATTATATTAATCTATTAACCCTGAATGATGTGAAGAAGGCGGCCAACATATATTTGTTTTTTTCCCCACAAATGACATAAGGGAGATACAACGAGTGGAACGCAAAATGACAAATAGAGTAGAATGCAACAAACAATGTAATCCCTGTGGGCCTAACTATACTGGCTATTGACCCCAGTCTATTATGCTCTACATGGTGGGGTTTTTTCACTTGCCCACTAATGTAGTACAAAGTATTCCCAAAGCTGCCACCTGTCTCTACCTTCTTCAATCTCTGTCTAAATTCACCTCTCCATCAATAGACTTTGGGAGTTTATGGGCTCAAAGTGAACTTAAACCTCATCCCAAGGCCATTTCTGGCCAAGTCTTTCCCAATTACAAGGTCCTGCTCTCTTAAACTGGGCACATGTGCTGCAGTCTCCCAACCTTCTCCTAACACCCATGGCATCTGTTGGGTAACATGCACTTCTAGCGCCTTGGCACAGCATTGGCCATTCCCTCCAATGTTGCCTTCTTCGGTTCCCTTTTTTAATTTTTGTGCCATTGCTTTTAGCAGCTTGATGGCATCTCTTGTGGATGGGAATCCGAGACACAGCAAAAAGACGCAAGGCCTCCATTAGCTTCAAAAAAATCTTTACCGGCTAGGTCAGGCCTCACTTGCCCTACCTAAAAAAGGCTTTACCCCAATGAGTCTTAATCCCAATTCCAGTGGCCTTCCTCATGCTTTGCAGCCTCAAAAGGGATTTTATCCTCAAGAACAAACTTAAAATGTCCCAAAATCTGCCCTAAAGCTCCACAAAAAATGGATGACCATTGATCTTTGTACACAGAAAAGGCTGCAGAATCTTTTCTAATGAACCATTTATTGATAGAATAGAAAAATACAAGCAAAATACTCAAAAGAACAGAAATAGGCAAAAAAGTTGCCTAAAAGGCAATTCTAAGCAAACATGACCAAATAGAGATGCCAAAAGTGAAATCAAGTGCCATCATGTGGAACATCAAGGATTTGAAACATTCTTCAAATAATTCAGGAAACATTCAATGAATTTTGTATCGGTGCTTGTATCGGGTCCAGACGTTCAACATAATCAATGACGTGTGAATCCTCGCAGCCTATCCTCATTACAAGGATGGTTTTGGCTCATGGCTTGAAACACAAACCGGGGAATTAGGAATAAGCCTTTGATGGAGTGCAGTAAAACAGAACGGCCAATTATCTTGGCGTGCAGATCTTCGGGATATGGCAACAAAACAAAACTTGAGTACCCAAACGTAATAAAACAGCACATACATAGAAAAAATTGGGACATGGACAGGATTTAAGCACTCAGAACTTGGAGCTGGCCACTGTGCCTCTGGGTGCCATCTTTGATGTCCCAAATAAAAAAAAAAAAACAAAATAAGCAAAGCTGACAATCTAATGATGCTTAATGTGAGATGAACTGGGAATCACATGTATCACATTTTACCTGTTAGATCCATCGTAATAGGTCCAGGGGCCGCATTACACACCAAAGTCAGACGTGTCACCTGAACATTTGGGGCAGAAGGATCTGCATAAGAAACATGGAGAAAAAAGAAACAGTTCTGATGAATGTTGAACTCCCAGCAGGCCCTCCAGTAAGGCTACTTGTTCAAATTAACCATAAAAAGGACAGAATCCCTTCAATATGTTTGAGCTAAATACCTATGTGCTGGTCATCAGTGGAGTCCCTCAGGGGGTCTGCCCTAGGTCAGCTACTTTTTCTGATTTATATTAATGACATTCCGGTAAAGTTAATAAAAACTTGTGAAATTCACAGGTGAAGCTAGACTTGGAGGAATGACAGACACTGAGGAGGCAGCAAAAACAATTCAAAAAGACTTGGATGGAGCTGTGAGATTATTTGGAAAATGTATTTTAACAAAGAAAAGCATAAAGTGCTACACATTGGCAAAAGGAACATCAATTACAAATACAAGATGAGAGACACTGTTCTGAACAAAGCGATCTCTAAAAAGGATTTAGGGGTTGATGTTGACACAACATTTTCATCATCTGAGCAATGTGCAGGCAAATAAAATGTTAGGTTATATTGTACAAACTATTGAATATAAATCTAGGGATTTTATGCTCAGACAATATAATGCATGACTGAGACCACATCTGCATAATAGAAAAAGAAAAAGCAAGGATTCAGGATACACCAGCTAGATTGTAAAACAGATATTTCCTATTCTCACCAAATCACCATTCATTTGGAATGGCTTAAGGGCAAGAAAAATAAATATCAGTTGGCCGCTGTCTCTGTCAAAAGTTGATAACAATGTTGAAAAATATGCAGGGACAGTACTTCAAATAGAACAATATATTTTCACAAAATGTTCAGAGGAAAAAAGAATTGTCAGTAACTAAATCAAAACTGAGTTTATTTCCCAATTTTAAGTCCACACTGGCAAAAAACACTGGATGATGGCTGCCGACCATTGCTTGGGACTCACCCTGCGCTGCTATTTAAAATCTTTATTCCAAAGTTCACAAGTGTAGAGGAGATGACAATTGAGTCCTGGTGAATGTAGTATTGGCCATGTGCATACACATATGTATAGGACTAAGCCAATTTTGAGGTTGAAATGTGAAGAACCACCACACTCATATCTGCAGATGCTCATAAACCAGATGTCAGTGGAGTACTGTGTGCAGTTCTGGTCACCACATTACAATAAAGACATAGCAGCACTTGAAGCTGTCCAGAGGAGAGCAACCAGGACCATCCCAGTACTAAGGACATGTCCTACCTCTGACAGACTTGGAGAATTAAACATGTTTACTCCTAAGCAGAGGAGACTGCTAGGGGTCCTAATCTAGGCCTTTGAAATTCTCAAAGGCATTAATAAAGTAGATTCTGCAGAATTCTTCACATGCTCAAGGACATCAGTGGAAATTAAGGGGAAGCACATCT
The DNA here is from genome assembly GCF_016835505.1 of Polypterus senegalus. Classification (NCBI taxonomy): domain Eukaryota; kingdom Metazoa; phylum Chordata; class Cladistia; order Polypteriformes; family Polypteridae; genus Polypterus; species Polypterus senegalus. The sequence goes on from NC_053166.1 coordinate 145,024,675, forward strand.
AGGACTGAAGTTAGGAAGCACTTCTTTATGCAAAGATTCGTGGGGCTCAGGAACAAATATTGAGGAACATAGTTGAAGCAGAAACCTTGAATAGTTAAGAAGTATCTGGATAAGATTTTAGGACAGATTAGCTACTAGTTAAAGGAAATTTGACAAACAAGAGGTCCATCACAATCTTTTATTTTTAAATGTTGCCCCATGTGGGACACTTCAGATGCCACTTTTTGGCCTTAATGAATCCATAAAAGGTCTTGCTAGAACCTCCATGGTACTTCACTAAGATTGTTAGTCTGGATAATCTCCTTCTGAGGCATCCTCTACAATCATGGCAGATACTCCCTCCTAATGGCCATAACATTGGGGGTTCTCCAGTCTCCAGTCAATTAACAAGCCACTGTCCTTGTTCCTATAGTGGCCTCCTGTGCCCCAGGCAATCTATCACAATTTCACAGGTACAGTACGCTTTTTAATCCATTACTGAGAAAACAAGCTTGAATAAGAATTCCGAGGCACTTGTCACAAACAACAAATAAAAACGACTTTAAACTTTACAAAGATTGACTGGTTGACACTAGTTTCTTGAAGGTTTTCATTTCTTTCTATCCCCAAGTGGTGTTGAGTTTGCCCAGTTACGCATTAATGGCTCATCACTTGCTAACCTGAAGCAGTCAGTCATGGAGAGAAGGCCTTGACCCCAATTCAGAAAAATGCATTTGTGTTTTATTTCTCTTTCTCTTTTTTAATCCCTTTATTTGGAAACAAAAAAAAAAAAAGAACACAATTCAAAACAAATGAATAACATAGCAAGTACAATAGTGTGTTTTTGGAAACAATCCATGGAATGCTGCATTTAAACCCCACCAGCTACACACGACTAGAGAGCACCGTCTCAAATGGCTTTTTGTGCAGGATAATGCAGCAAGTAAAAGGAAAAAAGGTGGAGCCCAGGTTTGGTAGGTTTACTTTAGAATTACATTAATGAGTTCTTGCCAAGTTCTGTTCCTCGAAAACAGAGAATTTGATTTTTATGATTTGAACTAATAAAGAATATTGCTTTGCCATTGATTGATGCAGAGGGTGGGTTAGGATTCTTCTAGCTGAGCAAAATAATTCTTCTAGCAACTCGTGTGATATAGGATATTACATCTGATTCATTTGCAGCCATACTACGTGAACTTCAGAACAGGTAATCCACCTAAAGCTAAGCATGTTTGCTTACCCTGTGCTCTGAATGTGGATCCCAATACCCCAGTGTAATGACAGGGCCACCACGCTGTGTAAAAGGTGCCAACCTTTAGATGAGACGTAAAATCGAGGTCCTGACTCTCTGTGGTCATTAAAGATCCCTGGGCATTCTTTGTAAAGAGGAGGATGCATCCGAATGCCCTAGCTAAATTGCCCACCAAGGTCTTTTTATTCTGGACCCCTAATCATCCCCTTCTCTAATTGGCTCTCTCTCAATCTCAACTTCACCACATAACAGCTCATGTGTGGCAAGTGTACTAGTGCAAAAATGGCTTTCGTCACAACAACCAGGTGGATGCTACACATTAGTGGTGGTTGATGTGGCTCCCTACTTACTAAAGTGCTTTGAGTAGCAAGAAAAGTGTTAAATAAATATAAAGATTTTTTAATATTATCATCATCATCATTACACTCTTTTAATCCCATCTAATATTATCCAAGATATTGCCATGCTGTCATTAAACTAATTTTAAATTCAAGAATATAAGAGATTAACTATTTTGGAGAAAATATTGTGCTATGTTTACATTACAAGTCTCATTGCTCAAATCAATTTTAATGATCTTGACAGTTCACATTCATAACTACAAGTGACTTATATCTAACTGTAATGCGAACACATCTGTCCTCTGAAATGTCACACACGGATACATTTCTGTCATTGCATTTATTATGTAGGCATTGTCACATATCAGATCATGGTCCATACTCTTGTCATATGTAGCTCCTGGCTGGTGGAATGAGCCACCCACTTCCATTTGAAATTCTGGCTCCTTCAATGTGCTTAAGAAGTGACTGAAGTGTTTCTTGTGTGGTAAATCTCTAACTCTTAGATGTTCGTAACTTAAGAATTACAACTTTCTTGTATTTTGTTCCGATCAATTTTTTAACCTTGTCCTGTAGCACTTGTTCCTAAACAGCCCCTAGGCTGATGTTTAATCAGTTATGTTGACTTTATATATATTATATAAAAGTGAAAAAATCTTGGGAAGAGAGACGAGACGTGACTTTCTCAGAGAGACACTTTCATGTCCCGTGAGACGAGGCTTTGTGCCAAGAGATTTAACCACACCCGGGACCGGAAATAAAGCACAAAGAGTAGGTGACAAAGTAGAACGTTGTAAAGACTTCAGAACCATTGGCGCGATACACATACAGAGCAGGTCAGAGATAATGAAAGTACTAAAATTTGAAAGTCTCAAAAAAAATGATAGTAAAGATCGCATTAGCACAAACAAATGGAAATTATTACTTGGTTAAATAACAGAACAGCAAAAAGAGATCGAATATATTGCTTGGATTTAAACTTTAAGTCGGAGACTTGTAGAGCATCTAATTCATGTTGCCATCAGGGAAAAGTAGTGTTTCTTCACAATGAAGAGGCGTATCCACGAGAATCAAAAGATTTGTTGTTTGGTGAAAGTGAAATCCACATACGTGAGCGGCAGAGACGTGAAGTTGCTGGCGAGTAGCGCAGGTAGGGGGGTTGGCGAGCGAAGTGAGCAAGGGGTAAATCCCCCTAGTATGTATGTGTGTGTATATATATATATACTGCGTGAGATCTCTCCGTGTCTGCGTGGGTTTCCTCCGGGTGCTCCAGTTTCCTCCCACAGTCCAAAGACATGCAGGTTAGGTGCATTGGCGATTCTAAATTGTCCCTAGTGGGTGCTTGTGTGTGTATGTGTGTGTGCCCTGCAGTGGGCTGATGCCCTGCTTGGGGTTTGTTTCCTGCCTTGAGTCCTGTGTTGGCTGGGATTGGCTCCACCAGACCCCAGTGACCCTGTAGTTAGGATATAGCAGGTTGGATAATGGATGGATGGAGATATATATATATATATATAGGTTATATTTTATTATATAATTTCATTAAAGTAGGGATATAACAGTTTGTGTGTCAGTCTGTGTTTGGCCGTTCGGTTGCTATGTCTCTGCCAGTCCAAAAGATGGCACATCAAATACTTTAGTAATAAAATGCATTTCCTTCATCATTTCAGCAGATGGCATATCACAAATATTAACACTGCTTTTACAAATCCTGGTGTGTGTTCAGACCATAGTGTGTGTGTATATATATTTAGCTACCTATTTATGTATTTATTTATTTAAAGAGCTTCTGTAAAAAGCCAAATTTCCCCCAAGGACAAACACAGTTCTGGTCTAATTTAATCTAATCGGCACATAACAGAGACATATGCACTGCATTTGTCATTCCAACAGATGGTGCACCTCTAGCATTAACACTGTATATATATATATATATATATATATATATATATATATATATATATATATATATATATATATATATATATATATATATATATATATATATATATATATATATATATATATATATATATATATATATATATATATATATATATATATATATATATATATATATATATATATATATATATATATATATATATATATATATAAAAATTATGGGGGGGGGGTTTTACTGGGTGTGAAGTCTTGTTTATTATATTATATTATATATACACACATACATTACATACATACACATACTTTATATACATGCATACATACATACAAAACACACAGACACACACAAGCAAAGCAAAAATAACCTACAAAAGAGAAAAATATTAAAATAGTGAAAAATTGCACTTGGAACTAAAAATGTAAAAACTAAGAAAATTGGAACAAATAATAAATCACAGGAAATACAGGCTTGTAAACAAGCTTGGTACAGTGAGGTGAGGCTGTCCTCCTGCAGACATGCAGTCATCCTCCCTCGGCGGCTCAAGATCTTGCCCTTGTAATTGCTCCCTTTGTTGTTCACGTCTCGTCTCGCATGTCTCCTGGGAGTACTGGCAAATGCTAATAAAGTATCTATCTATCTACACCTTTTCTTGTTTTCTTTTCATTTTTCCCTTACCTATCTCCACAGGTCCTGAGCCAAGCAATGCCTTCTTATACTTATTCAGGCTTTCGTCATCTTTATCTAGTTCTTGGATTTCCTGCAGGGACTTCTGGGCTGGAGGCTGGTAGTTGACGTCAGCTTCGTCAATTTCGTGCACGTCTGCTTCTTTGTCTGCCATGAAGTCTGGAAGAGAAGGTGTGGGTCACTAAACTATGACCAAAACTCATTTTTTTTGCATAATGCAGTATTATATACATTGTGTAATTCATCATAGTCAGTATAGCAGAAATATAGGGAAGATCATATAATGTATCATAGGTAATGAAACACTTAAATAAGGTACTTAATGTAATTCATCTCATGGAATGTAACATAAGCTAATCCATTGTCATAGGAAGTGAAGTACAGGCAGAAGGAAGTTAATATTTTCCATCAAAGAGAATTTAGATCAAGTACTGTGTATGGTGCTTCATTTACTCTATAACAGAGAATGAAACATGAGTGCAAGCTGCCTCCCACATATTTCATTGCTTATAATAAATTAAGTATAAGATACATTGCATTATTCATCTCAGGCAATAAAGCACCAGTATAGTCATAAAAGGCAAAGATATGGTTTGGTTTTACTGTAAACAATAAAGAACAAATATACAGTATAGCACTTCATATTACTCACTCAAGCTCCAGCTGAAGAACCTTTGTGTGTTTTATCACAGGCAAATAACCACAAGTATAAGCAGCTTATAGACTTCAAAACACAGGGAATAGAAAAGAGGTATAAGGTAGTTGAAGTATTTCACTATCTAGGATTGATCACAAGTAGGTCATTGATGTGATTAATTGCAATAACAAAATAGAAAGATTAGAGTAATTCATGCAATTCATCATAGAGAATGAAGCCCAGGTAGAAGGTGGTCTACGGCCCCATCCACACTACTACATCTTTGTTTAAAGTCACAGACGATCCATCGATAGACAGATAGAACTTCATTTGTCCCCTGGGGAAAATAAGTCTCTGTTGTTGCCTTTTGTCCACACTACCTTGGCATTTTCAACCCCTGAAAACACAGGATATTTAAAAACGCCCTCCAGAGTCATATACTTCGGAAAAATCAGCCTCAGTGTTGCAGCATGGACAGTTTTACAAATGACTTCATCCGATTTCTTCATGCTTATTAAGCAGCCCTTCCCGAAAGGATCCTGTAAATTTCAACATCTAATTCCCTGACTGGTCAACCCTTAATGGAAGAAAAATGTAAAGGAGCTGCTTTCCATGTCACTTGTGTTCTTTACCTGTATACAGCTTAACTGTGTTTTGTACAGTTTGAATACTACATACTGTATGTGTACAAATGGCAAATAATTTATCGGTCACTAAGTTTTATACAATAAATCCCATGGCTGGTGATATTGCTGTCTCTTAAAGGATTTTTCTGTAAAGTGTGTTGGTAAATGGCGACGTCATATGCGTTTTTGGTCGTTTTAGTGTGGAAAGAAATACTTTTGTAAACATTGTGGTAACGCTAGTATGGACAGAAATTTCTTTGGTTTCAAAATGTAGCTTTTCTTTTTTTATTTAATAAAAATGTAGTAGTGTTTATGCAGCCTATGCAATTCCTCATGAAGAATGAAGCACAACAAAATATATACTTCAGGTAAATGAACACAAGGAGAGAAACACCAAATTATAAAGGACCTTCATGCAATTTATCTGTGGCAAAAACACAGCAACCAGCTACTGCCTGCGAATTAACATAGAATTTAAACATTTAGCACAGTGGGTATAGAAAAACAAAGAATCACCCCCTTTGAAAATATTCACGTTTTGTTGCTTTACAGCCTAAAATGAAAACACACACAAAAATATTTTTTTCAACTTTACTCAATGCAACCTTAAAACATTCAAGTCAAAAATATAACAGCAACAATTTTGAAAAATAATAAATACATAAAACTTCTGGAGTGTGCTCCCCTCGACTTTCTCGTATACTGAGAAAGTGTCATCAGAACCGCTTCCAGTTGCACAATATTTCTCAAATATCATATCTCTGTTTCACATCATAACTAACTAATGGTATTGATACACAATTATTTATCTCTATTTATAATCAAACTTTATATAAAAATAATATTTTTGCACTTAGGGAGGTTGAAAATGGTGGTGGACTATTTTCATGATTACATATGCATTACTTCGATTACGTGCAAAAGTAAAAAGAGTTACAGTCACCTAAAAACATAGAAAAAGTGTTAGTATTATATAATATTTGTTGCAATAGGTAAAACTACATTTTAGCTACATTTAATTATAATAATGATGGCAGAAATGATAAAAATATATATCATAAAATTAAATGTATTATAACACGACAGGGACGTAGCAGCTTATCGTTCCCATTACATTTTTATATTTACATGGCATGTTCAATGTTTACACGTAATTTTTAAACTGATGATGTATAAATTAAAATAAATGTAATAATAGTTATTGAAAGAATTTGTATTATATTCAATAAGGTTTTTAATATCCATGATAGAAAAAATTCAAATGGTTGTTTAAATAAAATACTACTTCCGGTTGAGTAATTTTTCTCAAATGTAAATATCGTTTGCTTTTTATCATTGTAAATATCTATACAAAATGTGAATCATCTATCTGTAATTATAACCATGGTTTGCTTGAAAATTTGTGAAAGTATCCAGTTAAAGTACAACTTCTTTATCGGTCACTAAGTTTTATACAATAAATCCCATGGCTGGTGATATTGCTGTCTCTTAAAGGATTTTTCTGTAAAGTGTGTTGGTAAATGGCGACGTCATATGCGTTTTTGGTCGTTTTAGTGTGGAAAGAAATACTTTTGTAAACATTGTGGTAACGCTAGTATGGACAGAAATTTCTTTGGTTTCAAAATGTAGCTTTTCTTTTTTTATTTAATAAAAATGTAGTAGTGTTTATGCAGCCTATGCAATTCCTCATGAAGAATGAAGCACAACAAAATATATACTTCAGGTAAATGAACACAAGGAGAGAAACACCAAATTATAAAGGACCTTCATGCAATTTATCTGTGGCAAAAACACAGCAACCAGCTACTGCCTGCTGAATTAACATAGAATTTAAACATTTAGCACAGTGGGTATAGAAAAACAAAGAATCACCCCCTTTGAAAATATTCACGTTTTGTTGCTTTACAGCCTAAAATGAAAACACACACAAAAATATTTTTTTCAACTTTACTCAATGCAACCTTAAAACATTCAAGTCAAAAATATAACAGCAACAATTTTGAAAAATAATAAATACATAAAACTTCTGGAGTGTGCTCCCCTCGACTTTCTCGTATACTGAGAAAGTGTCATCAGAACCGCTTCCAGTTGCACAATATTTCTCAAATATCATATCTCTGTTTCACATCATAACTAACTAATGGTATTGATACACAATTATTTATCTCTATTTATAATCAAACTTTATATAAAAATAATATTTTTGCACTTAGGGAGGTTGAAAATGGTGGTGGACTATTTTCATGATTACATATGCATTACTTCGATTACGTGCAAAGTAAAAAGAGTTACAGTCACCTAAAAACATAGAAAAAGTGTTAGTATTATATAATATTTGTTGCAATAGGTAAAACTACATTTTAGCTACATTTAATTATAATAATGATGGCAGAAATGATAAAAATATATATCATAAAATTAAATGTATTATAACACGACAGGGACGTAGCAGCTTATCGTTCCCATTACATTTTTATATTTACATGGCATGTTCAATGTTTACACGTAATTTTTAAACTGATGATGTATAAATTAAAATAAATGTAATAATAGTTATTGAAAGAATTTGTATTATATTCAATAAGGTTTTTAATATCCATGATAGAAAAAATTCAAATGGTTGTTTAAATAAAATACTACTTCCGGTTGAGTAATTTTTCTCAAATGTAAATATCGTTTGCTTTTTATCATTGTAAATATCTATACAAAATGTGAATCATCTATCTGTAATTATAACCATGGTTTGCTTGAAAATTTGTGAAAGTATCCAGTTAAAGTACAACTTCTGGTTGCCAGATGTGGCCTAATAGTTGAGGATTTCTTATTTTTGATATAAAGCAGGTGTACAAACTCTCACTGACCTACGTCAAAGCACTTTTGAGTTATAGTGTTTACACACAGGCTCACAATTTCAAAAATGGTATTTTCCGACTCGGGAAGGTCTAACACATCAAGATTCATCAAATTTTTTTCACGATTCCTATATTTCCCTATACTTAGTATAAGAAAAAGTAATAACGGATAAAGTTTGAATTGATAAAGGATCACCCCTCTGTGCCAGTACTTTGTGGAACCACCTTTCTCTTTAATCACAGTCGTGAGTCTGTTGGGATTCTCCTGGACCAGCTTTGCACATCTAGACTGTACGATATTTGCCCACTCATCTTCACACAACTGTTCAAGCTCAGTCAAATTGGATGGTAACCATTGGCAGACTGAAAACTTCCACAAATTCCAGAGATTTTCAATAGGGTTTAAGTCTGGGCTCTGACAAGGCCATGCAATGAAATTCACCTTTTTCTCCTCCAGCCACTTTATGGACAACTTTGCTGTGCACTTGAGGTCATTGTCATGATGAAAGGCGAACCTTCTTCAACTTTTTGGCACAAGGCAACATGTTTTCTTCAGAAATTTGATGGTATACTATCTCATCCATTTTTGCTTCTACCCTGACAATTGTCCCAGTCCCTGCTGCAGAGAAAGACCCCCACAATACAATGCTATCACCTCCATGCTTTCCCGTAGCTATGGTGTGTCTTGGATGGTGACCTGTATTAGCTCTCTGCCAGGTGTATCATTGGGTGTGGAGGCCAAATAGTTTGATTTTGGTCTCGTTTGACCATCATAACCTTTTTCCACTTGGCCTCAATCTTCAAGGTGCACTTTGGTGAAGCTCAAACGAGACTTGATGCGGCCTTTTCTGTGGAGTGGCTTTTTTCTTGCAGCCCTCCCATACAAGCCTCATTTGTGGAGCACTTCTGATATTGTCGTCACATGCACACAATGACCACTCTTCGCCATAAATCCTGTAGAAGTCCTGTAACTCCTTCAAAGTTGCTGTTGGCCTCTTGGTAGCTTGTCTGACCAGTTTCATCTATCCAGTTTGGAGGGATGGTCAGATCTGGGGAGGGTCCCAGTAGCACCAAACACTTTACTTCTTAACTAGGGATTTGTACTGTGCTCCTAGGGACTGATAAAGCTTCTGAAATCTTTTTATATCTATCTCCTGACTTGTGCCTGTCCACATCTTTATGCCCAAGATCTTTAGAAAATGCTTTGCCAGCCACAGTCAATTGCGTGCTTTCAGTCGTACTACCAAGCAATGGAATTCTCCAGGAATGGCCGAATGAATCAAAATGATTACAATGGATCATAGGTGGAGGCCGATTAGCTGTGTGCAATGGAGAAGGTGATTAGTTACATCTGACTGAGTTTAAAGGGATTGCTTTGGTGATCTCTTTATCAATCTCAGTGATTCTTGATTTTTAATTTATTACTAACTGCATGCAGTCTTCAGGACATAAAACAACCTGAAGACTCCCTAGTAGTTTTACTATATTTGTACACTTAGAGAGGCATCAGGTAACTCTTAAGAATTACCCAGGGCAGAGGATGAGGACCCACCTATGCTTGTTGGCCCGCTAGCTTTCATAAGAAGACACTGGCAATACCATATCTTAGCCGTATTACTGCCATAGGAGTCCTATTAATATCTGTGTCGAGAAAAATACCACCACATAGACAATGTGTATAGTGAAAAATAAGCCTTGCCCTGTTGCTAAGGCGTTTCACTTGCATGTTGTTGAGTCGCGGCATTTGCTTCATTTCAACATTGTGTTTCTTCATCTGTGTCATTAGCACGACGTTGTTGTTGTGCGATGGTGTTTACTGCACACAGGTCTTTCATAGTGAGAAGTGAGGTGCAAGCAAGCGCCATCTAGTGGCTGTGGTTGTGTGTGAGCAGAGCAGACTGTTCCATACACACACACACACACACACACACACACACACACACACACACACACAGGTCTTTCATTTACATATGTCTAATTTTGCTATTATATCTTTGACTTGAGAAAATAAAGCTGTAATAAATACTTGTATGTGGTTTCATTTTACACTGTAAAAATAACAAAATGTAAATATTTAAAATTTGTCTTGATGTCACCCTGTCTTGTTGCTTTTAACATTCAACTCTTATGTACATAAAAGGATAATTTGGAAAGCCACTTTAAGACACTGTGAAAGGCACTATATATAAAAGCACAACTGATCTGTTTTTCCTCTTTTTTTCCCCCAATTTTGCAACAATATATCCATCCATTATCCAACCCTCTATATCCTAACATAGGGTCACGGGGGTCTGCTGGAGCCAGTCCCAGCCAACACAGGGTGCAAGGCAGGAAACAAGCCTCGGACATGGTGCAAGCCCACCTCAGGGCACACACACACCAAGCACACACTAAGGACAATTTAGAATCGCCAATGCACCTAACCTGCATGTCTTTGGATTGTGGGAGGAAATCGGAGTGCCCGGAGGAAACCCACACAGACACGGGGACAACATGCAAACTCCACGCAGGAAGAACCTGGGAAGTGAACTCGGGTCTCCTTACTGCGAGGCAGCAGCACTACTACCCACAGCGCCACCGTGCCATAACATACAGTATGCCTAATTAAAATTAGGCAGTGTTCAGAAGCCATTAAGAAGGCTAACAGAATGTCAGGTTATATAGCGCCCTGATGTGAAGAGTACAAGACTAAGGAGGTTATGATCAATCTTTATAACACACTGGTGAGGCTTCATCTGGGGTTCTGTGTGCAGGTTTGGTCTCCATGTTTCAAAAAAGACATAACAGCGCTAGAAAAAGTCCAGAGAAGAGCAACAAGGCTGATTCCAGGGCTACAAGAGATGAGTTATAATGAAAGATTAAAAGAGCCGAGTTAAAGCAAAAGAAGATTAATAGATGACATAACTAAATGGTTTAATTTTAAAATGAATTCATCAAGAACACGGGGACACAGCTGGAGACACAAATATTGGGATCATTTTCTTCATACAGAGAACCATAAACACCTAGAATAAATTACCAAGTAGTGTGGTAGACTTTAGGGACCCTCAAACTTAGCTTGATGATTTTTTGAAAGAATTAATGGATAAGACCAGCTACCTTTGTTGGGCTGAATGGCCTGTTCTCATCTAGACTGCTTTAATGTTCAAAAAATAAAAACTTCAGGACAAATTACATTAAAAAATATGAAAAGATTTTCTTCATTTTGTCTAAGCAACCTGAACAAAAAAAAACTGTACTCAAACAGATGAAAGAATTTCAGAAATAAAAATCAAATGAAAAGAATAAAAACCAAAATGTGAATATTTAAAATTTGTCTTGAGGTCACCGTGTCTTGTTGCTTTTAACATTCAACTCTTATTTATGTACATAAAAGGATCATTTGGAAAGCACTTTAAGACACTGTGGAAGGCACTATACAGAAAAGCACAACTGACTTGTTTTTTCCTCATTTTTTCCCATTTTGCAACAACATATGCCTAATTAAAATTGAATCAATTCAAAAGGCACTTCACCAAGCTACATCATAGCACATGCAAGAATTCCACCAAAAAAACAAAATATTTGTTCTCAGCTTCTGAGGACTACTTTCGCCTTTAAAGTGGACGAAAATGTAATTCCATAAGAGGATGATTGTGCTTTTAAAAGCAAGCCAGATTTGATCAATACAATTTTTCAAAGGCCATTATTTCAAAAAAGCCCATTAGACGTAGACAGGCAGAGCATCTGCCAAGGACCAAGATTGTTATCAATGCCACTGAACATCACAAAGTGCACTGATAGCATCTGCCGATCAGGAAGGAAAGAAAGAAAGAGAAAGAAAGAAAGAAAGAAAGAAAGAGAAAGAAAGAGAAAGAAAGAAAGAGAAAGAAAGAGAAAGAAAGAAAGAAAGACACTTCTCTGAGGAAAAGGACTTCTTGAAACTCAAGATCTTTAAAAAGTGCCTTGCCAGCCACAGTCAATCGAGTGTTTTCAGGGAAAATGCTAAGAAAGCAAAAGAACAAAAATGACCTGAAAAACCTGATCTACATACCATAAGAAGGTCATTTGTTTGACTTCACTTGTTTGTCTCAATGTTATAACACCCAGTATCCAAGTACTGAGCTCTCACTACTGCAATGTGTCCATATGTCTGTGTGTGGGGGGCTTTATTATGGATGTCGCCTTCCAGTAACCCCAAAATATCTAATCAGCCGTCAGTCCTTCTTGATCTAGCTCAGGGTCATGAAGGTCATGGATGCCAGAGCCTGCCTTGGTAGAAATAATACCGTAACAATAATTCTCTACATTTATATAGCACTTTTCTCACTACTCAAAGCACTCTCCATACATGGAGAACTCGGGAAGCAAACCCACAATCTCCTTACTGCCAAGCAGCAGCACTACCAATGGGAGATAGGCATTAGCCAAACATGCTTGTATTGCCAATCTGCTGCATGGCATATTCGTGCATAAAAAGAGTTCATTCAGAGTCACGAATTAAACATCTTGGAGATATGGAAATAAAATTTATAGCACAAAGAGCAAACCCTACCTAGACACAGACAGAATGTACAAACTGCAAACATACACCGACAGGTTGAAACCCCAAAGTATCTTATATATAAATGTCTATGTGTGGAAGTGTGTGTGTCTGTCTGTCTGGCCTGGAAGCAAGAGGTGGAGTCGGAGTGAGGGCTCCGCCTCCGAGGAAAAAGAAAACTCGCTTAGCCGCTAATAACACAAGCGAGGCCAGCACGTCAGCAACACGAAACCTCAAAGGAATGACAAAGCTGCTTAGCCTAGATAGATAGATAGATAGATAGATAGATAGATAGATAGATAGATAGATAGATAGACAGATAGACAGATAGACAGACAATTAATCCGAAGGGGAAATTCACATACTTCAACAGCAGCATACTGATAAAAAAACAATATTAAAGAGTGATAAAAATGCAGGTAAAACAGACAATAACTTAGCATAATGTTAACGTTTACCCCAAGGGTAGAATTGAAGAGTAATAATATGGGGGAGGAACGATCTCCGCAGTCTGTCAGTGGAGCAGGACGGTGACAGCAGTCTGTCGCTGAAGCTGCTCCTCTTTTTCACTTTTCCTCCCACCACTAATGCACAAGCGATGGGAGCACGTCGGCAAAATGAATCCTCCTGGGAGAGACGAGCCCAGAGCAGTTCCTTTCAATTACCCGACGTTCCTATGTTTCAATTTTTTTCTGACGATTTGAATAGTTTCTAGGACCCTGGGCTTTTTACAGCACGGGCTTACACAGCTATTATTTAAATAACCACCTGGTGACCAGTGCCATTTTTTTCTCTCTGTCTCCAGTGTCAAACATTTACCATTCATTCATTTTCAGAATATACTTTTTCTAAAAAAAGGTCTGTCCTCGCAATACTGGGTGCCAAGCAGAAACACTGAACTCTGATTAGTTACTCATTCATTTATTAAGTTGCATTCTGAACAAACTTATTTCTGCATGGAGTCATGGAGGGCTGGAGCCTGTTGGACTTGGGGCTGAAACTAACCTATTTAATGCATGTACTGTATTACATACTGCATGCATGTCTTATCATATTATTATTTGATTTCTGCCAATAATCAACATTTGTTTTCACTTTAGTGTACTGGGAATGCTAAAATCTGTACAGACTGGATTTAGGTTTCTTCCTCAAGCTCAGTTGCTTTTGCTTAACATATTCTAACGGTCATGTATTTGTTAGTATTTTGGAAGTTTAAAAGATACTAATGAGTATAGATGCATGCATTTAAATTTTGTTATGTCCTCAGCATATTTTTCATCACACAGTGCTTCCAGACAGCGTTCAGAAGCCATTAAGAAGGCGAACAGAATGTCAGGTTATATAGCGCCTTGATGTGTGGAGCACAAGTCACAGGAGGTTCTGTTCAACCTTTATAATTCACTTGTCAGGTCTAATCTTGAGTCCTGTGTGCAGGTTTTGGTTTACCAAAAACGACATAGCAGCACTAGAAAAGGTCCACAGAAGAGCAACTAGGATGATTCAGGGCTACAAGGGATGAGTTATGAGGAAAGATGAAAAGAGCCGAGCCTTTACAGTTCAAGCAAAAGAAGATTAAGAATAGACATAACTGAAGGGTTTGAAATTATGAAGGGAATTAGTCCAGTGGATCGAGACTTTTATTCATCAAGAACACAAATATTGGGTTGATTTTCTTCACACAGAGAACCATAGAAACCTAAAATTAGTTACCACATAGTGTGGTAGACTTTAGGGACCCTCAAACTTAAGATGTCAATGTCAATTTATTTATATAGCACATTTAAAACAACATAGTAATGCTGCGGCCAAAGTGCTTTACAATAATAGAATAAAAAAAAAAAAAAACAACAACACTTGCTTAGCTGCTAATCCTTTTTTTGGAAGAATTAAGTGGTTAAGACCGGCGACCTTTGATTGGCTGAATGACCTGTTCTTATCTACAATAGATTGTTTTAATGTTCAAACAAAAAAAAAAAAAATAGATAAATAAAACTGTAGGAAAAATTGCATTCAAAAATATTAAATGATTTTCTGACTTTGGGCTAAGCAACCTGAACAAAAAAGAAAATAATTACAAACTGTACTCAAACAGATGAAAGAATTTCAATTTAATAGGCAAAATAGAAATATGATAGTTAAAAAGAAAAATTTTAAATAGAGAGAGAGAGAAAAAAAAGAGTGTCTAGAAGAGGCGTCTGACATGCTGATTATTATGCACAGGGCTCTAAAAATAACGTTTAGAAAAACAGCACAATGAAGAAGTCAAACTTGTTTAGGTTCTGCTTCTTATTTTACACATGCTTAACTGACAATATTAGGCAGAGTGGCTAAAAGCAAAAATTCACAGCAGAGCTACGCCTGCAGCATGTAATAGATTGTCAAGTATGGGAGTGTGCAAACAAAATGTTACACTATAATTCTATTTAAGATTTATGGCACAAAATGACCCTGCCACATTTTATAAAACACGTTAGTCATAAACGCATGTCCAGGCTTCAATACCTAACCCAACTTCCTTCTTTTAAACAAAAGGAACCATGACTCATTTCTTCCATCTTCAGCATGAGAGGAAGGTACAAATGAGAAAGCAGGGTATAGGCAGAGTGGGATAGAAAAAGCAAAATATAAAACAACCCTAAGTCTACATTTATATCATCACAAGCAAATAATGCACGATTTCTGTTGAATATATCATTTAGGCCCAATGTGTGTGACAGTGTGGCTTTGAGAAGTGTACTGTATGTAGGGTCAGACATGCGTGAGTAGGGGACACCTGCAAGGCACTGATAATAAATACAATACCACCACCAAGCGTGAGAGGGCGCTGTTGGTAATCCCCTCTCCTGTTTGGTCTTCAAGGCAAAGCAGCCTCCTGAGCACTGACGTCATGTCCTCTACTATTGGACTGAAAGTCTCAACTCAAGTTTGACGCCCCAGGTTAGCATTCATTGGTGGAGCCTGTGTCTGACAGCGTGTCTCATCTCAACACCAGTTGCATCTCTTTGTATATGTAACAGTTTGTGAATAACCGGATCGGTCATTAGTTCTTTTCTATATTTTCTTGACTTGTCTTATTTTTGTTTCACCGCATTGCATGGGGTTTGTCCTAGTTGTACCCAAACCCTTGTCTTGTGCTTTTTTTATTACTTATATAATGTGTTTAAATGTATTCAAGCACATTTGTATTTATGTATGGAAGGTCATGAATATAAAGTGATGAGTGGCAAACATCTTCTTTGCCTCAGACTGGTAGGTCATTTGTACATCCGGTCAGCATGAAGACCAGGGTTCACTCTGAGATGATAATGACACTGAGGAGACATTACACTGGAATCTGATCATGGTTACCATATATGTGAGATGAAAGTTAATCCAGTTTCAAAATATAAAACAATACTATGGATTGATTGATTCTCTGTGCACTAAGTCCAGGTGACATGAGCAAAACTTTCAAGTGTTAACTGCATTATTAAGCTCTATTTTTATACATAATTATTATTATAGGAAATGTCATGAATTTGCACTACAATTGCTTTAACTTCTTTTCTTCTGTCTCTTTCCCTACATGTACTTTCAGCTACTCTGTATTCACGTGTGTCTGAATGTTGCTTCACTGGCACTCCATCTGTCAAGCGTGTTCTCGTAAAGCCTGGTTATCACACTCTGTCATCATTTTTCATCTCCTGTCCACTTTTATAGTTTATGTCTGTGAAGGGGACTCTCTCAGCATGCACCCTTATTCCTTTGCTTGTGCGTCTCAGACTCGCACTTCCCCTTTCTTTACATCACCAAAGCCAAACTGACCAATCAGATTGATCTGTGAGAGACTGGACTCATGTACCTTCGTGGTTTATTATATAGCAGATTTTAGCTTTCATGTTTTATATTTTACGGGATGCATATTTGCATCATTGATTCACTAGATTCTGAGTTTCCTAATGCCTTGTTCTCCATGTGATTGGGAGAAGCTCCAACTCCTCTTGACCATGTATTGAGTTAGGTGGATAGTTTATATGTTATTTATATATTACTAGGGGGCTTCGCCCCCTGCTCGCTTTGCTCGCCAACCCCCGCCTGCGATACGTGCCAGCAACTTCATGTCTCTGCCACTCGTGTATGTGAATTTCACTTTCACCAAACAAAACTTTTAATTCTCCCGGATAGGCCTCTTCATTGGGAAGAAACACTACTTCTCCCTGTGGCAACATGAATTAGACGATCTACAAGTCTCCGAGTTCAAGTTTAAAGCCAAACAATATCTACATATTTCTGTCACATCACCGATGTCCATATATTTGATCTCTCTCATCAATATTGCATTGAATTTTGATTCCATGTTTGGAATTACATCATGACAACACAACGTATAACTGCCCACGAGTGAATATCGTTTCTTTTTCTCTACAAGAAGTGTGTCTGACAATAGCATTCACACAACTGAGAAATGATTGAACCGTGTGCATGGTTATGTGGGCAGGACTTTTCCAAATCTGTTTGTATAAGCTTTTGTCTGGCGGGGCTTGCAATTTCCTCTCGCGGGATTTCACTTTCACCAAACAACAAATCTTTTCATTCTCGCGGATAGGCCTCTTCATTGGGAAGAAACTACTTTTCCCAGATGGCAACATGAATTAGACGATCTACAAGTCTCCGACTTAAAGTTTAAATCCGAACAATATATTCAATCTCTTTTCGCTGTTTCGTTATTT
Source organism: Polypterus senegalus (assembly GCF_016835505.1). NCBI lineage: Eukaryota > Metazoa > Chordata > Cladistia > Polypteriformes > Polypteridae > Polypterus > Polypterus senegalus. The sequence continues at coordinate 145,042,180 of NC_053166.1, forward strand.
CACCGAGTAATAATTTGCGCTAATGTGCTCTTTACTATCAATTTTTTTTTGAGACTTTCAAATCTTCGTACTTCCATTATCTCTTACCTGCTCTGCATGTGTACTGCTCCAGCGTTTTTGACTACTTTACGACGTTCTACTTTGTCACCTACACTTTGTCTTTTATTTCCGGCTCCATGCGTGGTTAAATCTCTTAGCACAAAGTCTCGTCTCTCGGGACAAGAAAGTGTCTCTATGAAAAAGTCACGTCTTGTCACCTTCCAAGATTTTGTTTTACAATAGAGAGACTATTTACCAGACACTTTTATCCAAGGCGACTTACAAAGTTATAAAATATTCAAAAATGATTAGAAAGTGCAAGCATCAAATGCAACAGATAACAAGATAAAAAAAAAAAAAACCACAAGCAGGAGGGAGTTGTATTACTACTATATAATAATATCTGCAGCTAGACAAACACAAAAAAAAAATAAGTATCCTAAATTCTATTAGTACAACAACAGCTATCCGGTAGATAAGAAACTAAGCAGATCCAAAATATTTAACGAAAAGATGAGTTATCGAAAGACATTTAAAACGTGTATAAACGGAGTGCAGCAAAAATGACTGATGGGAGATCATTCCACCGCTTTGCAAGCAAAAATGAAGCATAAAGAGGTGTTGGCAGATCTGCTAGACGGTTGTCCATTACTGCCATAAGCAATGACTCCATCCATGTATGTAACAGAAAAAGCAAATCAAGAATTGAAAGGGTTTCAATTAACCCTGGCCTGCATGTTCCTTTATGTCCAGTGCTACTACAGCATTCTCCAGCTTTCCACAACCAGAAATAGCGCTTTCATAATAAAATAAAACCCTTCTACGCCAACCCATCTGTTCTTGAACTTAATCCAATTCAGAGTCATCATGAGTAAAAGCCGATCCTGCAAGGCAGAGATGTCCATTATACAGCTCTCAGTGTGTTAATAAATGTACTTTTTAAATCAAATTTCCTTCAGGAAGAATACTTCTTAATGTACTTGTATGGCAAGACAAATTGGAGAGCACATTCATAGCCACTCAGAAACACATCTGCCCTCGTATTGTAAGGATGTCTGTCCTGCTTAACTGTTTTTAGATTATATTCACAATATATGTTTGCAATCAGTTAATCATTGCTCAGAACCTTAAAAGGGTTATAGAAATTATGAAAAATGGATAATAAGCATTAGGCAATTAAAAAAAATGTAATGTATGCTTTATTTAGAAACACCTTAAATTACATACACTACTGGTAAAAAGTTTTAGAATATCTCAGTTTTTCCAGTTTTTATGGAAATGCACGCAGTTTAATGTCTTAATTGTTTCATGAAATCAAGGCATAGAAGAAATGAACAATGCCAAATAAAAAATAAGTCAAGGAATCATTAAGTGTACAAAATGTTATTCAAATTTTTGATTCAAAAGTTGCCACCTTCTGCTAATATCACAGTCAAGCGCACAAATGGCATTCTTTCTATAAGGGAAATCAAACATTGTTCAGAAAGATCTTCCCAACACTATTGCAGAAGTTCCCACAAATGTGTTGCACTTGCAGATTGCTTTCCTTTCACCCTTCTGTCCAGTTCATTTCAAACTAACTCAATGGGGTTCAAGTCTGCAGACCGAGCTGGCCAGTGCCTCCTTGTTCTTTTTTTTTTTAACGTAGTGCTGACATAGCCTGGCGGTATGTTTTGGGTCATTGTCTTGCTGTAGGATGACAACCATAAAGCTGCTATACGCAGACCAGGAGTTGATTCAGAAGGTCGTCACTCTGTGCAAGTCAACAACTCTTCCTCCATCACACTTCCTTCTCCAGGTTTGACAGTTGGTGTCATACACTGAGGAACCATCCTTTCACTGACACAACGGCGTACAAACACCCTGCGTGATGAACCAAAGATTTAAATTTTTGATTCATTTGTCCATAAGACTTTCTTCCAAGACTTTCATAAGGTTTTCTTCCAGTCTGCAGTAGTTCATAGCTGCTATTTCAAGGCCCAGGCAAGACTTGCTTACTTACACTCACCTAAAGGATTATTAGGAACACCTGTTCAATTTCTCATTAATGCAATTATCTAATCAACCAATCACATGGCAGTTGCTTCAATGCATTTAGGGGCGTGGTCCTGGTCAAGACAATCTCCTGAACTCCAAACTGAATGTCATAATGGGAAAGAAAGGTGATTTAAGCAATTTTGAGCGTGGCATGGTTGTTGGTGCCAGACGGGCGGTCTGAGTATTTCACTATCTGCTCAGTTACTGGGATTTTCACGCACAACCATTTCTAGGGTTTACAAAGAATGGTGTGAAAAGGGAAAAACATCCAGTATGCGGCAGTCCTGTGGGCGAAAATGCCTTGTTGATGCTAGAGGTCAGAGGAGAATGGGCCGACTGATTCAAGCTGATAGAAGAGCAACTTTGACTGAAATAACCACTCGTTACAACCGAGGTATGCAGCAAAGCATTTGTGAAGCCACAACACGCACAACCTTGAGGCGGATGGGCTACAACAGCAGAAGACCCCACCAGGTACCACTCATCTCCACTACAAATAGGAAAAAAAGAGGCTACAATTTGCACAAGCTCACCAAAATTGGACAGTTAAAGAACTGGAAAAAATGTTGCCTGGTCTGATGAGTCTCGATTTCTGTTGAGACATTCAAATGGTAGAGTCAGAATTTGGCGTAAACAGAATGAGAACATGGATCCATCATGCCTTGTTACCACAGTGCAGGCTGGTGGTGGTGGTGTAATGGTGTGGGGGATGTTTTCTTGGCACACTTTAGGCCCCTTAGTGCCAATTGGGCATCTTTTAAATGCCACAGGCTACCTGAGCATTGTTTCTGACCATGTCCATCCCTTCATGACCACCATGTACCCATCCTCTGATGGCTACTTCCAGCAGGATAATGCACCATGTCACAAAGCTCGAATCATTTCAAATTGGTTTCTTGAACATGACAATGAGTTCACTGTACTAAAATGGCCCCCACAGTCACCAGATCTCAACCCAATAGAGCATCTTTGGGATGTGGTGGAACGGGAGCTTCGTGCCCTAGAGGTGCATCCCACAAATCTCCATCAACTGCAAGATGCTATCCTATCAATATGAGCCAACATTTCTAAAGAATGCTTTCAGCACCTTGTTGAATCAATGCCACGTAGAATTCAGGCAGTTCTGAAGGCGAAAGGGGGTCAAACACCGTATTAGTATGGTGTTCCTAATAATCCTTTAGGTGAGTGTATATTGTCCTTTAAGGAATGGCAACTCACCCTGTCAAACCTGCAGCACAAAAAGTCTCTTCTTTACAGTAGAAATTTGCTTTTTTTTTTTTTTTAACCACTGTTAAGCAGTGCTAGAAGCTGATGTGCTGTGAGGCACCTCTCATGCAAGCTGGTGACCCTCAAAAACTTGAATTCTGATTGGGTTGCGACTTTGGGTCTGCCAGATCTCTTTCTATCAGAGTTTCTTCCAGTTTTCAATTGCCTTTGGATGGTGTAGGACACTACTGTACTCACTGACACTTTCATTTGGAGAAATTGTAAAAAAACAAAATCATCAAAGGCCTACACCTCTAAGGGTAATGATGCTCTGTCTCATTTCATTTAATATTTGCTGATATTTTGCCATTATCACTGGAATATTGTCTAAGCAGTACTTCAGAAGGTGTGGGAACACAATCTGTTCCAACTCTGCTTTAAGACAGACAGAGGCCTTTTAAGTAATCAGCAGAACTTGGGACACCTGTGCAAATTGTTTGCTTCAACTTGTTAGGCTTCATTTACTTTAACTGCTGCAGAACACCTGCAGTTTGTAACCTATTAGTTGTTCCCTGAAGGCAGCCCATTTGTAATATTATTATGAAATTTCCTTTTTTTAGTTTTTTTTTCCCCTCAACATAAACTTTAAATGTAAACCTCTGGCAGTTTATTGCTTACCTTTTCACCTTTTAAGACATTCATTGAATTTCACCGGATTAAATATGAAGAAAAACTGGAAACCGTGATGTGCTCTAAAACTTTTGACTGGTAGTGTATGGGCAACTAATACAGTCCTCCATAATGCTGCATATCTGACCACAAAGGTCATCATGGCTCACACAACAACACAGGTGAAAATATGAATAATGTCTCTACAGAACTGAAAATGCAATCAGAACCAATACCCCAACTGTCAGCAAATCACAGATGTGGGGCCAACGTTAACCAAATTACAAATGCACTAAACTAAAATGATAGATTAATTATGCATTAAAAATAAACATACATAATATTGAGAATTTTAAAAATTGTGAAATTTAAAAGAGATGCCTTAAACATAATTGAGTACTTTCGTTTTCCTATCTGCCCGAGTTGTGCTCGTAATTCTGGTGTATATTTGAGAGGAGGTTTGTTGTTTGTTGTAGTATAACAACTTGTATTTACTTATTCTATAAAAAGCCAAAATTTCCTCCCGAGGGGAAGTTCTGCCTGTCTGTCTATCCATTTATCTAGAGAGGCAAATTCAGCATACGTGGGAAAGAGGAACATGAACTGTACAAAAGCAATCAAAAGCAAGAGAGTAGAAAAATTGTGACATTTTAATTCATTTCCCTAACTTCAGTATCAGTGATAGACTGACACCAAGTCTGGGGCTGGTTGCTGATCACGTCAAAAGCCATTGGGATAGGCTCCAGCCATTTAGACCGCATTTCAGGAAGACTAAATTAATGAATGAATGAATGATTTTAGTACACTCACATAGGGATTAGTCTCTAAGTATACTGTAATTTTATATTAATTACATGTAACCAAAGTACAGCTCTGGCTAAGAACCCTCTTCAGCCCTCAGCAATTGGCCCTATCAGGTTGAAGAGAAACTAAGCAGTTCCAAAATATTTAATGGAACGATACATTTTCAAAAGGGAAGACCCAGGATGCAATTACTGGTCTACTTTCTGCAAGCCAGCAGCACTACCCTCTGCACGGTCTGTGCCACCCACATTATGAAGGTTAGCACCACTAAGATAGCGCGATGCCTTGACAACATGTCAGAGGTTATGCTTAAGCTTCAAAATTCACTTGGAATTCTGTGTTCTCGTTGCTACAAAAATGATATGGGGCGCTAGAAAACAAAAAAAAAAAAAAACATCTAGAGGTGAGCAACTAGGCTGATTCCATACCCAAAGGCATGAGCTATGAGAAGAGATTTAAGGAGTTGAACCTTTTCAGTTTATGCAAATGGAGATTCAAAGAGGCGATGATTGATTTTTTTTAAAATAATATGAAAGGAATTAGTACAGTTGTACAGATCCCAGTTGTTACTTTAAAATAAATTCAACAAGAACACAGGGACATGGTTGAAAACTTGTTAAGCCTACATTTCACACAAACGTTAGAAAGTTTTTCTGCACACAAAGAACCACAGACACTTGGAATAAGCGGCCAAGTAGTGCAGCAGACAGTAGGACTTTAGGGACCTTCAGAACTCGACTTGATGTGATGTCGAAGAAATTTGGTTTGAGTTAAATGGTTTGTTCTTGTCACAATTGTTCTAATAGTCTAATATAAAAACATCCTTTAGTTATTTGGACTTTTCTTATAGAAAGGGAACTGATACACAGAGTTTTAGAATACAACACAGAAAGAGCAAGACATTCAGATGCAATATATTGATTTTAATAAGAGAGCTTGTCCTTTTAATCAAACAGTTTTCCTAACAGGTGCACGTACCTCTTAAATCTACCACAATTCTGTACAGATTCATGGTGCAGCTCCTTCCAGAACAAATGATACCAATTCATTCAGGCTATCAAGTATAAGCATGGCATTGTAAGTAACATAACCTACCAAACTGAAAGACACACCACACTCCGTCTATATTTTATAACATATAATATAGATCTCTATTATAATAAAAAATCCTGGGACGAGACATGACTTTTTCAGAGAGATGCTTTCAAGTCCCGTGAGAGGAGACTTTGTCCTAAGAGATTTAACTGCACCCGGGGCCAGAAATAAAAAGACAAAGAGTAGATGACAAAGTAGAAAGTCGTAAAGAGGTTTAAAAACATTGGTGCGATACACATGCAGAGCAGGTTAGAGAAAACGAAAGTACTAAAATTTGAAAGTCTCAAAAAAATGATAGTAAAGATCACATTAGTACAAACAAATGGAAATTATTACTTGGTGAAATAACAGAACAGAGAAAAGAGATCAAATATATTGTTCGGATTTAAACTTTAAGTCGGAGACTTGTAGATTGTCTATTCGTGTTGCAATCAGGGAAAAGTAGTGTTTCTTCCCAATGAAGATGCCTATCCGCGAGAATTAAAAGATTTGTTGTTTGGTGAAAGTGAAATCCATATACGCGAGCAGCAGAGAGGCTGGCGCATAGTACAGACTGGGAAGTTGTCGAGTGAAGCCCCCTAGAATAATATAATATATCCAATAGTCACCCTGTCAAGTGAATGAATCAGCTGCCATGAAGCAACATCACAGGCTTCGTCTCAGGCACTAATGCCCGAGGTTCGATCCCTGTAAGAGGAAGCAAATGGTGCGTACACCTGATGAGTACTCTTTGCATTATTTGGCAGGTACTAATAGTATGCACACACACACACTTATATACATACATACATACATATACATACATATATATACATACATATACATATACACACATACATATATACATACATACATACACACACACGTATATGTATGTATACTGTGGCAGGAGGCTGCAGGGCAGACCCAGCTGGGACACCTTGAAGGACCGGGAGGCGGTTTATACGTCCCCCAGGCCACAAGAGGGCAACTGCACTGGATATGGACGTGACCATGGGGACAGAGACAGGAGGCTCAAACCCATTGGGGCCCGTGGCCACCACTAGGGGGCGCCCTGAGCGTCGTGGAGCCTGGGAAACCTGCACTCCCGACACACCTGGGCAGGTGAAGGAAGAACCTTCCAGGGATGCCCAGAGTGCTTCCAGGTGCTAGTGTGGCACTTCCACCACACCAGGAAGTGCTGCCGGAAGGTCGTCAGCAAGCACCTGGAGCACATCCAGGTGAATATAAAAGGGGCTGCCTTCCAACAGTCCAGGAGATAGAGTCGGAAGCTGCAGGTGGACGAAGCTCCAGCGACAGGGGGAAGAAAGGCGGCCTACGGACATTGAAGAAGCCCATGCTGAGAGGTGTTTGGTGTGGGAGCACCGTGTGCAACTTTTGTGGAGAATAAAACGTGCGTTTTATAAGGAACTGGTGTTTGTCTGACGGTGCTCAGACCAGCTCTCACTATATTATTTTATATATATATAAAAAATATACATATACATACACACCCACCCACAATTATTTATGATGTTGCAACAATACCTGGAAATGTATTGGAAAGTATCGAGAGTTCTGGTTGAGAACAATGATTTCTGTGAATACTTGCTAGTCTCAAGATAAGCATCATTTTCATTAACATTATTTTCTTAATTATAAACCTGATTACTCTCCCTTCTCATTTAAATCAGTTCCATTCCCAAATCTGCGCTTTCCTAATCACGGTGGTAAAGAGTGGAAATCAAATCCTAGCAATAAACATTAGGAGTATGTAAACATTTACAGGAGAAGATGCCAGTTCATTACAACATGATTCAACAAATTTACAGCATATATGATGCTAGCTTAAATGTAAAGTACACTATTTTCTTTTTGGGGACTTCTGAAATAAAAAGTAAAAAATTGCTAGTATCAGGTGTGCATCAATGCTAAAATAACGTAACGTTTAATTTTTTTTTTTTTTATAGTTCTTTCAGATGTTGTAGTATTATTGTTAAACTTCCAGACAAAAGCAACTGATTGCAAACTTGGGTGTAGCAATGAAATTGTCCTAATGACCTTATCAATTATATAGTAATAAAAATGCTAGAATGTAATTCAAAATATGGCAACAGAAGCAATCAAGATGATAGATATTATGCTTGCCCCTCACACCAACTGATGAGACAAGAACTAATAATGTGAGTTTTTACAGGATGAGGTGCTCATTATATTGAGCAAGAGTTAATCCTTGTTTTTCCTGTCTGTTGTGCACATTTTCTTTAGGAACATTTCAGTGAAGTCAAAACTCACAATGGTGATGGTATATCATAGAGGGAGGAGTAGGAGATTGCAGAGATCACTAAAGACTCTTAAAAATAATGCTTCAAAAATGGAAGTGGTTCTTAATTTAAAAAAAAAAAAAAAAAAAAAACAGCTTGCCAAAGAAGCATTTAATTCTGGGAGTTCCGGTTCTTTGTATATATGAAATTAGTTCTTTGGACTTTGTAATCTTTCCTAATGTGTGGACTAAACTGAAATCGTCAATGTGTAGTAAGCTACCTAGCAGGGAGCTAACAGATCAGGAAAACCCGAACTCAGTCTGTGTTAATGTATGCAGCAAGAGTCTTTTTAAAATCAGGACCCTAGTAGCATTTCACAAATCTGTCATTGTCTATTCATGGTAACTAATGTCACGAGACATGCGTCTAAATAAAGGTTCTTTCTGAAACCTTCATGGGAATGTTTCTTTTCTAAAGAGCCATCCTGGCACCTTTAAGAGTGTAGGGAGGCCTTTTAAACCCCTTTCACTGTACAAGCTACAACTTTCTAAATGCTACCTTCAATTTCCTAATTTTATTAAAATTCACAAAATCAGTGTACAGGTTATAAATATAGGTAGATTTTCCATTAATAAAAGTGGTGACTACCTGAATTGTTGAAAAATGAATCATTGACTTTATCAAAATCAACAATTAAGTTAAATCTTTTGTACAACAATGGACAAAAGAATAACTGTAAATCTATTTGGAAAGAATGAAAATAACATTGTCGCACTCCATCAGTCCAATTCTGGGTCCCTGGGGGGCTAGAACCTGTCCTGCGCTGGGATATCATCTGACTCTGTAATCGACCACAATAAGCAAAAATCCATTTTCATGCTCACTTATCCAGTTCGAGTTCATGGAGTGCCCATCCTACCAGCACTGCAAACAATAACAGTTTATAAGAAAATGTAGTGTCCGCATAGCACAGATTCTTCTGTTTAAGCTCTAGTCTCTCTTACATTTTCCCCCAAAATGTATTAAATGTCACCCTGTGATGGCCTGGACACACCCGATAGCCTCTTGTACATAATGTGACAGTGAAATGAGCTCAGCAACTTTGGAAATCTTGTTTGGTATATTAATTGTACATAAAACAAGAGTTTTGCTTGAGAGAATTTTTTATTTCTCCCACCTCTAGTCTCATCAAATTGAATATCAGAAAGAAATTAAAGCAAAAGCATACTGATGTGGACCTTCCTTACTGCATTGCAGCCCAGCTCAAGGCAATTCTCTGTGCACAGCTATGTTCACTTTGAAACACACGAAACTTGTATATTAAGCAAAAAGTTTACTGAAAATGAATGCCCATGTTTTTTGCAGTATTTAAATCATCTGGGTACAGTTCCTTAATATTTATTTTCCTTTAGATCTTTCTGTTTATCATTTAAAATTCTAAAAAGCCCCATCTTCAGCGTACACCCAAAAAGGCAGAAATAAGCTGAGAGACAGACCATCACTAGCTCAAGAAAGCCACATTAACACAGTTTAGTAGCCCGTTCCATATTGGCCCTAACTGGCACGTTTTTCCGGATGTATAAAGGAAAACTAAATACCCAGTGGGCGGTATGGTGGCGCAGTGCTAGCGCTGCTGCCTCACAGTTAGGAGACCCGGGTTTGCTTCTTGGTCCTCCCTGAGTGGAGTTTGCATGTTCTCTCCGTGTCTGCGTGGGTTTCCTCCCACAGTCCAAAGACATGCAGGTTAGGTGCATTGGTGATAATGCATTGGTGTGTGCCCAGCAGTGGGCTGGCACCCTGCCCAGGATTTCTTCCTGCCTTGCACCCTGTGCTGGCTGGGACTGGCTCCAGCAGACCCCCCCCGTGACCCTGTGTTAGGATATAGCGAGTTGAAAAATGACTGACTGACTGAATAACCAGTGGAAAACCTACACAGACATGGTGGGAATGTACAGCCATTTAACTTGAAAATGTGGCTAAACAAGACCTGCAAATATAAAATGAATGAGCAGCATTGGGCTTCATTTTCAAAAACAAGCGGCAATGGGGGCAGCAGGTCTACCTCAGATACCAAAGATCAACCAGGAAATTGTGGCACATGCCACAGTAGTTTGCCGTGACTCACACTATCACTTTAAAACATGGATGCAAAAACCAGTCCCGTCTCCCAAAAAGGGAATAATGAGCTTCACCATAAAGTCAAAGCACTACTCTCAAACACTGAAAGAAACGATTCGCACAAAATCAAATATGCAGCGCAACCCAAACAATTTGCAAAATAAATTTGTATTTTGTCAGTCAGCCAACCAGTCATTTTCCAGCCTGCTATATCCTAACACAGGGTCATGGGGGGGTCTGCTGGAGCCAATCCCAGGCAGCACAGGGCACAAGGCAGGAACAAATCCCGGGCAGGACGCCAGCCTACCACAGTAAATTTGTGTTTTGCATCCAGCAAAATTGATGCCGTTCTGATAAGCAGAACGTGTTTATTATTTGTCTGGAAGCATTTACATGTGTGTATTCTGCATGTGTCTGGCTGTTATTTAGTATTTAAATAAAAAAAAATAAATAAATATCTGGTACAAAAAAAAAAAAAATTAGGATACGTTGCTTGCTAAGTAACATGGTGAATCTTGGCAGCACCACCTTTCTGTGTACGCCGTTTTCCTGAAGAGAAAATATAGGAATGTGCATGATGGTGCTTTTTAGTGCGTCTCCATTTGAAAAATATCCTCAGTGTCATATTAATAAAGAAACGGGCTACGCATCTCCTTCATGAAGTGTATGAGATGCATAAATACAATTAAATTAACCGGAGGAGCCCCAGAAAATTACACAAGTAAACTTAAGTATGAATGAGGCTTTAGGTAGCCCAAAAAAAAAAAAATTTTTAAACCCACCTCAATAAAAAAGCGAGCTGCACACAATTGAAAAAATCCCTGATGAGACAAATTTGAGTGCAAGTTTTGTGAAACTATGCAAATTGAAATAGTACTATTCTCAAATCTTTTTTTTCCTACAGATATTCTGAATTTTTACATCTTCCCTGTGCATAGTCTTTGAATCTTAGTTTTATTCTTTATCCTGCTGTGTGAAAAATACTTTGTCAGCTTTATAAAAGTGAATACCGTGGATGCCATTGTCAAACATAACAGGGCAAGTAGTTATTTATTTATTTTAGTAGTTGACATGGATAAAAAAAACGAACAAGTGGAGCTCCTTTTTTACACATTGATATGAAATAAGTGGCGCAGTGGCGCAGTGGCGCAGTGGGTAGTGCTGATGCCTCGCAGTTAGAAGACCCGGGTTTGCTTCCCAGGTCCTCCCTGTGTGGAGTTTGCATGTCTCCCCGTGTCTGCAAGGGTTTCCTCCCACAGTCCATAGACATTCAGGTTAGGTGCATTGGCGTTTCTAATTTGTCCCTGGTGTGTGTGCCCTGTGGCAGGTTTGTTTCCTGCATTGCCCCCTGTGTTGGCTAGGATTGGCTCCAGCAGACCCCCCATGACCCTGTAGTTAGGATATAGCAGGTTGGATAATGGATGGATGGATGGATGGATATGAAATAAGTACAGTATAGCTGTGAAGTTCCCCCTTGGAGGTATGAAGTACACTGACGTAGAGACCTACACTGGTGTATGGCTGCCCCTTCCAAATATGGGATGTTAACATGGGGCGAAGTGCCGGTACTCACCAGTACTCCTAAATTAACTACCGGTGTGTATTAGGCGGGCGGCACGGTGGCGCAGTGGTAGCGCTGCTGCCTCGCAGTTAGGAGACCTGGGTTCACTTCCCGGGTCCTCCCTGCGTGGAGTTTGCATGTTCTCCCCGTGTCTGCGTGGGTTTCCTCCGGTGCTCCGGTTTCCTCCCACAATCCAAAGACATGCCGGTTAGGTGGATTGGTGATTCTAAATTGGCCCTAGTGTGTGCTTGGTGTGTGGGTGTGTTTGTGTGTGTCCTGCGGTGGGTTGGCACCCTGCCCAGGATTGGTTACTGCCTTGTGCCCTGTGTTGGCTGGGACTGGCTCCAGCAGACCCCCTGTGACCCTGTAGTTAGGATATAGCGGGTTGGATAATGGATGGATGGATGGATATGAAATAAGTACAGTATAGCTGTGAAGTTCCCCCTTGGAGGTATGAAGTACACTGACGTAGAGACCTACACTGGTGTATGGCTGCCCCTTCAAAATATGGGATGTTAACATGGGGCGAAGTGCCGGTACTCACCAGTACTCCTAAATTAACTACCGGTGTTTATTAGGCAAGAATGGAAAAGTAACAGTGATTACCAGCCCACTTCAAGCACTAATTTGTGTATACATGAGTTGATCCTTTTATAATCGACATATACATTTAAGCACATACTATAGGCACATACATAACACACATGCACATGTCGCTGTATATTTTATACATAACAATATATACACATTTCCCATTATTCTAATATTACTGAAATTAACATAAAAAAAGGTTAATAGAAAACACAATTATGTATATTCTAGACAATCTCTGAATATAAAATACTGCCAGTATGAGCATTTGAATTAATCAATGCATGCATGCCATATTTCATAAAATCAAAACCATCATTCTGCATCACATAACCTAAATCTGTGGGCTTCCATTCCATCTTATTGTCTGGGCATAAAAGCAAGTGGTTACAGCTTAGTAACATCTGGAAGGAGCAGATCCCATTGCTTTATACCAGACAGGGACTGCCTTTATTGAAAGTATCAATGCACCTATTGGAGATGCTCTGCACATGTATCACATATTCACCTGCACATGGCTCCTTTTGTGTACACATATTAGAAATACAGACACTAAACTTGAATGTGTTTAATTACACTCAGTGCAAACTATCTGCTTATCTTGAACAACAGAGAAATAAGTCATACATTTTTAACACTGGACGGGAGACAAGTTTGTCAAATGTCACAATGAGGTTGGGAACGTACTGTAGATACCAAATTTTAGACACAAACTAAATCAGGGCTTGCAAAAAACAAAACAAAGGAAGAAATATGAAGAGGCTGCACTAAACGCCACATTACTCGGCAACAGTAATAGTATGCAGTGAACTTGTACGTATGCCGATTTATCTTTAAATATTGTAAATATGTAAGCAAGAGTTCATGTCAGGAAGTTGTAATAAAGTTAATTGTTGGATTATTTAAGGGAGGAGAAATTTGGTGGATGGAGTAGAGAGAAAAAAAAAAATAAAGAGTAGTGTTCTTGGGTAGCTCAGTGCTGTATCTCCACCGTTGTATTATAAAAGAAATAAAATTTAATTGGCAAATAGTCCACAAACTGGGGTGGTCAGCTCTGTGTGCCTTTCCACACATCGAAGACTCCGTCTGCTACCGAGAAAGAAAAGAACATTAACTGTAATGATTAGAAGTGTTTAACTCGCAAATACCAAGGACTGCATTTTGTGTTAATCATGCTGCAGAGAGCTATATGATGTTTACTTCTATATGATTTGTTCTTCATTTAGGTAGAAAAAGAATTAAGCTTGTGCACAAAATTATGAGAGTAACTTGCATTCTTTTATGAGAAAATGCTGACCTCGATACTAACAGAACACCCTGTGATATTATAAACCAGTTGTGATAGTTTATGAATTTTTAAAACTATAAGAAACATGTCTCTTAATGAATAAATAAGGATTTATTAATCTTACCAGACAAAATCTAATGAAGATATTAAAGCTATGAGAATGTAATTTTTTTTATAACTAATGTACCGAACTATAAGAAGCTGCTTTAAACTGGTCGTGTGTGTGTGAGCGGATAAGGGAGTATCTTTAGGACTGCCAGTAGGCCCGATAACTCTTTATTTTGGTAAGAAACGCTGTGCACTCCTGTATGTAATAAATCAGGATGAAACCGTAACTTACAGCAATCTATGTATGACCTCAAAATGAACTGCCAGGTTTTTTCTCTTTGGCTAATGAATAAGCTGGGTAATAAAAAGGATTTTTTTCTTTTCAGGAAGGCAGGCCGTCTGATCTGACCAGTCAGTGGACTGAGCTGGTGTTGGGTTAGTCTCTTTGACTCGCCAAGAAGAAAGAATTGCTTTTTTTTTACTAGAAATTGGTGTTTGTTTCCCGTTGTTTTCGACTTCAGCGTCCACACTCCGCTACGGAGGTCGCCTGCAAGCCAAGAAGAACCGACACCGAATTCTGGTAAGGAGAGTAGCGGACTCTCAACACCCACTCTTACATGTACAGTGGAATCTCAGTTCACAAACATCTTGGAACACGTACAAATCGGTTTACGACCAAAAAGTTTACCAAACTTTTACATCTGTTCACGACCACAGACTCAGTATATGAACAAGCGAGTTTCCCTTTTGGTTGTGCACGCCGACGATTTCTGCACGTGTTCAGTCTCTCCCTGTGCAGCGAGCGAGAGAGCGAGACACACACACACGGCGAGCAAGAGAGAGACTGCTGGACGCATAAGGCGAAGAAGGCAGTTAAAGATGCAGCAGGCTTGTTTTAAAAGAGACTGATTCGAGCATTGTTTTAACCTCGTTGTATTTAATGAAGACTTTTTTCTATTGGATTTTAACCTCCACTTCACTTCTGTTCTGGCTCATAGCGTGCATTGTTGCAATGTTACTTTTCTTGGTGATTTATTAAATTACGTATTTTTCAAATGTTCATTTTTGTCCATGTGCTTAAAACTCATTAAAAAAAAAAGTATTTTTAGCGAGCGGTTCGTAGCACTGCAGTGCGAACTCTTGCAGTGTTAGTTTTCTCAGTTGTTCAAGGTTTTCTCAGTGTTATTCAATGTTTTTACATTTAGTTTACTATTACGCTGTGCATTCTATGGTATAATTAACTATATTTGTGCTTAATCTTTAAAAACAAATATATTTACATAGAGTTTGTATGGTCTGGAACGGATTAATTGTATTTACATACAATCCTATGGGGGAAAATTACTTCGGTCCACGACCAAATCGGTTTACGACCGAGTTTTGGAATGAATTATGGTCGTGAACTGAGGTTCGACTCTATATGTATTACATAGAGCCATACTAATAAATCTGCGGACAAACCAACCAAATTCACATATCCTCTTACTCTTTCATACACATTCCTATAACATGAAGTATCCACAAATTATTGGAGTTTTCTTATTCAGTTGTGGGGGACCCGCAGTTGAACCGAGCAGGTAAAGGCACCGAACTCCATCACTGGGCACACTCACTCTCGCATTCACTTGCAAAAACAAAACGAACAAAAAAAGCAGAAACTTAAGAAATTTGAGGAGTCTACATTAAATGCCACAATGCTCATTAAAAATAATGATATGCAACAAACTTGTATATGTACATTCATCCCTAAATACACATAACATGCCACACTAACAAACTTGATCACAAGCCTACAAACAAATTCATCCCCCTTATTCTTTCATACACATTCACGTAAGAAATAATCCACAAATTATTTGAGCCTACTCTTCCAGTTGAGGGTTGTGGGGACCTGCAGTCTGTCCGAACACCATCAGGTACAAAAGCAGGAAGTCCATCACAGAGCACATTCACTTGGATGAGGCCAATGTGCCGAAGCCCCAGCCGGCATGGAGCAAAGGTGCAGTGAGTGACCAGGCCAGAATGGGAATCCAGTGTCCTAGAGCTGCGAGTCAGCAGCACTCCCACTAACCACTGCATCTCAGGGATTAAGGACATGGCGTACGAAAACCTGTTTAGTCTCAAGCAGAGGAGACTGCGTGGGAACCTAATCCAGGCCTTCAAAATCCTCGAAGGCATTGATAAAGTGAATCCAGCAGAATTTGTTCAGCTTAACGGTGAATCACATATGTGGGGGCACCAGAGGAAATTAACAGGAAGTGCATTTAGGACTGAAGCCAGGAAGCACTTCTTTATGCCAAGAATTGTGGACATCTGTAACGAATATACTAAGACTTGGAGTTGAAGCAAAAACCTTCAGAACCTATAAAGATCTGGAGGAGATATTAGGACATCTTAGCTATTAGCTAAACAAGCGAGCTTGATGGACTAAAAGGTTTCCTCTCATTTGTCAAATTTCTGATGTATCAGTGAGGATGTGAGCGAAGAGCCAGCAGCACTGACCACTGCCTAGCATGTTGCATTTCAGCATACATTTCATTGAATAGATCGAGGGTAAACATTCACACTCAGAGTGTACCAGAATTTGCAATCCCTTCTTTTAAAGAGGTGTATCTTGGGAACAAATAAATGTAGTAGGCAGCAAACTGAAAATTATGATTAGCAGTATCTACAGACTTCAAAAAACTTGGATAGAAAGAGTATTAGAAAATGAGAAAACCTCTGGGGCATAAAACTGATGAATTAATAATATATTATTCAAATCAGGCTCATGAGGTCCGTGGGGCTATCCTGGCAGCGATGGGCACAAAGCAGGCGACTAGCTCTGGATATGGCACCAGTCCTTCACAGAGCCCATTCAGTCTCTGGGGGTGGGGGAGGAAAACTGAAGTATCTGGGGAAAAATGCCGGGAGAATGTGAAAGCCACACATGCTACCCGTGCTACACTACTGTGCCACCCCCATTATGTGTTATGTGGTACATTGGTTGGTGCTGTTGCCTCACAGATACATCATCCCGGGTTTACTCCATTGTTGAAAGTGTGCACTTTGTTCATTCGTTTATGCCATGTCTGCAAGGATTTTCCTCCTTTGCCCTAAAAGATGCAGGTCAGGTTAATTGGCAGTTCCAAATTTGGCCTGTGTAAGAGTCAGCGGGCATCCTAAAGGACTGGCACCCTCATGCTGCTCACTCTCCAGCCTCCTGTGACCCTGGACTGGACTTAACAAGTTTCTTATACTATAATGCTAGTGCATGTACACGTACAAAATACTGTGTACTAATACAGAAAAAATAAATGTAAAATGTTATGTCAGTATATACCCGGCAAGTGTACAAACACATATAAAAAGTGTGTCTGCATATTCTTAATTTCTCATTCTGCCAGTGTGTGCATCCATCCATTATCCAACCTGCTATATCCGAATGACAGGATCACAGGGGTCTGCTGGAGTCAATCCCAGTCAACACAGGGCACAAGGCAGGAAACAAACCCTGGGCAGGGTGCCAGCCCACCACAGGGCACACACACACACCAAGCACCCACTATGGACAATTTAGAATCACCAATGCACCTAACCTGCATGTTTTAGGACTGTGGGAGGAAACCTACGCAGACACGGGGAGAACATGGAAACTCCACGCAGGGAGGACCCAAGGAAGTGAACCCGGGTCTCCTTACTGTGAGGCAGCAGTGCTACCCACCGTGCCACCGGTGTGCACATCTCTGTACATCAAATGAGTATATATGCATGAAAACATAACCATGTGTTTATAGGCACTCAAAGACAGACCATGCATTTACAATTTTTACATTTATATGTATTTAGTAAACACACACACACACACACACACACACACACACACACACAATAAAGCCTGAGTGGAGCTAAATGCGTGTCTCGGCAGCATCAGATACAAGTCAAAATTCATCTTTAGACACTTAAGGGGCCAACACCTACATGAGATTTAATATGTAAAAACACACCCACAATACATGCATACTTATTATGCACACACAGAGCGCACCAACATGTACACAGAAATAAAATGTACATGGACACAATACTCCAAAAAGAACATGTACACACATTCACAATTTCATATTTACATGTAAACACACACAAGAGATTACATGTGTGCACAAGCGTGTACAGATATCTAATCCTTGCCTCTCTTATGACACAATAATGGGTGGCCGCACTAGTAAGTTATTCACTGAGACTTCCCACATAAAGAATGATGTAATGGTGGCTGAACTGTGAGCATCAAACAACAAATGGCAGCAAAACTTCAACAAATTAAAATCTACCTAAAATCTAAAGAATGATCTGAAAAGTTATTAAGACAACACTGAAGCTAAAGTAGACGATGAAGATTAACACTTTTTTTTTTTTATTTAGCCGACCATTCGTATACAGTGAACTAGACCAGAAGCGTCTCACCATCCATCACCAGCTTTTCCACATCTTCATGAATATGAAGGGAAACTTCACCTAAAAATGTTTCACTTTCCCTCATTTTATTTTAATTATTTGTTTTTTGTTTTTTTTTTTGGTCAAGAAAACATTTGAACACGCTGCATTGAAAGCGCCGCTGGCATTTCTCTCACCTCTGTAACACAACATGAGCCACATCAGCTCAAACAGCTGTCCACCAAACTCGCACATGTCCAAGCCCAGCATAGCGCCTTGTCTTGGATGGAGTCTCCAAATCCAGAAAGCGAAACACAAAAATCTCACAGGGAAAAAAAAAGTGTCACCCCAACAATAAAATGAAAAATATTTTAAAATTGTATAAAAAGGTGTTTTCCTCGGGGGTGAGAAAACAAAATCATGTATGTAATCGTTCTGGTAACATGAAATCCTGAGGCGGAGGTCAGGAAAGGTGGATGTTGTAAAGCCAATGATCTCTCGGTAATCCGCGCCGGACAAGCGCTCCGTCTTAAGCAGCCTCTGCAATGAGATGCTGTAATGGGAAAATTGTATTTCTGTCTGCAGACGATATTGATTTGCCAGCGAGAAACAAACCCCCCGCCTCAGCGCGGTGCAGCCCTCAGCTCCATCATTCATTAGCTGGGAGGCTGCGATGATCTCATCCCTTCTCAGGCACAAACGTGCTGTGCAATACAAAAAAAAAAAAAAAAAAGAGAAAGAAAGAAAGAAAGGAGAGCATCCCTTCCCTGCCTATGCAGGTGGAATACGTAATGCTTTACAACACGCTCCCTCGCCGCGGCTCCACCCCGGGCTTCCAGAGCCCATGAACGAAACCCGCGGGAGACAAAAGGTTCGCAAGAGAGGAGCTTCCTGCCAGGTGAGGATCAAAGAGGTGGCTTTTCACGAAGGGGCTCTGAATTTGTGTAATCCACGGGGACAGAAGATGCGAAATAAATTAAACCACATCATCACAATACTCATTTTGTATCTGAAAATTTTCGTTCTTACTGCAGCCCCTAAAACTATGATATCGACTAATTATTTCCCGGTGATGAATGGCCTAATTAATGTGTTATTACGGCTGATTTAACTATTCAGACCCCAGAACTTTCTACTTTATCATGTTGAATATGCATCTTCAACATATTTTTTTTCGCCCCAACAATCTACAGTCTGTAATCCGTACTGACAAAATGAAAACCCTGGATCTGAATGCCTGCTTCTCCTCACCAGCCCAGTCAGACTAAGAAATGAATGGTTAGGCATGAGGGTATTTGAAGAGAACAAAAAAAAGGCATTAAGTGACCACAAAATGGAAAGTTTAACTGTGCTGTTACGCTTTATGCAAGGTTTGCTTACTGCCGCATTTGTTCACAGTTTTAACTTGTCAGGATATACAGTGAATCTGGAAAATATTCAGACCCCTTTACTCTTTACACACTATTATGTTGTATAATTTGAAATGGATAAATTCACCCCCAGTCTGCACTGAATAATCCATAATGACAAAGTGAAAACATGTTTTCAGAAAGGTTTGCAAATTTATTTAAAAAAAAAAAAGAAAAAAAAAAAGGTTGAAATCTTTCATTTCATAGAAGTATTCAGACCCTCAGTTCAGTTTCGGGTCTTCTTGGGTAAGTCACTGCAAGCTTTGCACACCTGGATTTGGGAAGGCAGGAATGGGACTTTGGGTACGTCCCATCCTCCCTGGCAAATCCTCTCAAGCTCTGTTAGGCTGGATGGAAAGTTATCTGTAAACTGCCATCTTCAGGTCTTTCCACAGATGTTTTATAGGATTAAGTCTGGACTTTACTTGGGTCACTCAAGGACAGTTAGAGACGGCAGCATTGTCTTGGCTGTATACGCTTCAGGTCAATATCATGATGAAATGTGAACTCTTGTCCCAGTCTGAAGTAGGTTTTTCTTCAAGAACCTCTCTGCATTTGGTTGCATTCATCCCCTTCTCCCTGCTGCAGAGAAGCATGGGCCATGGCATAATGCTGCCATCACCATGCTTCGCCATTGGGATGTTAATAGTGTGACAGATAGGGGCCGCTATCGCTCCCTTGAACCCCTGTCCAAGACTTCCAAAAGTTGACTATTTTCACAGCACAGTGCACAAGGCACCCTCTCCTCCACAATACTCATTCAAATAATCAATCACAATAACAATAACTCTCCACCATTCCCAGACGTGTTGCCCTCCTACCACCCAGCTCAGCTCGCCGTCTGGGAGCTCCCACAATCCTTTTATATTCTCTGACCCGGAAGTGTTCCAATCCCCAGTCCATGTGATCTCCTATCACTTCTGGGTCAGATAAGTCCTTTTCTTCACCCCGGAAGCACGTCATTCCCCTTATTCTTGCGACTCGGACATACTTCCGGGTCGTAAGGCAAATAACCATTGTTCCTCCCTGCAGCGTCTCCTAGTGGCCCCCATGGTATCCAGCAGGGCGCCGTATAAATGTCCAGGATGCCCTGCTGGTCTTCGGGGAACCTCCATGCTGTAGGGAGGGCTCCACCTGGCGGCTTGGGGTATTGGCCATACATCACAATAGGAAGGTAATGAGCAGTGCCTGGTCCTTTCTAGACACTTTGCTCAGAGAAGTTTTATTTTTCCCCCCTTTGGATCAGATGATTTTTCCCCATGCTTTAAAATGCCATTAGACAAACATTTTCTCAAGAGTGGCTTCTGTCTACCACTGTAACATGCACTCCTGATTAATGGAGTGCTTCAGAGATGGTCATCCTTTCGACAAGTTCTCCCATCTCAGCAGAGGACTTCTAAAGCTCTATTAAAGTGACCATTGGATTCTTGGTCTCCTCCTTGATCCAGCCCTCCAAGCTCAGTTACTCAGTATGACAGGATGGCCAAGTCTAGAAATTGTCCTGGTGATTCCAAACTTCCTCCATTTCACAATTACCAAGACCTCTCTGAGGAGCAATCACAGCTTTAGAAATGGTTTTATCCCCTTGCCGTGATCTGTGTCTCACCATAGCTTCATCATGAAGGTCTACACAGAGTTCCTTGGACTTGGACTTCACAGGTTGGTTTTTGTATTAACATACAGTGTGAATTGTGCACCTTATATAAATAGATTCCAAATGATGCCCAAACAATTCAGTTTACCACAGGTGGATTCATCAAGTTCCAGACACGTCAAGGATTAAGCAAAGAGTCTGAATACTGAAATAAATGCGAGATTTCAGTTTTTGATTCTTAATACGTTTGCCTACCTTTTTTGAAAACGTGTTTCAGTTTATCATTGGGTGTAGATTGATGGGAAAAAATGGCAAATGTATCCATTAAATCTTAGCACAATAAGGAGTGCTGCAGAAAGTGAAGGGGTCTGAATACATTCTGAATCCACTGTATACATCAAGTCATACCGATTAATACATGAAGGACAAACAGCTGCTCCAACTGAAGAGGGCTCTAATTTCTCTATTTGTGTATAATGAGGAGCAACATGCAAGGGGTCCAGTGGTCTCCAAAGCAGCAAAGTTGAAAATCGGGGTTGACAAAATCTACTAGAAATCCTTTCCTTGTCTCTGTGAAGGTGCATGAAAATGATTACTTCTTTGTGCTACACAATCAGGAGTTCTTGCAGGCAAAAGACTCAATCTTTTACATTAACTTCTCTCAATTATATAAAAAAAAAAAATCTTGGAAGGAGACGAGACGCGATTTCTCTGAGACACTTTAATGTCCTGCGAGACAAGGCAGTGAGACAGCAGCAGCTGATTGAGCAAAGAAGAGGTAAAAAAAAAAAAAAAAGAGGATTTGTTTCCCCTTGTATCACAGTTTAAGAGGGGGTTTCAGAGGAGCAACCGCATCTCGTTAATGTGCGTTCAGCCCACCTCTTCACAACGTGAGCGGCAGAGACGCAAAGTGGCTGGCACATAGCGCAAGCCTTGGGGGTGGGGAAGGGGGCAAAGTTGTTGTATTAAAATTGTCCCTCCCTTGTGCTAATCAATCATTTTACTTTGAACAATACCCCACAAAACAGCTCGGAAAAGGGTTGATGAAATAAGCAGCAACCAACACACCCCATTTTCTAGTGGACAAAATTTGAAAATTAGACTCAAACTGGTAAACTGCCCAGACTCCTCCATTAGGCCATCAATGACCTACTGAAGCAAAAGCCTCAAAAGGTCGAACCGCTGTAAACTGTGGAGTTCCTCCAATTTCACCCAAAAGCTGTTATTTTGAGTGATTTCAAACTTCCCTGTAATTGTAATTCACTCACTTTAACATCAATCTCAATTTCCAAGACATTGTCCCAGACATTCACTTTCAAAAATGTTCGCAAACAAACTGACAATTAAGAAATTCTGTGGAAATACACTGGAAATTAGAACCAATTATTTTGATCCAATGTTTGATAAAGAAATTAACTTTATATAAAAAAAAAAAAAAAACTGCTTGTAACTATAAAATATACGCAGTGCTGCTTGACTGGCTAATGGATTTAGCATCCTAGATTTTAATCCTTGGTCAAGTTCCCTGCACCTGAATGGTGTTTTCTCCCAATATTTTTCCCCTTCACATGCCAGTGATGTGGGTATCCGGTTAATTAGTAACTTGTTGTGCTACCCTCCTAAGTACTCAATGTAGACCTCAGCAATAACGTCTGCAGAAGTAACATGCAATGCATAGGTCTTTATTATATGCAATTTGGTATGGGATTCGTAAAAACAGTGTTAGTTTGTGATGTGCCATCTGTTGGAATGTCAAACACAAAGCATTTTATTGCTACAAATGTCTGTGACGCTCCATCATTTGGAATGACAGAGGCATAGCAACTACAAAGTAGATGGACACACTTATCCTTTTATTGCGGTGGGTTTTAAGTTGACCTCATGTACTGTTGATACCCTTTACAAGTGGGGCCAGTGATAACTTGGATCCCTGGACAGGTTTGGTTCCTATCTTGTGTTCACTGCTGTTGCAATTAAGCTGGTTTGAGAATGTCACAGTATGTTATGGAAATCCAATCAGTGACCAATGTATTTGGTTCACTGACCTACTTGTGAATTGGTTTGCCCTTTTTGCCTTTAGAATTTGGATTAAACAAGGTGAAAAAGAGGTTGCCATTCCAGTACAGACAGACAGATAGATACTTTATTAATCCCAAGGGGAAATTCACATAATCCAGCAGCAGCATACTGATACAAAACAATGTTAAAGAGTGATAAAAATGCAGGTATAACAGAGAATAACTTTGAATGTTAACGTTTACATGCCATACTTGTAGCATTATAAGTACGTACAGTACTACATGTCTATTATTTGGCTTTAGTTTCCACAAATGCTTGACTAGATTTAAGATCTAGATGTCTGAGAGGGCACTGCTTTGCAATAAAACACACTGCCCTACCTTCTTGAATTATTTCAGGACTTTGTAGCTTTGAGTATTAACCGGTTGAAAAAGCCCACTGACAGAAAGAAAAGGCTACTGCCATGGAAGAACCTGCTTAATCAGCAATAATATTCAAATATCCTATAAAATTTAACTGTGGTTCTGCTCTGGGACTTTTCTATAAATTGTTCAGAGGAGTATTGCATTACTTTACTGTTGGACGTTTAAAATCGTTGCATTTCCATTACGTCAGCTCTCAAATTTGCAAGTCTAACTGTGTAACTCTGGTTCTTGTGAATTTCCCCTTGGGGATTAATAAAGTATCTATCTATCTATCTTAAATCTCTACACAGTCTTGTGGTTAGGTCTCAAAAAAAAATTTAAATAATCCTTTCAACATACAAAAGAAAGAAATAACTCCATTCTACCTTACTTTGCAGATCCTAGTAATGCTCATACAGGGGAGTGCATGCTGTGATCACATTATTCAGGTTCATTTGACAAAAAGTGTAAAAAAAACAGAACTGTTAGTTCTAGGAAGTTAGAATATCTCCAAAAGGTAAGAACAAAAAATAAATAAATAAATAAATAAATAAATAATAATAAATAAATATATATATATATATATATATATATATATATATATATATATATATATATATATATATATATATATCTCAAAAAATTAAAGGAACACTTTGAAAACACATCAGATCTCAATGGGAAAAAGAAATCCTCCTGGATATCTATACTGATATAGACTGGGTAATGTGTTAGGAACGAAAGGATGCCACATCGTTTGATGGAAATGAAAATGATCAACCTACAGAGCCCTGAATTCAAAGACGCCCCAAAAATCAGAGTGAAAAAATGTGGCAGGCTAGTCCATTTTGCCAAAATTTAATTGCAGCAACTCAAAATTGTACGCAGCACTTTGTATGGCCCCTGTGTTCTTGTATACATGCCTGACAACATCGGTGCATGCTTCTAATGAGATGACAGATGGTGTTGTGGGGGATCTCCTCCCAGATCTGGACCAGCGCATCACTGAGCTCCTGGACAGTCTGAGGTGCAACCTAGTGGCATTGGATGGACCAAAACATAATGTCCCAGAGGTGTTCTATTGGATTTAGGTCAGGAAAGTGTGGTGGCCAGTCAATGGTATCAATTCCTTCATCCTCCAGGAACTGCCTGCATAATCTCACCACATGAGGCCAGGAATTGTCGTGCACCAGGAGCCACTGTACCAGCATAGGGTCTGACAATGGGTCCAAGGATTTCATCCTGATACCTAATGGCAGCCAAGGTGCCTTTGTCAAGCCTGTACAGGTCTGTGTGACCCTCCATGGATATGCCTCCCCAGACAATCATTAACCCACCACCAAACTGCTCATGCTGAATGATGTTACAGGCAGCATAATGTTCTCCATGGCTTCTCCAGACCCTTTCACTTCTGTCACGTGCTCAGCACAGGGCACCAGTTGTGCATCTGCCAATTCTGGTATTCTATGGCGAATGCCAATCGAGCTGCATGCTGCTGGGCAGTGAGCTCAGGGCCCATTAGAGGACATGGGGCCCTTGGGTCACCCTCATGAAGTCTTTCTGGTTGTTTGGTCAGAGACATTCACACCAGTGGCCTGCTGGAGGTCATTTTGTAGGGCTCTGGCAGTGCTCATCCTGTTCCTCCTTGCCCAAAGGAGCAGATACTGGTCCTGCTGATGGGTTATGGACCTTCTATGGCCCTCTCCAGCTCTCCTAGAGTAACTGCTTGTCTCCTAGAATCTCCTCCATGCCCTTGAGACTGTGCAGGGAGACACAGCAAACCTTCTGGCAATGACACGTATTGATGTGCCATCCTGGAGAAGTTGGACTACCTGTGCAACCTCTGTAGGGTCCAGGTATCGCCTCATGCTACCAGTAGTGACACTGACTGTAGCCAAATGCAAAACTAGTGAAGAAACAGTCAGAAAAGATGAGGAGGGAAAAATGTCAGTGGCCTCCACCTGTTAAACCATTCCTGTTTTGGGGGTCATCTCATTGTTGCCCCTCTAGTGCATCTGTTGTTAATTTCATTAACACCACAGCAGCTGAAACTGATTAACAACCCCCTCTGCTA
Source organism: Polypterus senegalus (assembly GCF_016835505.1). Lineage (NCBI taxonomy): Eukaryota > Metazoa > Chordata > Cladistia > Polypteriformes > Polypteridae > Polypterus > Polypterus senegalus. Next base: position 145,067,792 of record NC_053166.1, read on the forward strand.
CTTAACTGACCAGATTAATATCCCATAGGTTTCATTGACTTTATGCTATACTCGGATTAAAAGGTGTTCCTTTAATTCTTTTGAGCAGTGTGTGTGTATGTATCCCAGAAGCACGGAGTGCAATAAAGGACCCAGTCCTTTAGAACACCAGGTCATCGCCTGGCACACCCATACTGACCAATTAGCCCATTGAATTAACCATCATGTCTCAAAGAAAACCAAACTTGCTCTTCTCTCCCCTTTCCTTCAGAAACAGTGCTAAGCAGAAGTTACAGATACATTAATAGTACATGCAGAGATAACATACTTTTTCTTAAAAAGATTAAATTTTAGTAATAACTTCTTGTGAGATGCAGAATCTGTTGCCCAGATTGCCTCTTCCTGGTGGACAGAAGCAACCACAGCACATCGGAGTTTGAGCTCTGGGCTCCTTACCTGGCATGTGGGGTGTTACCGACTTCTGATTCAGGTTTCTTATTTTTTTTTTTTTTTTTTTACTTGCTCTATTGCGCCAAGTTTTTAAGAGCGGCAGATGTTAAAGCAGCCTTTGTTTTTATTGCAATATTGCTTTTTGTTCCAGCAGGCTACACTCCAATATTTCCTTTTAAAGGCATTAAAAATGAGCTCTTAGAAAGTGTGAATATTGAATTTGGGCTTGTCTGATCAATGCGCCAAAAAGAAAAAAAGAGAGACAAGTGAAACTCTGAGAGGAGTTCAAAAGCATTTCAGACCAAGGATGGAAGTGCCTCATCGGTGTTAAGGGTTAGTAAAAATATCTGCCAAACGGTGTTTAATAGTTTCAGCGGTTACTCCAAGGTGACCATATTAAAAGGTCATATAACAAGAAAAAAAAAATTAAGCTGAAGTGTAAAATAGGCGGCATGGTGGCACACCCTTTAGAGCTTCTGCATTATCTATGTGTATCTGTGCTTTTTTCGAAGTTCCTCACACCTCCTAAAACGTGCAGTTTAGGGTAATTGATGCAGTGTAACTGAATACAAGTGTGCCCTGTGATAGAGTAGCACTGATCAATACTGGTTCCTGTATTACAAGTGATGCTTTCGGGATAGGCTTCTCACATCCTGCAGCTCTGGACAGGAGTTAGGATAGCTGGATGATGGAAGAATGGATGGAATTTAAAAAGCACAGTAGCTATAAAAATACAAAATCTACAGAGAAAAACCAATGGCTCTGGTTTGACACATTGTATCATGTTCATGGATACCTAATCCATCATCATCTTCTACATCCTCTTATTTTCAAAGCTTAAACCAGCAGCAATGGATACCATGCAGGAACCCACCCTGGAGGAGTCAGTTGTCTCAGATGCAGAACAAACAAGAAGTGGTCAAGTAAACAAACAAGTAAACAAAGATGGAAGATGGGCAGAATAATATCAACATATTGATGACCTCTGCATCTGTGTGTGTGTGTGTGTCACATCCTGCCAACGCTGGCACCTCAGACAGACAGGTCAGTAACTGGAAAGCACATCTTGCCCAATAATCAGCATGCCGCAATTAGAAGGACAATGACAGATTGGGGATGGAGGAGTTGGGGGTGTTATTTGAAAATTAACCCCCACCAGCCCAAATGCTGGCTCCTCCTGCCTCGTCTCAGACAGCCAACACCATAAACGGTCCAAAATGAATGAAGGGCATTCTCCCTTAAAAAGGCAATGCAGCATCCAGCACCAAATAAGCTTATGATTATCAGCACTTATCATCACTACATAATTGCAACGCTTTTTAAGACAAGTCTAGATGGTATATCGATTGATGCAAGACTGCCAAGTCACAGCTGGCAGTCTAAGTAGGCTGTTTACTCCTCATGTCTGCCATGAGTCATGCAAAACATACCTGAGACAACATTGTCCAGATTTCCATTCAGTCATTTTCAGTCGTATCCACTCACAATGGTGGGATCTCCCTTTTGCGTAATTTTAAGACACATTACAACAGCAATTTGGCATTCAAACACTAATAATTCCTCCTACCTCTCAAACTCTTGTATTAGCCTCCAACAATTCACCAGCGATGAGAAATGAAATATACAGCACTGGTCTCTATAGCAACTACTGCACTGTACTGGCAGCCCTGCTTACATTTTAATTCTACATATTTACACGGACTACAGGCATTGGGGGCTTTACTGGCAGTTCTCATTAGAATTTGGCATCTTTACTGGGATGGCTACTGTCAATAAATGTTATATAGCACCTGTACACTGCAGGCCTTTCATAAAGCTCTGTGGTTATGTAACAGGATGACAATGCCAAATTAAAAGATGAGAACCGAGTCAGGTCCATGTGCATTGAAAACTAAGCACTAAACTAAAGGCACTTTACCACTAGTAAGGACTGGAATGAAAAATAAGAGAATTAAATCTAGGCAGATATATTTGCATAAAAATATTAACTGCCTTGTTAAGATGATATTTATCGATTTTGCTGTGGCTTTTAAATACATCATCCCATGTAAGCCGATCCCAAAGCACTCTGACCGGAGTATCAGCATCTCCTTCTGAAAATGGATTCTGGTCTCTCTTAGGCTATGTCTACACTACTATGTTTTGTTTAAAAATTATTCTCCGCTTTCACCATTCACCCACAATGGTCAAACATGGACATTTAGGTAAATGCTCTCCAGAGCCGTATAGTTCTTAAAATGCCAGCTTAGTGTTGCATTGTGGGCGAGTCAAAACAGAAAGCTTTGAAATTGCAGACTCTAATCACATTCGGATTGGTTTGCTTATTGTGTGTTCTTTTCCCTGCTCATTACATTTTCTCTGCCTCTTTGCTCACCTTATATTTGTGTGTTATTCTCAATAACAAGTCAGTCCAAGCAAAATGTTGTTTTATTCTTTGTTATTCTATGGGTGTCAATGAAAGCTGCAAATGGTCAACTAGCGTGGAGGACACTTCCACTTCCTGTTTCTGCTGACACGCACATGCCCAATGTAGGCAAACCATATACAGTATGTATACTGCTCAAAAAATTAAAGAAACACTTTTTAATCCGAGTATAGCATCAAGTGAATGAAACTTGTGTGCTATTGATCTGGTCAGTTAAGCAGCAGAGGGGCTCATTAATCAGTTTCAGTTGCCTTGGTGAACAACAAGTGCATGAGACCATCCCTAAAACAGGAATGGTTTAACAGGTGGAGGCCACTGACATGATCTGTTTTTTCACTAGTTTTGTATTTGGCTATGGTAAGTGTCACTACTGGTAGCATGAGGCGATACCTGGACACTACAGAGGTGGCACAGGTAGTCCAACTTCTCCAGGATGGCAGGCACATCAATATGTGCCATTGCCAGAAGGTTTGCTGTGCCTCCCAGCACAGTCTCAAGGTGATGGAGGAGATTCCAGGAGACTTCTAGGAGAGCTGTACAGGGCTGTAAAAGGTCCTTAACTCATCAGCAGGACCGGTATCTGCTCCTTTGGGCAAGGAGGAACAGGATGAACACTGCCAGAGCCCTGCAAAATGAACTCCAGCAGGCCACTGGTGTGAATGTCTCTGACCAAAACCATCAGAAACAGACTTCATGAGGACAGCCTGAGGGCCCGACATTCTCTAGTGGGCCCTGCACTCACTGCCCAGCACCATGGAGCTTGATTGGCATTTGCCATAGAATACCAGAATTGGCAGGTCACCACTGGTGCCCTATGCTTCTCACAGATGAGAGCAGGTTCACCCTGAGCACATGTGACAGACATGAAAGGGTCTGGAGAAGCCGTGGAGAATGTTTTGCTGCCTGTAACATCGTTCAGCATTACCGGTTTGGTGGTGGGTCAGCGATGGTCTGGGAAGGCATATCCACGGATGGGTGGCCCAGATATTTACAGGCTAGACAACGGCATCTTGACTTTTAAGGAGTAAAGAGAAAGTTCCAGGGGTTCCTAGAATGAAGAGCTCAGCACACTTATGACCATCCTGCTGTCAACCACCGGTCCAGCCCCGCCAATCTATAGTGTGACAATGCTAGCTACTACAATATGTATGTACTGTCTAGCCATTCGTTCATGCTAATGTTCATTTTGAAACTCTTGACTCATATCTCCCTGCGGTGGGCTGGTTCCCTGCCCAGGATTTGTTCCTGCCTTGCACACTGTGATGGCTGGGATTGGCTCGAGCAGATCCCTGTGACCCTGTAGTTCAGATATAGCAGGTTGGATAATAGATGGATAAAGAAAGAAAGGAAAACTCCACTACCTTCAACTCCTTGGCAATGACTAACTGAAATAAAACGTCGTTAACAAACAGGGCCGTTACGCAGAATGTTAAGTCTGAATGAATGCACTCCATTATGCAAAGGCACATGAAAAATGACATTTCTGGATTCTCGCCACCATTAAAGGTTCATGCTGAACTGACGTTTTCACATTTCAGTAAACAAAGCTGCAGGTTTGTGTCAAAGATCAAGAGGAGTAAGAGCAACAAAATGCAAGTAAACCATTTGCCTTCTTGCTTTGTTAACACTCAATCATCTCAGACAAGGGCAATGAAATAAAAAGGGGAAGCATGAAGTCAGAGTTTGATTAAAAGAAGCACTCCTTCTACACATTTTTATACAGCGTCTTTGAAAGGACATGTCATCACCTGCCAAATCTTACAAAGAGATCACAACTCTAAATAAAATGATAAATAAACCTTTAGGCTACAGACCAGGACATTACACAAAAAGGTGGAAAGCATAGAAATAACACACAAAAATAAGCACATTAAAAAATACACAACAAGAGCAAAAAGTTAAAAACCAATACTCTCATGATAAGAGCAAGGACAGAAGTTACAAAATCATCAACGACCAACCTGGAATTTCTATTTTTATGACAGAGTCTAGTCAGGACTTGTGTCACCATTGAGGTGTATTGAATTGGGCATTTGCTTAGGGCGCAGATCATAAGGTGGGGGAAAAACCCAGCCACATGGGTTAGCTACCGAACAGTTGGTTGGCGCACTAATAAGATTGGCCTAGGGCACAAAATAAACTAGTACCGACACGGAGTGTAGTATAAAACACCTAAAGCTAGAATTGCAAGCTACATATGGCAGGCTGGGGGCTTTGTGTCTGCAAGGACAGGAAACATCACCAAGAGCAAAAGGCAGAGAAGCATGGAAAATATGAAAGCATTTTAGTGTTGCTTATGTAGAGCAATGGGGTACATACATTTAGTCAGAATGAGAAACAAAGAAAGATGAAAGCATTGTGAAGGTCCACTCCCACCCCTTCCACAGTCTCTTCTTCTCACTTTTATCAAGCAGAAGGTACTGTAGCTTCCAAAATTGTTCTGCAACAACTTCTGCCCCTTGGCTATCTAGGCCAGGGTCGCCAGGTCCTGAAAATATTTATAGCCCAAGGACAGCTTAACAATAGCAAATATGACCCCCTACACAAAAAAAAAATACCCCAATACCCGAGGTAGACAAAATGACACACCAGAAGGCAGGGGACAGTTAAAGGGTTAGGTAAATGCCATCAAAGTAGGAGTTGTACCTTCAGTTTTTGAGAATGACAGAATCAATACATACAAATCACATAACGGGGGATTTGGGGGTACCCTTGTTGATTTTATAATGGTAAAGAACATATACAAGGGCAAATAGCAGGGGAAGGGGCGCCAGATGGATGAAAAACATAGTAAAAATGCAGTGGAGAGAGAGAGAGAGATTAGGAGCACGCGCTGATACAGTACATTGCTGCACCCACCACATGAAGAACCACCTCAGGATCGCAGATTTGGACCCGAGTGCAGCCAAACAACGGGTGACACCTCAGCACCACTCTAGTTCAGATGGAACGGAATCAGTGTGAGTTTTTCTTATGGTGGCTGAAGTGCCAATTCTGCCACCAACCCCCAGGTTTTTCCCTGCAGTTTGGAGGGCCTACATGTAGGGCTGGATGCAGGTTAACGTCATACCCAGGACGGAGCAATTGCAAGTTAAGGACCCAATAAAGTAGAGTCACTTTTGGTGTTTACGAGATTCGAACTGGCAACCTTCGAATTACCAGTGCAAATTCCTAGCCTCAGAGCCACCACTCTGCTCGCAGTGGAGAGAGGGTGGAAAATATTCCAAAATATAATGTTTAAAAAAAAGAAGTCCAAAGAACTGCCACCTGCAAATGTTCCCCCATGTACAACAATTAAAAATATCCTAATTAGGTGAGAAAACCTCTGACCTGGCAACACTGCTCTGGACTCTCAACTCTGTGCTACCCACCTGCCCTTGGATGTGCTACTAGTAGCTTACTTATAGGCAGTACATTTGTTACTACTTTTGTTATTTCATTTGTAGTAGATGTTAATATGTATTACTATCCATTTCAAATTATTTCTATCTACTGTCCATTATTTATTAGTCTGCTAATAGTAGTGTGCAGTTCTTTACCTCTCTCTACTTGTCCTGTGTTTCTGTATATGTTGCACCGCGGTCCTGGGGAACCTTTATTACCTGCCACTGTAAACTGCAATATGGAGTATGGGTGGTATGGCAATAAAGCCACTTCACTTGACTTGAAATGGCATAAGCTGCCCTTATTCAGGGTGCCAATAAGAAATATAATTATTGACTTCATGAGGCAGAAGTACATAATAAGCAAGAACTGCTACAGCAGATATTTGAAATATTAAAATGTGTGTTTCAATTTAAAGTCCAAATATTCTCATTTGTAGTAGACATTTGTCATTTTAGCCTTCCGAGAGTGGCTCTTAGTGAACTTGGACTACTGGTAAAGAATCAAATGTCAAATAAAATATATATCCATAATCAGCAACCTCAAAACAGCATAAAATGACACAGCACATGCCTAAACTTGTGTAACTTTGACCCTTCTTATCCCATTTGGGGGTGAACTCCTGGCCGTCTTTTTGATGTGGCATGCACAACTTAAAATCCTTCTAAGCATTTTTGCTGAAGACACCTACTAGTTTGCTCTTTATCATAAAAGTGTAATTTCCTGCACAAAATATAGTCCAGAAATGGACACAAAAGGAGCTGTTTTGGGGTCAAGGACAAAAACAGAGAAAGCGCATTATCTTGCATAACTATATTGAATGGCATATCATTATGTTTCTCTCTTAGTGGTGAATCAGGAGGAGAGAGAGAGAGAGAGAGAGAGAGAGAGAGAGAGAGAGGCTGGGAGCCTGCAATGATAGCGTGTCGTTGCTGCACTCACCACACAACAAACCACCTGAATGGGGTAGACAAATAAATATCTGTTGTGATTTCAAAGTAATTCATAGAAAACGATATGAAAGGCACAGTCAGCTTGTCTTAAACAATACATTTCATACCTTAACAGCATTAAATAAAAAGCATTACAAGACACATACAGTTTAAAAAAGGCATATGCTTGTCATATTGTATTAGTGCCTTTCATATCCTAGATAAAAAGATGGATGTGAAAGACAAAATCAATCTGATTTATGTAGGGCATTTCATATATTAAACAGATATGAAAGGCAGGGTATGAGGGGAATTAAAACACATATAGATTGATAGGAAATGTAGTTATTTGGCACCACTTATATCTGGTGTAGATAGCGTTTTGTCATTGAATCACAATGTTGCACATTTTTCACGATAACAACTTCCAGTGGTCAGCTGCAAAAATACGACATCTGGATTGCAAAGACCCTCAGAAACAGTTCCTTTAGAGCAGGAGCGGACTGAGTCTCAAAACTGGCCTGGGTATCCTTCAACAAGTGAGATGATGAGGTCGACCCACTCGGCCCATTATTCATTGTCATTTTTTAAAAATTTGTGACGAGTATGCGGCTCGCTACTTGCTATGAGCCTATGATATTATTCAAGGTTATAATGAAAACCTTACATGATTGAAATGTTCCATTAACTTAACGATAAAAACTATAAAATTCCTATTCTGTGCTTTATAACTTTATTTCATCATACTAAATAACTGCAGCTGAAAACTACTAATTATCACTCACGCCGATGACCAGAGAACAATAAAGTGCATAATACATAATGTAAACTAATTATTAGTATTGAAGAATTTAAATACTAGATATGAGATAATATAAATTGCTAACCGAAATGTAGCGGTATTAAAACAGAAATCAGCAAAAGGCAGTTTTGACCAAATTTTTTGCTGCAATGTTGTACACTGACAACTAAAACAACTTGATAACATAATATGGTATATTATATAGGACTATATAAATCGCAGTACCAGACAGATAATGTTTAGTCGTTTAGAAAATTAATTTTAATCTCAAACAGTAACCAGTACATACAATTTATTTAATGAAGCGGACGGCCCATTACCACACCAGAGTCTGTGGCCCACCGGGCATTGCCCAAATGCCCTAATGCCAGTCCGGCCCTGCTTTAGAGGAAGTCTTATGCTCAGGCACACAGGGACGTCTTGTAAGCACTGCCATTTTAGAGTGCTCTCTGACTATCTCAGCAGAGCACTTTTTCTCTCTCATTCTGCCCCCACTGTCTGTGCAGCACCACCACTACACTCAGATGGCGTAGTTGGCAGGATTTGCACTGTGTATGGTTGGGAGTGTAGTGGGGGTACTGAACGGAAGAAGGTGACCGAGAGAGAGAGAGAGAGAGAGAGAGAGAAACAGCTTGGCTGCTTGCAGTGTTTACAGGTCCCTGTGCTCGCATACATAAATGATCTTTTATTACTCTTGCTGTGAAGAAACTGCTTCGGAGGGCCCCTTGTAATGAAGGCATCACAAGCTGACCACTGGCAATTACTGCAGTGCTAAACTGTGTGACCTTGAATGGATCGCGGTGTGATTCCATAACAAAAAAAGATGGATACATAGAATATGCTTTTCACGTACACCTAGGATATAAAAGAGACACACTGTGACATAAAACAGACCAGTGGTTCTCAAACTGTGGGGCGGGCCCCCCAAGGGGGGCACGAAGTAACAAAAGGAGGGCGTGAAGATGTGAAAAAAAGAAAACATGACTCAAAAATATATCTATGAATCCAGAACAAATTAACTTAAACTACATTCTGATACTAGAAAAAGAGAGTTAGATAAATGTCGATAAAAGTTAAGTAGGTATAATAAAATGTGCATCTATGATATATCATTAATTAAACAAGAACAAATTGGTATTACTGGGCTCCTTTCAAAAAAACATTAGGGGGGACGCGATTAAAACTGTTATGAAAACTCTGGGCGCAAATACTTAAAGACTGAGAAACTCTGAAACGGTCCATCTTAGGTTGGTTGTACCTTTCATATCCCCCAAGACTGTGGTTCCCAAACTCGATCCTGGGGACCCACTGTGGCTGCAGTTTTTGTTCCAACCAACTTCCGTTTTTAATTTGACTCTTGGCCTAATTAAGTGAGTCGTTATTTCCCAGTTTCTGTGTTTTGGAGTCAATGTAGAAATTACATACTAAGTTTGGTAGATTTTTATTAAAATGTAATAAGCAGTTATATAGGGGAATATGTAGTTTTTTTTTAAAACAGCATTTGCAACCTAATTTTCATTCTACTTTTCCAGGTGTTCTGGTTATTTAAATTGATTATTTACTACTTCCTGAGTTTGCTTCCCGGGTCCTCCCTGCATGGAGTTTGCATGTTCTCCTCGTGTCTGCAGGGGTTTCCTCCGGGTACTCTGGTTTCCTCCCACAGTCCGAAAACATGCAGGTTAGGTGCATTGGTGATCCTAACTTGTCCCTAGGTGTGCTTGGTGTGTGTGTGCACCCTGCAGTGGGCCGACGCCCCGCCCAGGGTTTGTTTCCTGTCTTGCACCCTATGTTGGCTGCAATTGGCTCCAGGAGACCCCTGTGACCGTGTAGTTAGGATATAGCGGGGTGGATAATGGATGGATGGAGAGTCTGACACTGAAGTCGTTGCTGCTTTCATTGTCCCGGGTGCCCGCTGTGCTGGTTGTTAATTGTCACTATTAGTGTTAAGGGAGCAAACTACATAGGAAAAAAACAAGAGAGAGTTAAGTATTTATATCTTTAGAAAAAAAATCTAAATATCTTAAAAATGTAAAAACCATACTGTTGTGTTTTTCTGAATGCAGAATAAGAGAAGCGTAAAAAAGATCAGCTAATTAAATGAGATCAGTTGTTATCGATTATTATCACCGATTGTGAATCTGGTTGGAACAAAAACCGGCAGTCACAGGGGGGTCCCCAGGATCGAGTTTGGGAAACACTGCCCTAAGATATGAAAAAGTGCTATGAGATATGCATTATGTAAAACAGACAGACTGAGGATTGGCAGCCAGACAGACATGCAGACATATAAAAATGAAAGGTGCATATCTTTCAATCACAGAGTCTTCAACATCACCAACGTATCTGTCTATCTGAATACAAAATAGAAAACCCACAGTGCTAAGCAGTGGTGTGGTTAACATTACAGGTAAGCGACTTTGGCTTCTTACACCACTGATCAGACTTACTGTAAGTGTGTTCAGGAGACAGACGGTTACAAGAATGAGTAATAAATAACCCACCAATCACACATGATGGAAAAGACCACTCACAGGACTTCATAATTTGAAAATGTCACCATACAGCCTGGATTCCAAAGCAGAATGACCCATGGTTCAATTAACTGTAAATCACTTGGGCCAAGTCTTCTTATCATAATTTGAAGAAAAAAAAAAAAGCTGTTAGCTTCCATAGAAACAAACTTAATTTTATTATATGAACTGAAGCTCTTTAATAGCTTGAATCCCCTCTAATTTATTTTGTAATAAAAAACAGCAGAAGAGGAACACAACTGTACGCTTTCTCATCCGAGGGCCCAATTCCCTTTATGAGGAGCAGCCGACCACAAAGCAGCGTTTTTCTCCTATTTTCTTGCTGTTAAATATTCAGTTTTTTTCCCTTTTTCTCTTGCCTAGGAGTTGTCAAGAGGATGACTTCATGTTTTTTCAAGGTGCAGAGATTCCCACATCGTATTCAGTTGATCCTGGTATTTAAAATAACACAACAGACTCTCATGCATATTAACGTGATGTTTTATTTCTTAAGACTTTTTTGCATAATTGTGAAAAATGTTTGGATAATAAGAAAAAAAAAATGTATCCTTAAGTTTAGCAATGCTGACGATTAGACGTTAGAGATGTCAGATTTGGCATTGCTTTTATTTTTTCAAATCTATAGAAGACTGATTTGTTTTTAATGTTTTAGGATCCTTTACCAGGGAAGAAAATGCTTTAATGAAAAATGACTTCAAAAGACCACTGAAGGCAAATACAGATATGCATGCAAGCGAGTTTTATTTAACTGTACGTATATAGATCATCTGTTATGTGCAATAAAAATAAATTACACAAAAATAAAAAATAAATCCAGAAATAGCACAAGTAGGCACTTGCTGGAGTTATTCAAAGCTCAGAAATATTCAGAATAAATGTAAAATAATATCAGGTCTCGGGGTTAAATAAACTGAAAAAAAATGGGTCCTTAGCTGTTATGCAGGATATTTTTCAGAAATTCTAAACCGAGTTTGAACAGGTCACCATAACCCAAAAGATGTTGTGAACACAGATTGTTCTGGTGGTGGGCCTCACCCACCCAGATACCTTGTGCCGGTGTCCAGAGGGAAGATCTCAATGTAGAACCCATTGCCTTCACATATTCTGACATTCAAGGCGTCCACACATCAAACCTTTGAGAGAGTTCTCTATGGAGAACTCAACTGGATTACATATAAGGCATCATGCACAGTTGGACAGAACAAAGTACGAAAGTTTCACAAAACCGTCTAAACAGAGAGGCCAATGCCTGTAGTTGGCTCTGACAAGCCATAGATTTGGACGGTAGGCAGATTGATTCCCATCCCCGTCTCCGAGTTTGTGTTTTTGGTCTTTCAAGCTTTGATAAATACAATGGGTTAAGACAATATTCAGACCCCTTTACTTTCTGCACGCATAGTGTTGTAGATTTAATTTTAAGTGGGTAAGTTTAACACTTTTGCCCATTAATGTACGCTCAAAAACCCATAATGACAATGTAAAAGCAAAAAGGTTTCAAAATTTATTAAAAACATCAAAAAATGAATTATTCAGACCCTTTGCTTTGCTCAGGTGCATCCTGTTTGCTTTAATTCTCCTTGAGGTGTGTCGAGAGCCTGACCCCGGAGACCACCTGTGGCAAACTGAATTGACTGGGCAGTTTTGAAAGGCACACACGTTTGTACGACTCTGTTTCTCCTATTTTAACTTCTTTACACTGGCTGCCTGTCAGTTTTCGAATTGATTTTAAAACCTTGTTGCTGGTTTTTAAATTTTTACATGGACTTGCTCCTGCCTATTTATCTGAATTGTGTGTTTTACACCAGCCATCCAGAGTGCTTGGATCTTCTGGTCAGTTGTCCCTTGTTGTCCCTCGTACCGAGTGTCAAACTAAGGGGGACAGACAGGACTTTGGCAGCCGCTGCTCCTCGCCTGTGAAACTCTTTACTTTGTCACATAAAGGAGTCGTCTACAACTGAACTGTTCAAAACGAGATTAAAGACTCATTTCTATTCACTTGCTTTCTGTGACCTTCAGTAATACTGATGGTTTCTTCATTGTGATTATGTTACATTACTTCTATTTATTATTTATTTTATTTATGTTCATTTATTTTATTTCTATTTATGTTATTCATGTTAATTGTATGTTTTTCTTAAATTCTATTATTGTAAAGCACTTTGGCCACAGCATTCCTATGTTGTTTTAAATGTGCTATAGAAATAAATTGACATTGTTTGTAAGGTCCCACCATTCACAATGTATGTCAGGACAAGACATGAAGTCCAAGGAACTCCATGATGCCCTGGTGAGGCAGAGATCAGAGTAAGGGGATAAAACCGTTTTTAAAGTTTTAATTGTACTCAGGAGTACAGGGGCCACAATAAGTCATAAATCTTTTTTATAACTTCTCATGTACAATGAAATTGGATGCAAACCTATCAGTGCAAAGCTAAAAATTATTATAAAAACTACAAGAACATGCCACACATCAAATTGTGCCGATATTCATTCATTCCATAATTTAAGGTTTTGCAATATGAGCAGCATTTAGCATAGTTATGGCCTTTGAATTAAAAAAATAATTTAAATCTGTTTGTTCATGTTTTTATTGTCTGCCTGAGGGCAGCAGTACAAATAGAGAGTGACCAGGATAGAATGGATCTTTAAGTTTGCTTTGGGCCTTTTTAAGGCAATGGGAACAATAAAAATCTTCCAAGGATAGGAGAAGGCATCCAATAATCTTGTGGGCGGTGCGGACGACCCCCTGGAGTCGTTTCCTCTCTGATACTGTGAACCTGGCAAACCACACACAGTTGCAGTAAGTCAACATGCTCTCCACAGAACAACAACAAAAGGACATACGCAGTTTTTAGGTAAAATTATTCTTGGAAATGAAGTCTCTGCTGTGACTTCTTTACCTGCTTTGTGGTGTTAATGCTCCACATCAGGGCTTCCTTTATGTGCACATCCAGGAACCGGGAGTCTGAGACCCTCTCCACACAGTCCCCGCCGATGAAAAGGGGCTGAATATCCATTTTCTTCCTCCTAAAGTCAATGATCAGCTCCTTGGTTTTGGAAAGCATGCAACCATCAGGAGTTGGTTCCTTGGCAATTTGGGCAAAGTGAGTCAAAGGGAGAGGATAGCCCTGGTCAGAGAGAGGACCATGAGCCCAATGGTTACTCTAACAGAGCTTTAGAAGTCCTCTGCCGAGATGGAAGGATGACCATCTCAACAGCACTCCATCTATCACACGTTTATGGCTGAGGAGCCAACTTCACTTTGGAGGGTGCCAAACAGCATTTAAAGGACTCTGAGGAAACAAGATTCTCTGGTCTGATGAGACAAAAAAAAAAAAAACCTGCATAACATCATTCCTATGGTGAAATATGAATGTGGTTTCACTATCTATTATGAGCTTTATATAGCCAATTAGATGTTGATGTCATACAAAGTCATAGATAAGTGTATATGAATGTGTATAACTTGTTTAATTCTTGATAGACAGGCAGACAGATGATTTGTACTTTTGACAAATATCTCAGTAATTTAAGCATAAAAAAATACCAAAAAATTATCTTCAACAACAGGTCATTACTAAGACTGTTTAACATGGTAACAGCAAATATCTTTGCATTAGGAAGCTCCTCTAGAAAGTTACCATCAAATCTGTAATATGGAGTCTTTCCTAAATCTCTTGTAAGGATGGTAGGGTCAACTGCTTCTCATTGTCCCTCAAAATTCACTTAAAATGGCCACTATTAACTTAACTGCCGACAGACAATATCTCAATAATTTCAGCAGCTAACTGTAATACCTGACCAGTGAGGGTAGCCCACTCAAACAGCTAAATAAAATGTAAGCAGATTTCTGTCCCAACCTCGTCTGCCTGCTACTGACAATGAGTGGTGTTGGCATAACATGGTCTGTGACTTGGGTAAGTACAGTAAACCCTAAAGCACACGGACACAGCAATGATTCACTTTACATGCCTCCATGATGTCACTTCGGACATTGGGCCTCCTGCTTTCCTCTCCTGGCAGACAGCTTCGATTGAAGATTAGCACATTCCTGATAAGGGCCACAGCTCGTTAAGACTTGCAATGCAAAGATCTCTGGCGCTAAGCCTAACGGACAAAACTGAACAGCATTGGGACTTTGATACCAGAAAGACAACCGTCCGTAGGTGCCAAGGTGCTCACAAGCGCGCACACCCAAGCTCACCGGCGAAAAAGAGGAACAAACTTTCACTCTCATGTATTCCCCTCCATTTATTAATCTGCCAAACACAATCAATGGCAAATAAATCATACTCTGAAGGACTGCCTATGGAATGTGGGACTTTGGACTGTGGTAATACCAGCCAAGGTACATAGACATGCCAAGAGAAACGACTCTTATAGCTGATATGTTTCACCGTGAGGTGTGACCAGTATGGTCACCGACTGCTTTTGATCGAGTCCACTGCCCAATCCAAAGAAAAAGTGAAGGTGGAAATACAAAAGACAATACACTTTGGAGGAAAAAAAATAAAGACCACTACATACTATTATGGAGTAACTAGCCAACCCGCGGCGTAGCATATGCCACATAATCAGGCCGCTGTTTAAATGATTTTTAAGCACAGAGGAAAAAATAAACATTTGAAAAATCCATAATTTAATAAACCACCAAGAAAAGTAACATTGCAACAATGCACACTACAAACCAACATACAATTGTCCGTGACTGAAAACCGGAGGAGCGCCGTCGCGCCTTCTCCTTCCCAAGTGAAGGACGGGGTTGAACGGCACTCGTTAAGTACGCACTGCCCGCTTATGTGCCGCCCCCAACTACCCGGGGGGTTTACAAAGGGTAGGGACGTAATCAGTGTGAGCGTATGACCCGCACGTACTGGGAATTTCTCGTTCGTGGGGAACAATTGCAAGCCACGGTCTCCATCACGAATGGGGTTCAACGGCTTACACACGGCTCCCCGCGCCGGGTAGACACACGTTGATCCATTCAGTGTAGCGCGCGTGCAGTACCGGACATACAAGTGCATCACAGACCTGTTAATGCTCAATCTTACGTGGCTGAAAGCCACTTGTCCATCTAAGAATTTGGACGCCGACCGCTGTTGGGTCGTGTAACTATTTGGCAGGTGGGAATCTCGTTCGTTTTCGGAAATAACCAGCCAAATCGCTCCACCAACTAAGAACTGCCATGCACCACCACCCACAGAATCGAGAAAGAGCTATCAATCCTCTCCGTGTCCGGGCCGGGTGAGGTTTCCTGTGTGGAGTCAAATGAAGCGAAAGACTTCACACCTGGTGGTGCCCTTCCGTCAATTCCTTTAAGTTTCAGCTTTGTACCCATACTCCTCCCTGAACCCAAAGACTTTGGTTACCCGGTTGGCTGCCCTGTTGCGGGGCCTGCATTGGTGAAGCAGGTGAGATGGTAATTAAACAGAGGCGTAGGGCTTATTGGTTTTTAAAGACTGCTTCCTTCATTGGGTTTTAACCAATGCACGGAATGAACCAACACACAATCGCCCATGTGGCGCGGAGGGTGGAACGGGAGGAGAGGAGAAGGACATCCACTCTGCTCCCTCCGTCATGCTAGTCTGCGGATTTCTCGTTCAGTATGCCCTGCCTGCTCATGTGCCCACCTTCAACTTGTCACTCGAGTCGTTGTCGTCTTTGTACAGTCCAGATGCACTTGTGACTCACGTAGACTTTTCATTGCTCTGTGCGGTTTTGGCTGCCTTTCTATATATAATCCACCAAGACACCCGACCACGGTAGTAGCGAGGTGGGAGGGCAGTGTGTACAAAGTGCAGGAGCATCTAAGACGACGCATGTTTGTCGCGGGTGTGAATTGCTGTATGTAGCGTGTAAAACAGTTTGCCAGGGTGCACGCGGTTGTGCGTCGTAACCGAAAGACTACTTACTTTATTGTGTTTTAACCTCAGTTGTAAAGGAATGTTTTAAGGATCCCATGGGATACCTCTCGCAAACCGTTTTACATGCTGCATATGGCGATTCACCTCCGCGAGAAACATGCCTCTATTAACAGTCAGCGTGGGTCGGAGCTGCATGTTGCCTCTACGACAGACGAATACAAATGACGCCATTTTTTCCTGTGTCGTCGCGTCTGAGTTGGTGGGCGTGGCTCTGCGAGTTGTCGTCGTATCCAATGGTCTTGGAGTTGGTGGGCGTGGCTCCTTCCTGCGTGCGCCATAGGTGTCTAACTTGTTGGCGGCTTAGTGAATCCACGCCCCTTCCGGTGTACTTTCCATGGTCGTCTTGCCTTAGTGAATTATATATATTATATATATACGACTTTATATATAATACGACTTTCCATGGTCGTCTTGCCTTAGTGAATTATTTTTATATATATATATATATATAAAACAAAACAAAATGAAATAAATACGAACATACTGTAAATAAAAGTACTGTGAAAAGTGACCATCCAAAATAAAGGAAATGAAAGCTAAGTGTGAATAAATAAATGTGTCAGATTTTTTTTTTTTTCGGAACACGAAATAGAGCTTGAATTTAAAACTGTCAGTTTGACTGGTCAACGCTGAGAGGGCGGGCTCTGACGAGTGCCGTTTATTGATTGGTGAATCGTCCGCAGGGTGGATGTTCGTGCTCTGCTCGACTTGAGAATCTTGTCAAGATTCATGATCATGTCTGAGCTGGTTTAAAGTTCTGATTGTGCACATCGACTACACGTGCAAGGAAAACGTTGCCCAATGTTTCCTGTGCAAATCAGCCACTTTAACTCTAAATTCATCAGTAGGAGCCTGCGTCTGCTGTAAATGTGGCATTTGATGGCCGAAGGTTTTAGTCCGTGTAACAACGATTCACCAATCAAAATGCAGCACTTGCTGGAGCCCACCCTCTTAGCCTTGACAAGTGCGAAGGGACAGTTTTAAATGCAAGTGTTTGGAGGAACATTAAGGACAAAATAAATAATAAATAAATAAAATCAGTCAACCGTATTTCGTGACACATTTATTTATTTACAATTACATTTCTTGCTCTTTTTCTTTCTGTTTTGTCACATTTCAAAGTACTGGTATTTATTTGGACTGAAACATTCCTTGACATACTATGTCGAAATCCACAACAAAAATAAATGAATGCATACACTGGATTTCGAAAGTATTTGCTCCCCTTCACTTTCTGCACACTTGATTGTCTTGCTAGTTTAAAATGTAAATGGATAAATCTGCCATTTTTGCCCATCAGTCTACACACAGTAACACATAATGACAAAAGGTGGAAATGTTTTTAGAAAGGTTTACAAATTAATTAAAAATCACCAACTGAAATCTCCCGTTTATCTAAGTATTCAGACTCCTTGTTATGTGTCACTCCAAATTGTGCTTGGGTGCCTCCTTGTTTTCTTTAGTTCTCCTTTAGAGGTTTCTATAGAACTTGACTGGTAAATTCAACTGACTGAATGTCATTTACAAAGGAGCATACCTGTGAACGCAAAATCCAACAATTTACAATACATTTCCATAGGAAAGAAAAGCTATGATGTCCAAGGAACTGAAGACCTCTGTGATAAAACTATGGTGAGGCATAGATCTGGGCAAGAGGATAAAACCGTTTCTAAAGTTTTGAGCTTTGGGTGAGGCAAAGTGGCCATTAATCGTTGTGAAATGGAAAATGTTTGGAACTCCACCAGGAGTTGGTCTGGCCACATGGAGTAACTGGACAAGAAGAGTCTTGGTTAGGGAAGTGACAAAGAACCCAATGATCACAAACAGAGCTTGAACAAGCCCTCTGCTGTGATAGGAGGACCTGTTGGAAAGAGGGCCATCCCAGCAGCAGTCTATCAATCAGGTGTTTACGGTTTAGAAACTAGATGGAAGTCACACTTGAGGAAAAGGCATATGATAGTTTTTAAGGACTCTGAGAACATGTGGAAAAAGATTTTCTAATCCAAGGAGACAAAAAATTACCTCTTTAGGCAAAACTTCAAGAACTATATCTAAAGAAGAGGCACATCTCATCATCACCTGAACATGATCGATACAGTGAAGCATGGTGGTAACCACATCGGGCTTTCGGGAGGTTCTTCTCAGCAGCAGGAATAGGGAAATTGGTCAGAATTAAGGGAAGGATCAATGCAGCCAAATACAAAGAGTTCCTTAAAGAAAACCTGCTCCAGAGTACACACAAACTCAGACTGGGTGACAATTCCACTATCACCATAAGAATGACCTGAAGCATACGGCCAAGACAATGCTGGAGGGGCTTTGGGAAAAGGATGTGACTGTTAGTGAGTGGCCCACCTAAAGCCAAGGAGTCAAAACCCAGAGAACATCCATGGAGAGACCTGAAGATGGACACTTCCCATCCTGTCTAATGGAGTTTGAGGGGAAGAATGGGATAAACTGCCCAAATTCAGGTGTGAAAAACTTGTAGAGACTTGCCCACAAACACTCAAACACGGAAAACTTTTATGAATGAGAGAGTTTGTGATTTTTTTTTTTTAATTCATTTGAAAACCTTTCTGAACACATCTTTTCACTTTGTAATTATGGGTAATTAATTGTAAATTGCTGGGTACAAACAGCAAATGTATCCATTTAAAATTAAATCTACAGCAGGGCAAATTGTGCAGAAAGTGAAGGGGTCGGAATACTTTCTGAACCCACGGTATTTTTAACAAATCACAACATGAGTTAGTTACAATACGATTACAAGTCACTTCAACATCCTTCTAAAAATTCTTCTGTAAAACCACTGCCTTCTGGACTCTTGAACCGGATATTCCCCTAAGAATTTTCTACCGTGGGAAAACAGCAACAAATTGAAAAATGCTAAACTTCAGCTGAAGATGTGATGGGCTGATTGCAAGCGAATGCTTTTCATGCCATAAACTTGGAAAGAGTGGAAAAGAGGCCAGCATCCTGCCTTGTGACCTTCTTAGCTTAAGTCCTTAGCTACAAAAAAACAATTCCAATACGGAACCACACACCCAGAATGATCCGTTAACATTCTCAAAGGCTTCCCTTTTGACAGATTACTTCCAAGTATAGCTTCAACTTCAAGGAAATCTTGGTTGCCCGGAGATGTGCGCTGTTAACAACCTGTCACTTCCTAGGTTACCATATCATAGACACCCACTGCCAATACACAAGGCTATACTCCAGATATTTGATATTACTTCTCCACAGAAGGGTTGAACCCACACAGTCCGCATATGTTATGCTTTCAATTCCAGCATTGCAGAATGGCACTCTCCAAGTCGACTTTATTTACAACAGGCATGCTCTACCATTTCAAAAAGCTATCACACCCAATGTTCCCACACAATACACCCACGCTTCAAGTGTTGCTGGCAGGCACTCACTAATGTTTAGGCTGGTACGCCTACAAGTTCCTCTGAAGTAGGCTAGCACGCCTCTCTTCCAGTGCTATAGACCAGCACATCTCTAGGCTTCCCTGCTGCAGACTAGCTTTTCCCAAATTCCTATACAGACAGCTCCCAATCCTAATACTTTGGGATGGCCCTCCATAAGGCTTTTATACAGCACACTGGTTCTTGCCAGCTTCTTTTTACATACAGTGTGGTTGGCTGAAACTCCTAAAGTTTTCTGTATGACACACTTCCATCACCAGAATCATGGACCAGTAATCCAGGGTGTCCTACATGACACTGCCAAAAATACTAGGCTGGCACTCTGACATTTATGTATTTTAAAATGGTACGCTCAGCACTTCTTAGAAGACATGTGTGTTGCACGTAAAATAAGCAGATGTTTCCAAGCAGGGATGACCTGCGGCATAGAATTTATAGCCAAATGCCAAGGGTGCGCTGTTATGGCACAAGTGCACTGATATGGAACCAATAAATGGATACATATTGTGCATAACTCAAAGGAACCTTGAAGGACAGAAATACAATTAGAATAGGCTTTGATGGTGAAATCTTGAGTGAGGACTTTCTCAGCTGACCTAGGAGCTGCTGCTCATCCATACTTAACTAAGGTGTTAATGGTTTTATATAAATTAAGTGAAAACAAAACTTCCTTTTATTTTTATCTACACGTTAAACACAAATTCAAGGAATCATTACATTAAATGTATGGTATGTATGTGAAGTATTTTGGCTAAACTAGGATAAGAATGAATAGCTTCAAAACTGTAACAGGGTCCTCAGCCAGGCCTACAACGTCCTCTTCTCTTCATTTGGCGTTTGTAGCCAACACCAGGGGCATCTCTGGTCACAGTCCAGCAGTGGTCTACAAAACATTGCAGTTCTCCATTTCCCTTGGTGTCTATGTGTCATTTCTGAGATTTTTTTGGTTGAAACATTCTTCATCGCTTACTGCCCCACAGGTTTCAGGAAGAAACTCCAAATCGGAATGAGGAAAGAGAATTTGTAAAAGCGGGCTGCAAGCGGGCTACAATGAAAGTGGCATCACAACAATGTCCTTGTGGTTTTCAGCTATCTTGACTCCCAGGTAAATGGCACAAACTTGTTTAAGAGTCCAAAGCACACCCTTCCTCACCACTTGGAAAAGTTCACCAAAGTGATCACCCCTGAGAAGTTCTCGCACCTGTGGTCCAATGAAAATCCACGTCTTTATTTTTATTTCACTCAGCCCCGAAAACTTTACTTAAAGTTAGCAACACATTTTTGATTCAAATACTTTAAAAAAAAAAAAAAAAATTCTTCATCAACCCTAACGTTATATGCAAAGGGGGAAGCAGGATCTGTTTGGGATCTACAAGAGGACCATACTACACACTTTTGACACCTGGTTCAAGAGGCTTTCTTTTAGGCCCTTCTGACATAACCTAAGTAGCTTGATATAGGCGACACCATACAAAAATAACAGTTTGTTGTGTGATTTAAGGGTTCTCCCCAAATCATTGGCACTACACACAGCATAGACCATCCTTTTCAATTTAGCAAATTGTTATTCAAGTATTAAAACAGATATAAGGCACCCGTTGTCTTTACACCCAAAATATAAATACGCTTTTTTGTATTAATAGATCTACCGAGAGCTTTTGTGAGATAAATGTTACCTCACCACAAACATTACAAAAACCGTTAACAGTATTCACACATCCATGGCATAGTGAACAAATACAGGCAATCCCGGAGTTACAAAAAAAAAAAAAAAAAGATTAAGTCAAATTTGTCTGACGGTCTAAGCAGGTAGATATGGCTCTTCTGTAGCGTCAGCTAGTCAAATGTTTGTCTTATATTTGCTATACAATAAAACACTAAGGTCTGTGTATCCAGTCCCTCAGAGGAATTGGATTGGTCAGTTTGGCTGTGGTGTGATTGGTCAGTTTGGCTGTGGTGTGATTGGTCAGTTTGGCTGTGGTGTGATTGGTCAGTTTGGCTGTGGTGTGATTGGTCAGTTTGGCTGTGGTGTGATTGGTCAGTTTGGCTGTGGTGATGTGAAGAAGCAGGAAGTGTGAGACACATGAAGAGGAGTAAAGGCACATGTAGAGAGACAGCTTCAAAGATGGAAAGTAAAAAAATTGGACAGGATGCAAGGAAGGTGCCTGAGCAGCAGGCTTTATGGGAACACGTTCATACAGAATACGGAGGTAATGCTCTGAAAGTACATGTACGGCAAAAGATAGCAAATACTGTATCATTAAATTATTCTCTTACTGATCTTGAACAGGTGCTGTGCTTAATAGTATACATTTTATATTTCTATCCATATAAAGCACTACCAAAATACACTAAAACATAATACAGCATATAATAACAATGCACGGAAAGCAACTGCGTACGGTACTATACTGTAGAGACAGAGAATCTTTATCCTTTAAAGTTGTTCTGATTCCTGACCGACTGTAGCCTAACACTTTTCCAGTCACCGATGGCATTTCACCTTTTTTCGATCAATCGTTTCTACTTTTCTTTGATGCATCACCAGCACTTGCATTGGATTTACACTTTGGAGGCACGGTTACAAGGGTAAATAAGAAAAACATCTAAGACAAACACAAAGTTACACACTTAGCACAGTGTTAATGGCAATGTGATCAGACTGAAGCCAGAATACGCCCAATGTTTGCATGAGCGTCACAAAGTACTGCAATGCACGCATTCGTTTTTTCGAACCATTGTATTTAGCTCAAATTTTTAACATAACAGGCAGTATGTTCTTAAGTACAAATTGTCTGTAAATCAGATGTTCTTATCCCGAGCACTGCATTACATCCTGCGACTTCAAAATCAACTTGCAGCATTAGAGGAGCCACAACGCACTGAACCAAGAATGTTCAGACAAGCAGAAGAGTGAGCCATGTCCTCTTAAGCAGCAGTGTTGCCAGTCAAACGACGAAGGCAAAAATAATATAACTTTCATAACACCAACATTTCCCTCTCAGACAATGTTCTCTGTCCATCAATCCATCCATTGTCCAACCCGCTATATCCTAAAACAGGGTCACGGGGGTCTGCTGGAGTCAATCCCAGCCAACACAGGGCACAAGGCAAGAACAAACCCCAGGCAGGGCACCAGCCCACTGCAGGGCACACACCAAGCACACACGTGGGACAATTTAGGATCACCAATGCACCTAACCTGCATGTCTTTGAACTGTGGGAGGAAACCAGAGTACCCGGAGGAAACCCACGCAGACACGGGGAGAACATGAAAACTCCATGCAGGGAGGACATGTTTCTTTGCATCTCAGCTAAAAATCGGTTTTCATGTTCCTTGACTTGAAATGAGCTATTTTTGGACCAGGAATCACTTTGTCTGTTTGAAGGAACCAGAAGTCTCCTAAAGCCTGGCATGGACCAAACTTGTACACCATGTAACACAGGTTGGCATTTGGGGAAAATGTTTGCACAGACAACTGGCACTTCCTTGGGGTCCTAAAGTAGCCTGATGTTAGGTCAACTAAGACACATGTGAAAATTTTTCTGCACTACTGTCTCTTTTTAATATTTGTGGGCACATTTATCATCTTATTTTATTATGATTCTTATTATTATTTTTGGAACATCAACAATTGGTTTACGTGGTCTGTCATTGTTCAAAGGAAGGACTGAGGAGGTCTGAAAGCCGAAAAAGCAAATTAAAAGGGGCATCGAGAGGAGTCAGATGAGGTGGCTCGGGCATCTGATGAGGAGTTCCGGGCACGTCCAACCGGGAGGAGGCCCTGGGGAAGACCCAGGACACGCTGGAGGGACTATGTCTCCTGGCTGGCCTGGGAACACCTTGGGATTCTCCCGGAAGAGCTGGAACAAGTGGCTGGGGAGAGGGAAGTCTGAGCCTCTCTGCTTAAGCTGCTGCCCCCGCGACCCGACCCCAGATAAGCGGAAGAGGATGGATGGATGATTCATTGGAACAAATTTCAAAATCTAAATTTGGTTACCCTATTTCTCCATATCTTGGACCTAACAAAACAAACTCAGTTGATCCTCAAGATAAAGAAAGTGTCGCACAGACACCAAGTAAAGAAATGTGAATGGCACATGCTAAATTGCCATCTTTCAGGTTTCCTTCCTTTTAACACTTGGGATGCCATCTGCCCTACCAACAGTCTTTGCATTTTGCTTTATGTAGCAGTGCAGCTGGAGCGGAGGAGTGTAACTGCTCACTGCTCATAAAATTACAGAAAAAAGAAATTAGAAATTTTTTTTTAAAAAAATCAAAACAATCAGCAAAGAATTCATCTCTGGCTGGCAATGCAGCAAGTAAATGACCCCTTTGAATGAGCAGGCAGCACGACTGACAATAGGAGCCTGCGCCACTTCCTCACTCTCATTTATTTAAATTTTACATCTGTGATAGGGCTAAAAGAAGGCTGCTGTGTATTCTTATCCATCTTTATATTTATAAGAATCCAGCACATTGGGGCCAGCAGACAGATCCTCTCCAGATGTAACAAACTATGCGTCTGTAAATTGATATCTCTCATTGGATTTTAGTCTATCTTTCAGTCATTCACAACGCACAGAATGCTAGGCAGTAGTTTGCAGCAACGTTAATTAAGAATTAGTATGTCACTGTGATTTATTCCTACATTTGTTATGCAAATATGATTTTTTGGCAGTAATTTCAGATTTAACACATGGATTTAGACAGCATACAGTATTCTAAACACAGACACATTTATTCTTGTCTATACCGGGAATATGAAACACAAGAGGAACAAAGTTCATTTAAAAATGGAAAAACATTCACAGAAAAAACAGAAGATCAGAACGGAAGGCCTGAAAGTTGCTCAGTCCTCTGATTACAGAAGGAAAGAGGAGCAGGAAAAAGGGACATAATTGTATAATTTATTGGGCAAAAGTCACACATTATACTTCACTATGGTGATAAAAAGGAGCAGGGCCCTAGCTCTCTAGACACATATAGTAAAGGGGCATCTGAAATACTAGGTGGGCAAGGTGTGATGAAGTCCAAAAAATTCCAACAAGCAATAATGTACCCCATAGCATTTTTAGTCTGGCTAAATGATCCCCCAGTCTAATTCTGCTGCTATTTATCTTCCATGTTTAACGTCCAAGTGATGCCTTGTTGGAAGTCATTAAGCCATCCACTCTCTGGACTCCCCACCAAACCATGACACCTGCACTCTTAAAAATGCTGGTTCTTGAATGGCACTATAACGTTCTTTACTGGATTGTGTGGTTCCTCATAGAGCGATTGCCTGATAAAGAACCTTTCCATTCTGGGAAGGGTTCTTTGCATGTGCAGCCTGTTCTTTGTGCTTTGAAAAACTTCCTAATGTGCAAAAATAAAAACCAAAATCTTCAAATGTACTTTATGGTAGGCTACTTAGCAGGACACTAACAGACTAAGAAAACCTGGAGGTAACCTGTGTAACTGTAAGTATGCAGCAGGAGTCTTTTTAAAATCAGAACGCACTGGTATTTCACATTTCTGTTACCATCTACTCATGGTTATTTACTGCATGGAGATCTCAATAAAAGATTCTTTCTGAAACCTTCATGTAGATGGGTCTTTTGGGAACCAAAATTGGTTCCCCTATGGCATTGCTCTGAAAAACCACTCTGACACCTTTATTTTTAAGAGTGTGTACCCTTAAAAATAATGGCTCTTTAATGGCACTTTATGGTTCTTTACTAGGCTTTGAGGTTCTTTGTAGAACTATTGCTTGACAAAGCACCATTTCATGATGGGACAGGTTCTTTGCTTATGAAGCTGGTTCTTTCTATTGGAAAACTTTCTAATATGTGTGTGTGTGTGTTGGAGAACAGTAATCCTTAATGGACTTAGCCTGGACTTGACCATCTATTCATGGCTATTTACCAGGGCTCTTTACCGTAAAGATCCAGTTAGAGATCTAAATAAAGGTTCTATCTGGAACCTTCATGTAGATGGGCCTTTATGGAACCAAAAATAGTTTCCTTATGGCCAGGTGCCAGTGCCAGGTTATTTTGTGCACTAGGTCAAGTTTATTAGTGTGCCAACTGACTGGTAGCTAAGCTATGCAGCTGCCCCACCCCTTATGATCTGCGTCCCTAGGCAAATGCGTAATTCACCTTAATGGTGGCAAAGGCCCTGTCTATGGACACTCTGAACAACCACTCTGGCATCTTTATTATTAAGAGAATACAGGTAGATTTAGGTATGTTATTGTGTGCGACATGGGGCCCCTCTACGGCAAAAAAATTCGAAACGCCGAGTTGGTCAATCCATGACGGTTTATTTTTATGAATGTGGGCACTTCTGGAGAGGCAGAAAGAAAACACAGTGGCAGTGCACTGTGAGGAAACCTCACCCTCGGTGCCGTTAGACTTCGATGTCCTTCCCCCTCGGTGTCCTGATTGCAAGCACCCCAAACAGCGTCCACCTGCGCACTTACCGCGGGATTTACAGGGCGCGCGCCCCGTACGTTTCATAAACGTGACGCGTTACTGCGCGCAAACAGTAAACTTGATGAGCGAAGGGTTTCCCTTGGCGCGCTCCCTATAAGTGCCCCTTAACTTTCATAAACTCCGCCCCTAAGCATTGACCTGCTCATGCTGTAATCAACACAACGAAATATAATATGGTGGGGGCGCTACGTGCAGCCATCGGCAAAATGTAGCTGTGGGAGGGCGCCCATGTCACCCACATCTAAATCCGCCTCTGCAGAGGTAGATATGAGAGTTGCCCTGGTTATGGAAAGCCCCATTAACGAGATATGAATTAGATATTTAAAAATATGCAAATCAAGAGATCTCAAAATGACCTCCTGCAAAATTGGGTATGTTTTCAATGGGACCTCTGTCTATATTAATATATTTTGTAGTGAATCTGAGAAGTCTCGAAAAAAATCTTGAAATGCATTGCAAATGTCCACCGATCTTACATGGTCTGGCTCTCTCATAAGATCGTTCGAAGCATGTCCTAACGAGTAGATCAGATCAAATAGGGCTGGGTGTTAAAATTGATTTAACCTGACGCTCTGTCACAATAGCAACCCCCATTTCCCCCGGTTTGGTGAATTGAAAAGACGACGAGAAGATACAAATAATCATCATCATCAACGGGTTAATAAATTCGGCTACAAACATGGGCGGAAAATTGCTCGTAAAACAAGAAATGAGAAGAAGAAAAAAATATATATTTTGCAATATAAAACATCTGACAGCGCAGCACAATCTCTCTTCCGATAACAGTAACAGCCGACAGTGAAGTCGCAATTGGCATGCAGTGCAAATTCTAACATGAAAGAACCCAGTCTCGCGCCGCCCACCACAGCGATTCCTGAGACTGCCGAGACTTGTGTGCACTTGACTTCAGGCTGAAACACCTGAGAAAAAGAAGAATCTCAGCAGAGGAATGCGCACTTTGAACAGACGGTACTCCTTCAGTGCATTTTTAATAAGAGCTCGAGTTTAAAGGCTGACTGCAGAGATGGAAGCGACCCTGCGTTACTGCTCTGCAGTTTACAGCAAAAAGTCTTAACGAGAGTAGACGGGAAGAAATCTGCATGTGTGCGTGTTCGGAATGCAAGAACTGCTAAGCTTTGGAAGGTATATGTAAGAACAAACGCCGGTTTAGAGATTACTGAAGTGCACACTTACTGGTCCAGTTACACATGAACTATTTTTGGCGGGGGCTTGAGCACCGATAGGAGCTCGAGATTTACTTTTGATCAGTAATCGAGCCAATGCGGCGCCCCATGACCTCAAGTGTAATGGCACCGTCCGCAGATAACACTATTGTGAACCATAATACACAACTGCCAAGAGCGTCTCCTAAGGATTCCCCCCAAAGATGTAGACCGGCCCTGGCGCGGACTGGCACTGCCCACTTTAAACTTCATCGAATGCGTATTCGCCGGCACTTGGGGGAAAACAAGCTCTTTTAGTGACACTGGCAGCGGGCACCAATTCTTTCTCTCACACAGCTTTCACAAAACCCATTCTATGTTAATTTACCATCACACTAGGTGGGTGCGTTTTGGTTGTAGCTCAAATTCTGCCCTAGGTAGATTATTTTTGTGCTAAATGATAAATTACATAAATGTTTGACTTAAAGATCATGGCAGAGAGCTTCAGTACAGTTTGAAACTGTACATACAGTGAATTCCTAAAGTACTCAGAGGCATTCACATTCTGAACATTGTGTTGTAGAATTTTAAATAGATATCTCATTTTTGCCCATCAATCCACACTTAATAACCCATGACAATGTGGAAACAGGTTTTCAGAAAGGGTTGCAAATTTATCTATCCATTTTCAAAAACCAGTAGTGCTACAGGAAAGATGGAGGCTATCTGAGCAAGCATAGGGTGTAAGGTAAGAACAATCCCTGGGCAGGATGCCAGTTCACGGAGGTGAACACACACACACACACACACTGTACATTTGGGCCAGTTTAACATTGCCAATACACCTAACCTGCACATCATTTGACTATGGGAGAAAATCCACATAGACATAGGGAGAACATGTAAATGCCACACAGGGAGTATCCAGGATGTGAACCCTCACCAAACATTTAAGAATAACTGAAATCTCTCATCTATAAACAGTAAGGATTCAGACTCACTATTGTGGTCACACAGACAGTGAGGCACAATCTAATTTGCTTTAATCCTCCGTGAGATGTTACCAGAACTCAACTGGAATCCACCAGTGATGAACTGAATTGATTGGACATCATTTAAAGCACAGACCTGAACACATAAAGTCCAACAGTTCACACTGCAAACCAAACTGTCGAGCCAAAAGAAATCTCTGCAGCACTCCATGATCAAATTGTGGTGAGGCAAGGCAATACAACCATTTTTAAAGCTGTGAGCATACCCAAGAGCACACTGACCTCAATGATCGAGAAATGGAAGAAGTTTGGAACTACCAGGACTCTTCGTAGAGTTGGCTATTTGAGTAACCAGGCAAGAAGGTGACCAATAGCCCAACAGTCACTCTTACAGAGCTTCTGAAGTCCTCTGCGGAGATGGGAGAATCTGTGAGAAGGAAGACCATCTCAACAGCACCTCACCAATTAAGTATTTGTAGCAGAGTGACTCGACAAAACACTTTCGCAAAACAGCATTTAAAGGACCCAGAGCACGAGGAGAAAAGATTTTCTTGTCTGATGATGCAAAAGTTAACTCTTTGAGCAGAACACCAAGCATTGTGTCTGGTTGAGACCATGTACTGATCATCACCTGTCTAATACCACCCCTATGATAAAGTATGGTGGTGGTGGCATCATGCTATGCTGGTGCTTCTCGGCAGCAGGGATAAGGAGCCGCAAATAGAGAGAGGTCCTTGAGAATTGCCATGCTCCCGAGTGCACGTCACCTCAGACCGAGATATTAGTTCACCTTTTAGCATGACAATGACCTGAAGCATACTGCCAAGACAACAATGGAGGAGTCCAGCCAAAACCCAGACTTAAACCACATAGAACATCTGTGGAGACCCCTGAAGGGGGCAGTTTATGGACACTTCCCAATCCAATTTAATGGATCTTGAGGATCTGCCAGAAAAAAAAAAAAATAATAAATGGATACACTCCTGAAATCCAGGTGTTCAAAGCTTGTAGAGACTTTCCCAGAAAGACTCAAAGATATAAACTGTTGCCAAAGAAGCTTTTAAAAAGTGTTGACTTAATGGTCTGAATATTTATATGAACAAGACAATTCAGTTTTTCATTTTTAATAAGCTGGCAAACCTTTTTTAAACATGTTTTCACTTTGTCATCATGGGATATTGTGTGTAGATTGATGGGAAAATGGCAAATGTATCCATCTAAATGAAATCTACAACACAAAGTATGCAGAAAGTGAAGGGGTCTAAACGCTTTCTGAATCCACTACATATCCTGACAAATTAAAAACTGTTAACAAAATGTAGCAGTAAGCAAACAGCATAAAATCAACATCTGTTTTTTTTTTTTTTACTGACCAGCCAAATTGTTCATTTCTGGTCACTTAGCGTGTTAGAATTGTTTGTTGTTCACAACTACACGCCTATCCATCTATTTCTTAGACTAGTTGGGCTGGTGAAGATTAAGAAGTAGGCACTCAGACCCAGGGTAGAAGGAATTTCCCTTTTTCCAGCAACATACATAGTTGTATCTATTTGTGGGAGATACTGAGGCATTCCCAAGCACGCTGCAAGATATACTCTATTTAGAGTTGCCTTGTTTTCCACTCACAGGGCCATGCCCTGTAAACCTCCAGGGGAAAGTGCTCAGGAAACATCCTCACCAGATGGTCACCTCTTCTACTCTGTGATAAGATAAATGGACATAGATTGACCCAAATTTGATTCAGAGTACAGTTTCTCAAACAAAATGGAGATATCTGCCCATTACAGGGATACGAATAAACTCTGGTGCAGTGTTATTAGAAACAACAAGACTCCTTTTAAAATCAGGATCCCATTTGCTCTTCCCAGATCCGATATATTGTGGTCATGGTTATTTACACAGCCTGTTATGGATCTAAACAAATCAAGGATCTTTCTGGAACCTTCATATGGATAATTGTTTTGGAAACCAAAAAATTGTTACCTTATGGCACGAATGTCAAACACCAGGCTTGGAGGACCGCAGTGGCTGCAGGTTTTCATTCTGACCCTTTTCCTAATCAGTGACCAGTTTTCACTGCGAATTAACTTTTCCCTTCCGTTTAAAAAAATCTGTTTTTTTAAGGATTCAGTCCTCTGAATTGATCGTTAAATGAAAGCCAAACAGAAGTGAGAAATGAAATGAGCTGACAGATGACCAGCTAAATTGGGGGCTTCAAACTCCAACCAGTTTCACTCCAAGCAGGTTCTTAATGAGAAGCCGATTCTTGATGTTAATTAAACCCGTTATTTAATTTCATGGCCTGTTGCTGCTCTCATTCTGCCACAGCAGACATTTTCAAAACTGTTGATTTTCTGTTTTTTTCAGAACACCATCAAAATGTTTTGGTGACCTTGGAAATCAACCTTACCGAGTCCTTCACCTTTCTTTATGTTCTGATAGTGTGTGATGGGCACAGGTGAGCTGGTCATGTGGCAGCTTGTTTTGTGTCCCGTTATTGTTTGGCTGCTAGTTAAAGATAAAGAGACAACTAAGGGGCCGGAGTCAAGTTAATTAAAACTAAAGCAAAAAGAAGTTAATTAGCAGCCAAAACTGGTCACTAATTAAGAAGATGGTTAGAATGAAAACCTGCAGCCACGGTGCCCTACCAGGACCAGAGTTTGACACCTGTGGCCTATGGCATCACTCTGAAGAGCCACTTTGGAGCTTTTATTTTGAAGGATGTTATGTGGTGCCATGTGAGGATGCAATTTCTTTTTCACAAATTATATACACCAAATCAGCCAAAACATTAAGCGCACTGGCAGGTGAAGTGGACAATATCGATTATCTCATTCCAATAGCACCTGAAATATTAAGCAGCAGGTGAACAGCCAGTTTTTGAAGGTGATGTGTGGAAAGTAACAAAAATGAACAAGCCTAAGGATGTGAGCAACTTTGACGAGGACTACATTATGATGGCTAGATGACTAGATCAAAGCATCTCCAAACCAGTAGGTCTTATGGGGTGTTCTCAGTATGGACTGGTTAGTACCTACCAAGACCTGTCCAGGAAAAGATGACCGGTGAACTGGCAACAGGGTCACAGGCCCCTAGGGATCATTGATACAAGAGGGGATTGAAGGCTAGCCCATCTACTCTGATCCCACAGAAGAGCTGCTGTAGCACAAATTGCTGAAAAATGTTATCCTTGTCATGAGAGAAAGGTGTCAGAACACACAGCGCATCACAGCTTGCTACGTAGCTGTAAACCGGTCAGAGTGCCCATACCGACTCCTGTCCACTACAGAAAGCACCTACAATGGGCATGTCACCAACAGAACATGGAGCAAAGGAGGAACGTGGCCTGGTTAAATGAATCACGCTTTCTTTTTGATTATGTGGATCAGCGTTTCTCTACCTTTACGTATCTGCTACCCGAGTTTTCATAACAGTTTGTAATCGTACCCCCCTAACTTTTTTTTGAAAGGAGCCCACTAATACCAATTTGTTCTTTTTTAATTAAATGATATATCATAGATACATATTATACCTACTTAACTTTTATCGACATTTATCTAACTCACTATTTTTCTAGCATCAGAATGTAGGTTAAGTTAATTTGTTTTAGTTTCAATAGATGTATTTTTCATATTTTCGATTCTTGTTTTCTTTTTTTCACATCTTTGCACCCCTCCATGGGGGCCCGCCCCACAGTTTAAGAACCACTGATGTAGTGCAACGGGTGCATGTCCATCGTTTACCTGGTGAAGAGATGGCAGCAGGATACATTCTGGGAAAAAAGCAAACTGGCAGAGGCAGTCTGATGCCTTGGGCAATGTTCTGCTGGGAAACCTTGGGTCCTGGCATTGATGTGGCATGTACCACAAATCAGAATGATTGTTGCATGACAATGGTATTCACTGAGGCAGTGGCCTCTTTCAACCTGATAATGCACCCTGCCACACTAAAAAAAAAAAAATGTTTAGCAATGGTTTGAGGAGCATAAAGAGTTCAAGGTGTTGACTTGGCTTTCAAAATTCCTCAGATCCCAATCCAGTTGAGCATCTGTGAGATATGCTGAACAAAGAACTCTAGTCCTTGGAGGTCCCACCTCGTAGCTGTAGATCCTTTAAGTCCTGAAGTTGCTTCTTGGTGCCAACTACTACAGAACAACTTCAGAGGTCTTGTGCAGTCCAAGCTTCAACAGGTCAGAGCCATTTTGCAGGGACTGACACAATATTAAGTAGGTGGACTTAATGTTATGGCTGGTTGGTGTACATAAATGCATAACCCCACATACACATTATTAAAAACAGATGGACTAGCTTTGCAACTGGGTTAGATGATTCCTTATCTACCTGAAGGAGCCATATAATTAACTAAAAGACAAAGATGGATGGATAACTTGACCAGGATTGCTTTGTCTTCCATTACACAGTCCTGTCCGGGAAAGGAAAGGACAGAGGGAAAATTGCTATCAGGACTATATACCACCCCAAGCGGTTAGGTGGCGCCATCCTTTGTCTGGATCACCCATGTGCACACATACCTGCAAGGCGACCTGGGAACTGTAGTTCCATTGGACAGTGTGCCACCAGGGGGAGATGCTTAAAGTGGGTTTCTCTATTCAGAGGGGTTCCACCTGACCCAGAAGTGTTCCCTCAGTATAATGTCATGGCACCTGAAGCACTCCTAGGTCTGTGATAAAAGGAGCCACCTCACTCAGAGAGTTGGAGTCAGGAGAGGAGGAAACCGAATTGTATATTATGTATTGGAAGAAAAGTTGCAAAGCTTTTGGTTCCAAAAAAAAAAAAAAAAAAAATATCGTTTGAACTCTGAAGGGGGCCTTTACGGTAGCGTCTGGGGTTTGAGAATCTGAGATGCCCCCTGCAGGTTACAAGCACACACTATTGATGCTTGTTGGGCCTCACAACTCTGAGCAGAACCCACCTTTTGTGCAGCACTTCTTCACAAACAACAACTTTTATCCCTATTGATTTTAGCCAAAATAAACTTGCAAGTCATCAACACTCAAAAGCTCCAATGACCCCTTTGTACCAAGTTTATCAGCTCCTCTCGTTGTTGAGGGTGCAGGTTCCATTAAAGTCTATTCTCATTTTACAAGTTCAGGAGAATTATCTTCCATATTTCAGCTTTAAGACTGGGTGGGTTCATTGGTTTGCTCAGGGTCCCATCAAACGCCAGTAATGGTGAATGGACTTATAAACTTACACATTCTACTGAAGTCCAGTTAGGGCACTGTGACTGCACAGTCAGGATTGCACACTGCTGCAGGCCATTATTCCACAGCTTCACGAAAAAAAAAAAAAAAAAAAGTTCTTTATTTTATTGAGGCTCATAAAGATAATGAATGCCACAGTGGGCCATTCATGCAAACCACAGCAAAATGTACTGCTAAAAATATACAACTGGAGTACAAAGAAAGGAAGCAAACGAAATGGAGAAGTGGTGGTTTCATATCCTGCTGCACTGAAGCTTGACTGCGAGTGTGAACAGAGCAAAGAGAAATGGAGAAGCAAAGAAACCGAAAGACACCTTTGATTAGCCCCCCAACAGTACTGAACAGAAGCATTTAGCACAGAGAGAGGGTAAATAATTTCATAATTAAATAAATCAATAAATATCAAGCATTGTAGAAGCAAAAACAGAAGATGCAAAGGAACCAAACGCTGGAAGTAGAACATTACAGCAAATCCTTTTAATGCTACACCACATTTTGAGAAAGGTAAGCAAGCATTAGAAGGAGTGGCTGCTGGCGCACAGGTCCTAAAACTTAATTAATTGCTTATATACCTTCCAGTATGAGTTGAAGGCATGGTGCCTTTTCAATGGACTTAATCAATGCGTTCACACACACACACATTCCAACACAACCCCAATAACCCAACAATGGGTTGTGGCACTTCAAGAGTTAATCAGAGAAAAACATGCAAACTCCATCCAAATGACACTCTTACAAATAAAGGCTCTTTAATGGCACTTTACCAGGATGTGTGGTTCTTCCTGTATCCACTGCTTGACAAAGAACCACTTTATTCTGAAAAGGGTTCTTTAGACTTTGCAAGGGTCCTGATATGTGCTGAACACTGAAATCTTTAAAGTGCAGGACGGTACCCAATGGGATACTAACAGATCAAGAAGATATGAATTTAACCTGTAACTTGTATTCAGCCAGACCCCTTTTAAAATTAACTATATATATATATATATATATATATATATATATATATATATATATATATATATATATATATATATATATATATATATATATATATATATATATATATATATATACATACACACACACACACACTATTTATATGTAATGCATGCATACACACAAAAAGCTGTTATTAACCTAATCATGGCTATTTTTGGAACCTGCTACAGATCTAAATAAAGGGTGGATGGTTCTTTTAGGTGCCAATAATGGTTCCCCTTTGGCATCGAAAAAAATGATATAAAAAGAAAAAAAAAAACACTTTAGCACATTCATTTTTCTGATAATGTCAAGGTATCGAAGCAAGAGTCGCTGTAAGACAGCGCACACCGTTGCGCCATCACTTCAGGAAGTTTGTCAAAAGAATTTAGTCACTTCCTCAGGCAAAATGATATACTCTGCATTTACAAGTCGCAACCAGTCCATCTATTTGATCCAAGAGGTAAAAGAAATGATTAGTCAGTCGGTGTAGAAAACCATAACGAAGCAACTCATTTCAAAATAACATGAACCTCATTAGACAGCTCGACCAGCCACAAACTACAACACAAACCTCCGCACTTTGTATCACTCACGTACAAAAAAAGACTTGCGCCCTGCGCCTGAAGACCCCGCGATCCCGAGCTGGATTAAATATTTTTACAACGCTGTTTCCTGAAATTAGAACCAGATTCAACACTGAAGTGATTAACACCACCCAACCCGATTGAATGTACCGCAGTCGTCTTTCGAGTCCCTGGTAACTTTTTTCAGATTTTTGTTTCTTGCCCCAAATTCTTCGTCAAGTTTAAACCGCGCCAGTTTGCACTTTGCAGACAAGAACGGGTTCAAAGCTCTCCGCTCTATCTCGTCTTTGTCCCCAGGCGACTCACACGGAGTTGAAAAGATTTTTCTGCAATGTACTCACCGTACAAAGTAGCTCTTGTCCCACCGTAGCCCAATGTCTGCCGATCCCCTCCCCTTTCTCCTTCAGCTTTCAAACAGCGAGGCAATAATGATCAACAGCCTGTTTGTACGTCGTACTAAAATCGCTTCCTGCCTTATCCCCCCCACCCACCATATAATCAATCAAATAGTTTTCAAAAGGAAATGCGGTGCATATTTTCATTTACCTGTGCTTGTCGCAACTTGCTTCACTTCAGAATTCTTTTCTCTAAAATCAACAGCCGCTAGGGAAGCAAAATCAGGAACTAGGAAATCAGCCAATCAGAAACGAGGGTAAAGCATGTAAACGTCCCCTGCTTATATATCACAAACAAATGATGCGCTGTCATTTAAAATGCCGTGTAAAATTTAGAACCGTGCTTTAGTTTATCTGTTGAGCATTATGACATCAACTAAATCTGTCACTTTAAATAATCCATACTTTCATTTTTCATAAAACAAGTTTCATCAGAAGCCGAGCCAGTCGTGTGTACGACGTAAATCACCATGAAAGGCACCTTAGCTTTCCCCCAGGGCTCAGTCACGCCCACCTACAAACAGTTACACCGAATCAATCTAAAACTGGGTGTAAAGCAAAGCCGGATTAACACCCCACGCGTGCCCCTGGCCCCCTCACCATACTAACCCACTATAGGCAGGGCGACTCCATAGGGGGAACCTTTTTCGGTTCCCAAGTGAATCGACATACATGCAGGTTCCAGAAGTAACCTTTTATTTAAGACTAATAGTGCCATTCGTTTAAGATGGGCTCTATTGCACAACATTTGGTACAGGTATAGCCGCCCCTTCACTATATCAGTATAGGATCCGTTAAAAGCAGTACCAGCGTTTGTGATGCACAATCTGTTGGATAGCTAAGTCTCTATTATACCCTTTGGTGCAGACATAGGCGTCCCATCCCAATACCAGAACAAGATCCGTAAAGGTAGTACTGTAGTGCTAATGGTTGTGAGGCGCCATCTGTTGGATAGCAGAGATATAACAGGACGCACATATACAATTGTCCTTTTATAACAGTTTTTCTCAAATGCTAAAACACATTTCACAAACGTTTCCTCCATGTTCTCCAATGTCTAAACACAACACCCTTTTCTAAAGCTACATAAACACAACCACACCTTCTCACTTCAAAACTCAAACTTTCACACCAAGAGAGCAGCTCAAAGCTTTCAAAAATGTAAACACTATACACATCATTACACACTACAGCAAAACAATTGAAAACACAATGCTCAATTTGTGAGAAGGTTCTTTGTTTCATAACTGCCAATGCATATTTTTAGAAACTTTACAGTAATGGATCTTCTTAGATCTCTGCAGAGGATTAGGCATTTAGATTTGTGAGTTTCATATGAAGAGTATAAATCTATAGAAAATTCTGCATGTACACTACTGTAACACAACTCAATGCAAAAACAGAATCTATTGCACACAACAGTACTCTTGAAAACATGATCAGGGTGTGAAGTTTTTATTTACTTTATTCACACCACCACACACACCACAATCACTGTGCGGCATCATGTCGCTGAGCTGCATCGGGCCACATCACCTCATCCACATCGCAGGCTATATTGTCTCTTGCCAGGCACCGCGGGAAAAACGCCCTGGAATGGCGAATCCATCCTTGGAAGGCCTCCACTGGGATGTCAACACAGGCCAGCTCCATTGCCCTTAGGAGGTTCTCTCTAGTGTATGGTTGTCTGATGAGAAGAACTCCTCTATAGGATTCAGGAAAGGTGAGTAGGGTGGCAGACAGACGTTTAAAAAGTGGTTACTGTTGGTGGTGAACCACTCTCTGATTTGGATTGTTCTGTGGAAGCGGACATTGTCCCAAATGATCACATAAATGGATGGTGTTGTTGGCGGTCCAGGAGGATGTCTTTTAGCTCCTCTAGGAAGGAGAGGAGATGTTGGGTGTTGTAAGACCCAAGGACAGCATGCCGGTGGACAAGCCCCTCCGAACCCATGGCCGCACAAAGAGTAATATTACCCCCCCGTTGGCCAGGAACCTCAGTGATGGCTCTTTGGCCAATGATGTTACGACCTCTTTGCCTTCGTTTCTGCAGGTTGAAGCCAGCCTCATCCAGGAAGAGGTACTCATGAGGTCTGGCCATTGCCTCCAACTGTAATATCCTCTGTGAAAATGTGAAAGTGCACAGGTGTTCAGAACAACAGTCAATCAGGTAGCACAGTATTGTCCAGAAGTAATGTAGGCCACTGAGCAACACAGTATGTCCACTAACTGTACTGTGAACATGGATGTATACTTACTTGCACATACTCGTAACGTAGGTGTTTGTGTTGTGCAGAGTTGCGCTCAAAGGGAACCCTATAGACCTGTTTCATCCACATCTTTTGGCGCCAGAGAACTCGGTCTATTGTGGCCAAGCTGACATCATCGATGCTCTGAAAGTTGACATTATCGGCAATGACTTTGTCTCTGATCTCCCGGAGTCTGATGAGGTTGTTCTCACAAACCATATCCACAATGAGGGTTTCTTGTGCCGCTATAAATATGGCAACCCTCCCACCTCTATGTAGCATTCTTTCAACTCTAAAGAAAGAAACGTGTTGTCAATTGACATGTTTTACAATAACAACTGATTTGAAACCAATAGACTACTTTCACAGGCTTGTAAAACTGTATTGTGACAAAGAAAGAGTACAATACCTGTTGTGTTCTCTGAATGCCCTGATAATGGTGGCCACGGTGAACCTACTCAGGTTTGGATGGACCCTTAGTCCTGCTTCAGCCATTGTCATGCCATGGACAATGACATGGTCAATGACTGTTGCTCGCATCTCGTCCGTAATGATGGTGCGAGGTTGTCTTGCTCTCCCTCCTGGACCTTCTCCTCTTCCTCATTGGCCTGCTCCTCTCCCTCCTAGACCTCCTCCTCTTCCTCATTGGCCTGCTCCTCTTCCTCCTCTGATTTGAACTCCTCTTCCTCGTTGGCCTGCTCCTCTTCTTCCATGGCCAGCTCTTCTCCCTCCTCTGACTCAAATTCCTCTTCCCCTGACTCTGCCTTCATCCATTGTGTTTGTTTGGAATCTTCAGCAAACTGCGCACTCTGAACTTGCCTTTATACATGTGGTCACAGCATTAGCAACAAGTGTCTTCAATTTTGAGTCGTTGTGTGTAATGAATGACGCCAGGTGTGTTCATTGTGTTTAAATATTGTTGACTGTGGCAAGCATTTTGCATCACATGAGCTTTCATTTGAGAATATGAGCAGTTCTTTTGCAACTTGTGTTTTAGCAAGGAAAAATGTGTTTAGATTTATGAGAACGGAGGATTGTGTTTTGTGAATTGTGTCTTCATGTGAAATGTGTTTATGATATTGGAAAATGATGGCTAGATTTAGTAAATGTGTTTCGACAACTGGTCATTTGGTTTAGAGGATTGGCTTTTGTGTTTTAGCATTTGAGAAAAACTGTAAGTGGGATCAACAACAGCTTCACAAAAAGCCATGAAGAGATAAGAACATATTTCTGAAATCCTAATGGGTTTCTGATTTGAACAGGGCTCTTTCTGCATACAATAACACAATCTAAGTTTAGTTTTTTTATGATATGTCAGTATTCTGCTATGTAGCCCACAGTAAAATATTTGTATTAAAAAATCACAATGTTAACTTAGACCCGGGTTCGCTTCCCGGGTCATCCTTGCGTGGAGTTTGCATGTTCTCCCTGTGCACGCGCGGGTTTCCTCCCACAGTCCAAAGACATGCAGGTTAGGTGCATTGGCGATTCTAAATTGTCCCTAGTGTGTGACTGGTGTAATGGGTAACAATACAGAATATAGAAACTGTCAACTTAACATTGTAGTGTAGTACCTGACATATCACAGTGAGTAAAGTTAAGTTTAACCGTAACTTGTAGAATAATACATAACACCCGACATTTGAACCTCGAAGTACATTTGTACTGTTTACACTTCAGGGAGTTAAAGTAGTGTCAGAATAATTTAACATTCAAGGGGCTGGATAGTGTCAGTGTGTTATTTATTTTCACCAGTTGGTGTAGTGTAGCGTTAGAGTCTAACACAAAGAGGAGTAAAAACAACACTGGGAAATGCAACCACATTTAAAGAGTCGATTTAACACTAACGATCAGGGCCGTTTCTGGACATAGGCGGTCGAGACAAGCGTTTCGGGCGTCTTCTAGTGGTCAAGGTGCGTTACCGCATCCAGACGTAGCGATGCCTAAACTTTATTTTGTTTAGAATGTAGAGAAAAGTCAAGCAAAATTTCTCCTTTTATTGTCTAACTAAAATGATTACAGTATGCAAGCTTTCGAGGCAACTCAGGCCCCTTCTTCAGGCGAGATGTAATCTGTTGCCCAGAAACGCCCCTGGGTGATGCGACATTTTTTTAAACAATACAGACCTACGAACACCCGGGCTCAAAGCGAATGTCCAGTTATATTGTTTTAGATTATTTTTGCATACTAGCGATGTTCCGTTTTAACGTCTGACGACCTACGCAGTACAACAATAACGAACAACAACACAAATGATGATTATGCCAATAATAATAATTTTTAAACTATAGCATAGAAGAGACAGACATGGAGAAATAAAATTAAACAATAAAAACGGCAACAGTACTACAGATCTTAAGTGAATTGCTAAAAGCTAATTTAACCCAAACTATGATCGTCTCCCAAATGGAAATACATTAAAAATTGTCTGAAAACTTAGCAAATATCGTCTTCTGTTGGTCACCACCATTTGTGACATTCGCTCTGGGCAAGCTAAAGCAGTTGTGCGTTTTATTTTTTGGATCGGTAGCTTGCAATATTTGCATAAATGAGCGGTAAATACGAATTGTGGGTAAACATTCTTATTTAAATATAATTAGTACAACAACCCTGAGATATTGTGACACTGCGGTGGGCTGGCGCCCTGCCCGGGGTTTGTTTCCTGCCTTGCGCCCTCTGTTGGCTGGGATTGGCTCCAGCAGACCCCTGTGACCCTGTAGTTAGGATATAGCAGGTTGGATAATGGATCGATGGATATTGTGACACACAGACACAGTCTTTCATTAATATTTTCTTAATACTGGTAGTGTTGTACATTCAAGTAATACACACAGTCGCCACAAACGATAATATTCAAGTTCAACTTTCAACTTTTAGTCCCAATACTGGGATGCATACACCAGGCACCAGGCAGCATCAGTTAGTGGTGGTTGGCAAACTCAAAGCCCTCATGTAACCCCCCCAAAACGTCAATAAAATGCTCCCATTGCCAAAAGCTACAAAGCAACATTAAACACATCTGTTTAAAATCCAACATGAAGGAAATCATGGTTAATAGTCTAATTTTAGGTGCAGCGCCACAGAGCCTCCTGGGACGTCAGTGCTGTCCATCGCTGCACCATTTAGAATGAAACATCCTTGATTTGAGTGTTTTTTTTAGCTATCCTAAATGATACTTGAATAACATATAATTTTCATTTTAAGTATTATTTTGTATTTAATGAAACTATATTATTATTATTTTTTAAATGTTGCAGACCACTCCAGGATTGGGGGCCCTGAAGCTTAAGGTTCATTAGTTTCATAGCAGATCCGCCCCTGAACATGTTTATAGAAAATAATGTTGTCAGCCTTTGAAGTATCTAAAGTGAAATTTTGGAGGACAACCCCTTCTGCTATTGAAATCAGTGCCCAGATGCCTGAACAATACTCAGTTTAATACACAATGGCTAGAACAATCCACTGTCATACTGACAAACCATCTAAATATTTTGACTGCCATGCACCCACACAATGTGAAAGAAACTTCTCATTTTTGGTGGCATTGACACAACAATTCCATTCTGAAGTTAATAGTTTTAGGTGAAAAATTTGCTTCTGCATGTGGAGCATGGTATTGTGTAGTACCCTGTATATTATTTGGACATGTATTTGGAGCTATGAGAATCATAGCAGTGTTTCAAGAAATGGGCCTAAGCAACTGATAAAAAATAAAACATACTAATATCCAAAAGAGTTGTTCTTACTTTTAAGTAATAGGCTACATAAATCTGTTAAGGTGAAACCACTAATACTTTGTGTGGTATCTGCACTTTTCTCGAGTAAGCATGGAACTGAACCTGATACTAACGATTCCGACTTAAAAGTCGACAAAAAGATGCTGGATCAGAGATTGTATTAGACACCATAAATTCATGTTTAACATTTTAGTGTTTATTACTCCAGTACCGTCATTTAAAAAGTTTTGTCTTTTGTGTCGATCACTATTAGTGTCCGAGTTTGTTCATTTCATCCAGAGCGCACACACGTTTTTAGACTCAAATATCACCCAATAGTCGACAT
This sequence comes from Polypterus senegalus, assembly GCF_016835505.1. Taxonomy (NCBI): domain Eukaryota; kingdom Metazoa; phylum Chordata; class Cladistia; order Polypteriformes; family Polypteridae; genus Polypterus; species Polypterus senegalus. Next base: position 145,109,777 of record NC_053166.1, read on the forward strand.
TGTGGCTCTCATCTTACAATTCAGGCGCTCCCGTGAGATCCATTAAGCGAATTTCAAACCGTCTATGACAAATGCAGTGCTGCCATCTATTGGTCTGAAAATTAAGTTGTGGAATGTCACAATTAACCTGTCGGTTGAAGCGTCAGTTCTCAATTGTGAATATGAATGTAAGGTTTTGGACTTTAACGCTTTGGGCTTCAAACGTTGCGGTTATGGGCTCCAATCCTGCTGCTGACACTGTGTGACCATGATCAAGTCACTTCATTTGTCTGTGCTCCGATTGGAAAACAAAAGAAATGTAACTAGTTTTTTCTTAGCTGTTGCAGGGCACCAATCAAGTCATAGTAATGATGGGTACAGGGGCTCTGTGATGGGCTAGAGACTCGTCCGGACCTACTACCAGCCTAGTCCTCTGGGCCCTTGTAATTCTGAATCGATTTAAATTAGATGGAAATTGTTATAATAATAATATATTTAATTTATATAGCGCCTTTCCCATAGCTCAAGGTGTCTGCCTTGTTAAACTGCCCAGTTTATGTTAGTGGACCTGGATGAACTCACACCTTCACCTATGGCTATATGATGGTGCTAGCTGAGTGCAATGATGGGTTCACCAAGACCCTGGTAAGGATTAAATAGGTTTAATAATGGATTGGCGGACATCTCTCTTTCTCCCGAAATGGTTTATAATCAATATACCACACTGATTACTGATCCATGAAACTTGTGTGGCTGTTGAAAAAGAAATTGTACTAAGTGATATTTGTGAAAGTTCTATTGTTACACAAGCTCAAGAAATAAATCCACTTGATATTTATGATGTAGTTGATTTTTTTTTTCTTTTTTAATTTTCTCATCTAAAATGTGTCGGTGTGAGTGTGAGTAGGCATTTGGATGAGCGTACCCTGAGTTTGACTGCCCTAACACTCTAAAAAATAATGGCTCTAAAATGGAACTTTAATGGGTTGTGTGGTTCCTTGCAATTGCTTGGCAAAGAACCATGCCATTCTTGAAAGAGGTCTCTGTATATGAAACTGGTTCTTTCGGCTTTGAAAAGGTTCCTAATACTTAGAAAATCTTTAATGCATAGAAGGGTACGTAGCAGGATACAAACATATCAAGTAATCCTAAACTTCGCATGTGTCGTTGTACATAACTCAAGAATCCACTGGTATTTTCCAAATCTTTTATCTCTTTGTGGATTGTTATGAAACCTGTTTTGGATACAAATAGATAAAGGTTCTTTCTCAAGACTTCATTTGGATAATTCTATTGAGAACCAAAAATTGCCCCCCTATGGCCGGGGTCTCCAACTCCAGTTTTAGAGGGTCACAGTAGCTGCAGGTTTTCATTCTAGTCATTTTCTTAATTAATTAACCTGTTTTTGCTGCTGAGTAACTTATTTTAAATTAATTTGAAGTGACTTATTTTTTTAAGATTTGTTCCCGTGAATTTCTTCATCGTTTCTCTGAATTGCTTCATTTCTTTCCTTAAGTGGCACCCAAACAGAAATGAAATGTGAAATGAATGAGCCAACAGAAGACCAACTAAGTCAGGGCCTCAAACTCCAACCAATTTCACTCTAACTAGTTGCTCAATTAGGAGACGATTCGTACTGTTAATAAAACTCGTTCTTTAATTCCATGGCTTGTTGCTGCTCTCAATGTGGAATTGAAAGACATTTCTGAAATTGTTGATTTTCTCTTTTCTGTGTTTTGGGGGCCTGAGCAGATCAACATTCCTGAGATCTTTGTCGTTCCTTATTTTCAGGTATTGTATGATGGAAACAGTTTGCTTGTTGTGTTTTGTATCTCATTATTATCCATCCATCCATCCATTTTCCAACCCGCTGAATCCGAACACAGGGTCACGGGGGTCTGCTGGAGCCAATCCCAGCCAACACAGGGCACAAGGGGGACAGGGACAGGGAACCAATCCCAGACAGGGTGCCAACTCACCGCAGGCCACACACAAACACACCCACACACCAAGCACACATTAGGGCCAATTTACAATCGCCAATCCACCTAACCAGCATGTCTTTGGACTGTGGGAGGAATGAAACCGGAGTGCCCAGAGGAAACACACGCAGACATGGGGAGAACATGCAAACTCCACACAGGGAGGACCCGGGAAGCAAACCCGGGTCTCCTAACTGCGAGGCAGCAGTGCTACCACTGCGCCACCATGCCGCCCCCATTATTATTTGGCTGCTAATTAAAAAAAAAAAAATTAAGGGGTCTGAGTCTTCAAGAGGGCAGCACAGTGGTGCAGTGGTAGTGCTGCTGCCTCACAGTTAGGAGACCCGGATTCACTTCCCAGGTCCTCCCTGCGTGGAGTTTGCATGTTCTCCCCGTGTCTGCGTGGGTTTCATCCGGGGGCTCCGGTTTCCTCCCATAGTCCAACGACATGCAAGTTAGGTGGATTGGTGGTTCTAAATTGGCCCTAGTGTGTGGGTGTATTTGTGTGTGTCCTACGGTGGGTTGGCACCTTGCCCGGGATTGGTCCCTGCCTTGTGCCCTGTGTTGGCTGGGATTGGCTCCAGCAGACCCCCGTGACCCTGTGTTCAGATTCAGCGGGTTGGAAAGTGGATGGATGGAGTCTTCAAGAGCAAGTCAATTAAGAAAAAGGTTAGAATGAAAACCTGCAGCCAGTGCGACCCTCCAGGACTGGAATAGGGACCCCTGTCCTATGGAAATGCTCTGAAGACCCACTTTGGAACATTTATTTTAGGAGTGCATGTGTAGTCGTTCTTCAGAGCGATGCCACAGGGGAACCAACTATCCAAAAAAAGGCTTCAGAAAGACACTTTATTTAATTCGATCAGTAACAAACTCCATACAGTAAATAACCATGAGTAGATGGTAACAGATTTGTGAAATCAGAATGGGTTCTTGCTTTTAAAAGGACTCTTGCTGTATACAAGAACACAGGCTAATTTCAGGTTTTCTCAGTCTGTTAGTGTCCTGCTAGGTAGCCTCCCATACATGAAAGATAATACATACTGTATTAGGGCATGTTTCAAAGCACAAAGAACCAACTTCATATGCAAAGAACCCTTCCCCGAAGTACATGGTGCTTTGTGAAGCAATATGTGTATGAGAAACCACACAAGCCTACAGTATAGAACTATAAAATGCCATTAAAGAACCATTATGTTTAAGTGTAAGGTATGGTCTAGTTTTTCACCACACCAAGATGATGAGCAGGAGGAAATAGTAAGAAAATAGAAATAGCAGTACCCGTTACATGGAAATCATTTTAGGCAGTGGGCCAGTTGCCCTCTCTGAATTTCTTGCACTAATGATTTGTACACTTCAATTAATAAAGACATTAAAGCAGTAAAGGGCTACTATACAAGTGGGCTGTTTATTATGTGAAAAAACCTTCTCTTATTTAAAAAATCCTACCAAAAACTATAAAAAAGATGCAAAAGAGAGAAGATGAGCTTAATATTAATAATTAAAGCAAAAATCAAAAAATACAGAGCAAAGCAAACAAATTATATTAACAATTTCATAAACAAATTAACAGATGGTCATATTAGAGATCAATTGAGTTAAATTATGAACAGTTCCATGTCTTTGTTTTAATTTCTAGGAAGATGATCAGAAATAAATAGATGTCCAGCTTATGAGAATCAACACCTGGAAGGGACCCCACTCCATGAAATATATGTTTACGAGCTCTCGTGTTCTTTATCTGCATATATTTAAGATGTAAAAAGAAACTGAAGTATACGGAGAAAAAAATCAATTCTTTAATAGTCCTTAACACGAACTATCGCATACGTTATTTTATTATTTAATTTTATTTTATTTTGAGATGGAAGGAAAAATCTTGGTGAGGCCGTCGCCCCAGTTAGTTAATATTTGGACTTTAAATGATTAGACTGGCCTACCCCAACCACAAATGCTAACTTTAAAGTTAGTGGTGGTGGAGCATAGTTACCTATAGGTCCCTAATGTTAATGTCCCCTTTGGGTGCCTATTGCGTCACGATAATAGAAAAGTACCAAGATTTCTTTACTGGGTTGTGTGGTCCCTCAGACCCACTGCGTGACAAAGGCTCATTTCAATCTGCGAAGGGTTATTTTGTAAATGACATTGGTTCTTTGACTTCTGAAAAGGTTCGATAGAATGGAAATCTTTAATGGATATTAAAGGCTAGGAAACTGCAGATCAATAAAATCGATACTAACGTACGCAGCAAGGGTCCTTCCAAAATCATAAACCCATTGTGTTTTTACAAGTCTAATATCACCTGTTTATGGCAATTTATGAAACATGTTACGGTTGTAAATTAATTAAACTTTTTTTTTTCTGGAACCTTCGAATGGATACTTCTTTGGGTTGCCAAAAATGATTCCATTGCTGTGAAGGGTCACATCTGGTCGCAACTGGAATATAAGCTAACGTTTTGACAGTGTGCCGACTCCATACACACCGAGGTACATCTGGCTGGAAATGTCGAATTCGGGTCTCGAAAGCCGCTACAGGAAAACTATCTGCTGCGCCATCGTGACAATATACAGCACATAATAATATAATATAGTTGTATACGTTTTTAATACTGGATTAGTACCATCCATGATTTGTGTTAACTATTTCAGCCGCTTCTGTTATTATTACTAAATGCATTTAAAAATGTTTCGACATTCTCAAACAAAAACTCTGAAATGCAAAAGTGAATGTCGCAATATGCCAGCAAAAAAATCAAGCAACGTGCAGAATCATGTACGGAAATCCATTCCAAAGGCGCAACAACCGAAACGATCGGGTTTGTAACGTTTTATTTTTCCGTTTTGATGAATATATTCAGTCATCATTATTACTTAAATGTAGCAGTTCTTGTGAGAATCCTAAAATACATTAAATGTCGTACCACAGATCAATTACATTTTTCCTAGATAATGCATATCTATCTATCTATCTATCTATCTATCTATCTATCTATCTATCTATCTATCTATCTATCTATCAAATTCAGACTCGAACGTTTTCTGAACTAGTTAACTGTGAAACTGCAGTCCCTTTCACTGCACCGTTTTTACATAGACACGTGAATTGCGGGATAGTCCCTCGAACGGAGTGGATCATATCAGCTCTGGGCCACCAATAGAGGGCGGTGCTATTGTGAGTTAAATGCAACGGTAGATTGACCCTATTGTTTAGTAAGCCTATCGCGTCCAACCTCTAAAAGCGAGAGCAGGTAGCCTCAGCTCTACAAGGATGACCATCAACACATTAAGCCAAGCAAGCAATCGAACAATGCAAATGCCATGTTTAACTAAGGTCAGTTTTTTCATTTTTCTTGTAATTTGTATACTGAAAATACTTAACGGCTTTAAAAGGACGACTTGTTTTGGTGGTAAATTTAAAGTAAAAATGTAATTATAATATACAAGTTTGGAGCGCTTCTAAATATAAGAAAAAGATTTTATAAATTATGAAAAATAAACTTATAAAGAAGCCTAAAACTTTTCATTGTTGAAAGTTACCTTAAATAAGTTATTTAATTCGTATTAGTCTGCCAGAAGTGGGTTTAGATCAAAATATGTTATTGATATATTAACTAGATATTAATATTCGTGTTATCATCCATCATCATAATGTGCGTTTTAATTACAAGAAATAGTACCTAACAATTAGAAAACATCGCAAGAATTCTGAACAAGTACTTTTAAATGCCAAATTCAAAAGCTCAACACATTTAGTCCTCTAAGTGTGCGCAAGATGCTAAACTTACTTATTCCCTGTCTGGAGTTTGGCTTGTAATTGGGTCCAGCCCGTTCCTGCTTATTCCGGCTCTTGGCTATCCTGTAATGGAAAAGGCGTGTTTAGAAAATTGATGCGCGACTATTTGAAGTGTTTAATCTGTGTAGTTCTGTCTTTTGGTTTGCTGATTGTTTTATCATTCAATCTACTCGACTCTGTAGTAGCTGGCCAAGGGTCGTGAAGGGTTTACAAATATTCACCTTAGCGTATCACTCACACCCCGACTTGGGCGGCTGCGGGAAGATTTTAAACGCGCGCCTTGGAAAAGCACAAATGAGCTCGTGCAGAGGACTTTTACGCGGTGCGGAGGGTTTCCCCTGATGAAGGGAGTTCACTTAGGGACCGCCGCAGCTTTTTGGGATCTAAGCTGAGGCACCGATGTTCTTTAGATGACAGTGTTATCGGAGACCGGAGATAAAACTAATGGGTTAGGAGCTGCAGAAGATGTGCAGCGTTATTCGAGTCCGCACTAGTGAAGATTCACAGAAGTGATGAATCTCTGTCTCTTTCTCATATTCATTGATGTGACGGATGTTTTCAACGGACATTTGTTCCAGTGTGACAGACGCACCATCCTCGCTGAGATTTCTTTTCTTCGCCATAAATCACTGACGCTAGCCAAATATGCTGTGTATAAATGCAAAATGATGACGCGATGTTACATTCAGTTACCACATTGGTCGATACAATACGAAGCCTGGTGCCTTAATGTTGCTATTATTATTTTTTGTTAAATTTAATGAGACACATATGTTATTATTAATATATGTTATAAAACAACAATACCAATGGCATTCAGAACGGTTTCACTATTCTAGGACAGAACTGAAATGAAAATTAGAAACATAACTTCTTATTATTACAAATTTGTTGCTACGGGGTTCTAATTTTTTGTTAGGACATTGTTGTGATTTGTCATCCAAAAGTACATTTTTGCAAACATTCTTTTGAAGCATAGGGTGGCGGAGAATCGTCAATTAGAGAATACGAAATGTTTAGTTATGAATGTTTAAAAACTTTTGGTACGTTTATCCATTGCTCATTGTTGAAAAGCTACGTTATCACAGAAGGACGGAAACAACTCACTTTAGTGTTAATTCCAGTTAATAATATAATATGCCGCCAATAAAAAATCTTTTGTTGCACTGTTTAATGTAATAGAAATGGAAACGCGGACGCCTCACTGTAGGGAAGAGCTGAGAGTTTACATATTCACTAACATTGTAAATATGTAAGCCATCTATATAATCGATGCTGATTTTGACTTATTAACTAAATGATGATGCGAATCCATTCTCGTCTCGTTTATTATTGGATTTTGACGTCATGAGCTGATGAGAAAATATTAAGCGTTCTCTTTCACTCATTAATGAACTATTATTGCTAATGATACCTCTTGTTTCCCTGGTTTTTGTTCCCGACGTGTACATCGTGTATATAAACACTTATTTATATTATTGCATTGTATAATATTTTAATGCTTTTCATTCGTCTTGCGTAAGATTAGGTGTGGCGTCATTAATATATCCATCCACACGTTTTTCTTACCCATATATTATATTATATTATATTATATTATATTATATTATATTATATTATATTATATTATATTATATTATATTACTTCGGAACGAGGGGAGCAGAGGACTGCTATCGGGGCTATTCAACGCATTGACAGAACTGTCGCTATAGTGTTGTTGCGGGACAGCGCATTGCAACGAGCATCCATACTCAGTCCTGTTGAGTTCTCCATAGATTTACTGGGCCGATTTATAGGACTTAATTAGTGTGATATTCACGTCTCTGCAATTATGTAAGGAAAATGATACACTTGAAGGAAGCACAAGCACAGAAAATAACGTCCAAAATCCACTGCGATAATGAACGGAAGGAGCCTTTTAGTAGATCTGATAGTGGTCAACAATTTAATGAATGGTAACAACGTTCATGAGCTTTAAGAGCGAGCAAGAGCGTTTCAGTAGTCGAGTTTGCTTATTGTTAATTTAGTTTACCTAAGCCAGCCCTAACCTTAAACACTTTGGGGCAGCGATGCATTAGATGTGGATGTCAGAATCAGGCTATGGATTTTTATTTAATAATTTTTATTTCTGACAGCTAGCTATTCAACAGGCGCCTATTGCGATAATTGGAGCTCGTAACGTAAACGCTCATGGTCATCGTGCTCATTTGTTAAATCGCTGACAATAGTCTGGTGGGCTCAGAGGTCTGGCTGGCAGGCTGGCTCATCAGACTAAGAAACGCCGTTTAAGTCTCTCCATGGACAGCTATAAACCGATCTAACGGCTGTATAAAACTTCAGCTAAAATAGTGAAAGTATGAAACGCAAAACGGTGACTCCTAAATTAATGGTAGCAAATATTAACCAAGCAGTATTGTACTGATGCCAACAATTTTTTAAAGAATGCCTTTACATTTATATAAAACTGTCCACAAGATAGAACGTTATTTAGAATAAAAAGTCATTTATTTTTACTTTTGTAAAACATTTTTGCAAAGATGTGAAATAATGCATATTGCATGTCAGTAATGGCACAGCACATTAGATCAAATCCCAGAACTGCTCCGTATTCAGGTGGAGTTTGCTCATTTCTCCCATATTTGTATTAAGTTTATGATTATTACTTTTTATATGACTGACACCTTCACAACATTAAAGGTTACATTTCTGTTGGTTTTTCCAGTTGGAGTACTATAGCTGAACTGACTTGCTCATGGTCAGGAGTGGGATTTGAACCCACAACCTCAGAGTTTGAAGTCCAAGGCTTTAACCATTACACCACACTGGGTTTCCCACAGCATTTAAACTGGCTCCACATGAATGTGTGCTTAAAAGTGGGCCCTGTGCTAAACTGGCACCACATAGTCTCGGCGTTGCACTGTGTGGCTACTTGAAGAAAACTCTGATCTGGTATGGTCATTTTAAAAACAATGGGGAAAAAAAGATGTAGAAGGTTTAGTATGAGAACAGAAGTAAATTATTACTTAGACATTCTGTGTTATACAGTGATTAAATATAATGATTTGCAAATTACAAGGTAAATTGATAAAACAAATAAAATACAGATAAGAAAATTACTTCTCAATAATAGACTTTAAACTGTTAAAATTAAACAGGCAGAGTGTTTTTTCAGATCAATGCCATAAGGAAATCATTTTTGTTTCCCAAAAGAACATTCCAGAGGAAAGTTCCAGAGCAAATCTTTATTTATTTAGACCTGTGACAGGCTCCATAAATGACCATGAGCAGATGATAACAGATTTATGAAACACCAGTGGTTCTTGATTTTAAAAGGACTCTTGCTGCATACAGTAATACAAGCTGAATTCAGGTTCTCTGTTGTATCCTAATAGGTCGCCTGCTTAACATTCAAGATTTCTGTTTTGTCAGTGTATTAGGAACCTTTACAAACTGCAAAGAACAAATGTAGAACTTAGTCTCATTCAGGGTCAGCGGAGCCAGAGTCTATCCTAGCAATGTCAAGTGCAGGACATGAACCAGCACAGAAGGAAACACCATCCATTGCTTGGCATTGTGCAGCTTCCTTAAAAAGTAATATTCTTACATATTTTGGTACTTGCATCTAATTATAACAACAAGAAGTTACTTCCTCTGGCATCCCTTAGACGTTTGCGGTTACGAAAGTGACTGCACATGGGCACTCCAAGAGTAAGGGTGGGTCCGAGTGCCCTGGGATGGACTGGTGCCCCATCCAGGCTTTTCTTCTGCATTGGCTCTCATTTTGCTGGGAAATCCCTTAGCCCTTTGTGATTCCAAAGTATATGAATGGAATCAAGGGAATGGAAGGCTAAAGTAAAAGGAAACAACACTTTTTATTATTTCTTTGCAATATATGCTGTAGTTGTATACATTGTGCAACTTTTTATAATAATCGATAAACACTAATATTTCGGAATGTCAGCACTGGAAATTACTATTTTAACACGACCAGAAAGAATTCCCAGAAACACACAGGCAAGACATTTAAAGCATAATTATAAATTACTTGAAGGACCTCGACATTAAAATCTTAAATTGTTCATCGATTCTGAATTAATATGATCAATAAGGTTTGGGGCCAATTGAGGGGATTAAATACTGGTTTATTAGCTTGGACATTTTATACAAAACCTTTATTTTTATTTTTATTTTGAGCTACGTTATCAGAAGTTTTTTTAATCCATTTTGTTTGTAGAAATTCTTCCATTTATTTGATTCACAAATATTGCAACTTACAGCAGCTCAGTCCATTTGCTCATCCCCAAAAAATACGATCAAACACTTCAAACGGCCAGAGGTGGAGTTTTAAGGTGTTTGCCTTACAAAAACTGTTTCTTTGTTACTCAGTAATATTCCACAGATTTTTCTAGGGTCCCTCCTTCATCCATCCTCAAGTCAATTGGGAATATTGATTAAATGATGGATCATTCTACTGAAGTCAGCCTCCTATTGTGAAGCTTTCTGATTGCTGATTCTGTGCTTTCTGTTCCTGAATACTGCAATAGCAGAGGCTCAACATGCAAATTATATGGCTAAATCAATGGGCATATCTTGTGGTTTAGATTGTCTTTTAATCATTTGCTTTTGAATAACAATTGACTCGGAAGTTGGCTGGTATACAAAAATGAAAAAATGAAAAATCAAGCAAAGCTTTTCATCAAAACTTTCTGTGTTAATCAAAACAAATGAATGTGCTGCCAGTTTTTCTTGCTTTCGCTGACATGGTAATCCTGCCAGCTTATCTGCTTTAATACACTCATTCACTTTGTAGAATATATATATAATATAATATAATATAATATAATATAATATAATATAATATATACGATCACACATTGTGCAGTGTGTATAGGGGCCCGTGATTGACAGACCAATGGGGGAGCGGTACGCCTAGTGAGTTATTTCTGTTTCCTGAATCATCAAATTAACGTCATTGACAGTCACCTGTTGTGATAATTTTCCGTTACCAAGCAGAAAGATGGCTTCAAGTTAGTGCCAGTCAGAAGCACAAAAGAGAAAAAAATGAAAGCATGAAGGAGCAGCTCATGCTGCACTTGGCAGGTTTAGAAAGCTAAATTTGTCCAGTTTCCATTAAGTTAGCTAACTTTACATCAGTTACCACTACACTAAAGCTCACAGTTTACTGAAGTAAAACTAGAGTAACAATAGCATTATGTGCAATAGTTTCGATATCCAGTGTTTAATAGATATTATCTTATGTTACATTACCCAGTGGTTTATTTATTATAGCCATATAGACCTCAGGACCGACTCACATTGTTGAAGGCTACTAACATTAGTTGACATATGAAGTGCTCGAAGTGTTGCTGCACTGGGGACATTTTTGTAAATTTTACTGACACACAGATGGCTCTCTGGCTCACTAGTTAGTTATTGGCTGAATTGTGAGAGAGCACCACACAAGCAACTTTGACATTCAAAAAGAGAAAATGGCCTGGATTAAATTCAATTGTTGATTAATTTTATTGGCAGCTAACATTACTGGTTTACTTAGTGCCTTATTGATACCTGCTGTCATTGGAAGGACAAAATGAAGTTTAAATAAATTCTTAAGTGTAGGTGATATATTCACATTTTCATTTTTGAAACTGTTTTAAGTAAGTATATTAAGTGTATTCAGTTGTAGTATCAGTAGTTTTTATTTTATTATTATTAGTAGTAGTAGTACTAGTAGTTTTTGTATTATATGTTATTATTGTAATTATTAGTAGTTGTTCTATTTTATATTAATGTTGCAGTATTATGAGATTAGGTAGATATTATTATATAGAACTTTATTTGTCTGCAGGGGGAAATTTGGCTTTTTACAGAAGCTCTTTAAACAAATAAAAAAATAAATATACACCCATACTTTGTGCTGAACACACATCATAATGAATACAAAGCAAGAAAACTAAAAACAAAGATAACCTTCTGACTTGGCAGTCCCAGTCCCAGTGAGACATAATGCAGACATATTGCTGTTGGTATAAAGGACCCCCAGTCATGTTTCCTGACACACTTCTGTTGAGTAATTCATTGGCTGAAAGAAAGCCCTCAGTGTTAGTGTGTCAGGGAGAGGATGTGCGGTTCGGTTTATAATGGCACTTAGTTTTGTTTTAATTCTCTTCTTATTATTTAATTATTTTATTATTCTTTCATTATCATATTATTCTACTATTATTAGTAGTGGTTGTTGTAGCATTTTATATATTATTAGTAGTAGTAGTTATTGTAGTAGTATTATGGTTGTTGTTTTTGTTGTGGTTGTATCACATGTTGGCTATATCAAGGAACAGAGTAACAGCACACTGATACCTTACCAGGGGTCCTCAATCCCAGTCCTGGAGAGCCGCAGTGGCTGCAGGTTTTTGTTCTGACCTGGTTGCTTAATTAGAAAGCAATTCTTGCCAATAAAGCACTAACAAGCTATGAAATTAAATTAACTCTGCTATGTCAGGTCATTCGCATATCCTAGATTTTCTTTCCCTTTCTATCATGCAAATGATTTGAAGGCTAAAATGGACGAGTAATTCTCAGTCCTACACTTTTTTCTCTTCATTTTTCTTCCAAGTATTTAATTAAACCTAATAGTGCAGATAAATACACACAGGTGTAAATGTAAATAAGCTAAATGGAGAAATGCTGCTCTCTCTTGTCATTTGCATGTTATTGATAATAAGGAGCAATTAAAATAGCTGTTTAAGACAAAATTAAGCAATAAGGGCTCAAAATCACTAAAGTGAAGCAGAAGTGTTACTTTAGCAATAAGTGCTTTTTATTAAGCAACTGGGTTGGAGCAAAAACCTGCAGCCACTGCGGCTCTCCAGGACCACCGTGATTGAGGACCCCTGCCTTAGACCAGCGTTTCTCAACCATTAAGTATTTGCGACCCGAGTTTTCATAACAGTTTGTAATCGTACCCCCCTAACATTTTTTTGAAAGGAGCCCACTAATACCAATTTGTTCTTTTTTAATTAATGATATATCATAGATGCATATTTTATTATACCTACTTAACTTTTATCGACCTTTATCTAACTCTATATTTAGTTTTTCTAGTATCAGAATGTAGTTTCAGTTAATTTCTTTTGGTTTCAATAGATGTATTTTTCATATTTTTGATTCTTGTCTTCTTTTGTTCACATCTTCGCGCCCCCCTTTTTGTTACTTCGTGCACCCCTAGGGGGGCCCGCCCCACAGTTTGAGAACCACTCCCTTAGACCATTATTATTATTATTTATTACTAATTAGGACTTCATTTATAAAGAAAACAAATCAAAAACTTATAGCTAAGTCTGTGACGTGTGCTTCTATGTTTATTTATTATTTATTTATACATTGATTTTTCTAATTAAAGTTGTTATAAGAAATACTAAACTAGAAGTTTCAGGAAGAGAAGTGTCGGGAAGTTTGGGAGGGCCAAAGAAGAAGGTATTGCTTAGGGCCCCAGTGTGTGTATGTATGTATGTACTGTGTGTGTATATATTGTGTATATATATATCTACAGTATATATACAGTATACTATATATATATATATTGTGAACGCTGGCCCCAGCACAGACAGACGGATGACATATTTGCACCCAACACACTTTTATTTACACTATGTACAATAATATAAAAGTCTCGTGCACTCACAAACCCCAGTGCCTCTTGCACTGATTCCCCCAAGTCCACAATATATATATATATATATATATATATATATATATATATATATATATATATATATATATATATATATATATATATATATATATATATATATATATATATATATATATATATATATATATATATATATATATATATATATATATAATATATATATATATATATATATATATATATATATATATATATATATAAATTAAAGTAAAGGTCTGTAATACAGTTCGCATGTTGCAAATGAGGGGGGTGTGTAGTGGGTGTAAGAGGGGTGGATTAGTAAGTGGAGTTCAGAGGGTGTTGGTCATTAAGTCTTTTTTTTTTTGCTATTTGAATGTTCTTCTGTTTAAGCCTACATATGCTGGGTTCATGTCCAAGCCAAGTGTCTGTTAATGCGTTTTAACTTGATAGTCATGATTCCGCCAGCTCTCTGGCACTCTTAGTATTTGCCCTGAATCTTACTTGATCTGTGTCCTAGTTAAATGTGTACTCGGTTGAATTGATATATGTGATTCATTTTCTCCTTTTGTGGATTTCTATATTATAAACATTGCCTTCAGAAAATATTCAGACCCCTTAACTTTCTTCACATTTTATTATGTTGCAGTCTTGTGCTAAAATAGTTACATTTTCCTCCTCATTAAGCAACTCACAGAATGACAAAGCAAAAACTGTGTTTTAGGAAATTTTTTAAATGTCTTAAAAATATAAAACTGAAACATCATCTGATTTGTATCAGCCCTAAATGGGATACCAGTAAATCACAGGGCTTGCTCGCTCACACATACACACACACACACACACACACTCTTTCTCATTTAGGCTCCATTTAGGGTTAACTTAACATGCATGTCATTGGGATGTGGGAGGAATCCTGTAGTTCTCAAACATGCAAGCTGTACAGACATTGAGAAAACGGAGAGAGTGCCCATTTGAAACACAGGCCTTTGTTCACAGGAATTCATGGGAGGCTTTCTTTATTTATTTATTTTTTAAACTTTTATTAGCTTTCATAGCCGAAAGTACTTAAATGTAAAAAAATAAATCAATTGTTTTCAGGAGAAATAATAAAAAAATTGAAAAACAAAAATCTTTCTGTCTTCTACATTGACCCTTTCTAATGGTGACGGTAGAGACGGTGGGGAGTGTGCACTGATACAGCGCGTTGCCACTCCCACCAAATGACAAACCCTTTTGATGGTAACTTTGTTCATATTTAACCAGTGTAGGCATCAATGAAGTTCAATAAATTATATTCATTATGCCAAAGTAATCTTTGTATGTAGTAAGCTTTGCACCCACATACACACATTGTGGCAGTTGGGGGCGCTAGTCCTCCCTTGAACCCTCAGGTACAACTCCAGACACCGGGTAAAAGTCCAAGACTCTTTATTATATTTTACAGTGCACCAAGCACCCTCCACACTATTCATAAAGTAAACCAAATCCAACACAACACTATATTTTCTCTCCTCCTCGCCCAGACACTTGCTCCTCTACCTCCCAGCTCAGCTCAGTGTCTGGACTGAGGCATCGTCCTTTTATAGCTCCTGACCCAGAGGTTTTCCAGTCCCAGCAGTCCACAGTTCCTTATTCCTTCCGGGTCAGGGCAATCAGTCTTTTACTTCAACCCGGGAGCACGTCGCTCCTTCCCATTACATGACCATGACGTACCCCCGGGTCATAAGGCACAAAAGAGCCCATAAGCCCCCCCACAGTAACTCCTGGTGGCACCCAAGGTATCCAGCAGGGCTGCATATAAATACTACAAAGTCCATGAAGCCCTGCTGGACCTCGGGGCACTATCCTGCTGTCGGGAGGGCTCCTCCTGGCGGCCTGGGGGTGAGGACCGGCATGAGAAGCCGGCAGTCCTCCACAATATATATATATATATATATATATATATATATATATATATATATATATATATATATATATATATATATTAGGGCGAAACACATGTCACGTACTCTTTTTGCAATATTTGACAGTAAACTATTCAACCATTCTATGATCTGCTTCTCGCAACTGAAAGAGAGCGCCGTGGTGGATGTTTGCCGATTTGCAGACCAACCACAAGCGTTGCCTGGTAGGTAACAACCCAAACAATCAGATTGTGATTCAGACTACGAATGCCATGAATGTAATTACCCCGATCTACATGCTGTCAAATAAACGAACCACGCGCCGTGTCGCAACGTAAAGAGGCTTTGCCACTAGCGCTGATGTCCGAGATTTGATCCCCGAGAGGGGGTGCAGTGAGTGTGTACACTTGATGAGCCCAGAATTAGGGCAAAACACGTGTCGTGTACTCTTTGCATTATTTGAAAGTAAACTATTCAACCTTATATATATATATATATATATATATATATATATATATATATATATATATATATATATATATATATATAAAATTTGCTTATAAAATATGCTTTTATGTATTTTCACTTATTATCATTGCTAACTGATATTACTTGCTCTTTCCTTTTATGTACTTTGTACCATATTATACTATGTGTTACATATAAGTGTCTATTTTGCAAATTCCATTCATGGACACTACAAGCTGGACCTGCTCTATCCAAATATTTATGACTTTAAATATAAATCTGTGGTACAATCTGGGCAGGTTTGACCTCATGTTACTGCTGCTGCAAGCCTATTATTGATAGCAGCACTTCTCTATTACCCAAACCAGAAGTCTTTTTGTGTATTTGGTTGGAGGTGGTGAGGTTATTGTTTGTTTTTATTATATGTATTTATTTTGGGAGTGTCTGTAAAGTTCAAATTTCTCCTTGGGAATAAATGAAGTATAATCTAATCTAATTTACTGTTTTTTTCTTTCACTATTATTTGTATCATTCTTTAAGAAAAGTATTTCTTAACATCTGACAGGAGCAAGACACGATTAAGACCCCCGCAAGCCCCTGGGTGACTTAGCTCCTTAAGAGTTGAATATACTTTTATCAGAACAGCACAAGACTTGATTGCCTCATCAAGCTTGGGGGTTTGAGGGTTCGGTTGGGTATCCCCCTTGGTCATTTTGGTGGCACATGGATGTTCAATCATTTCTTCAAGTAGGTACAGGGGACTGCTTTGGTCAATTTGGCAGTATTGGGATGCTTGATCATTTAATCAAGCTGATGGGGATCCCCATGATAAATCTGGCCCATGGATATTCCATCATTCCATCGAGCAAGGGAGTAGAAAAAAGACCTCTTGCAGTCATAGTCCCTTGGACAGACCTGGAATGCCCTGATGGTAGAACTGTCCCTAGACAGGAGAAGAAAATTCTTTGTTTCTGGAGATGTCTAGCAAAAGGGACAAAACTGAAAGCTTTTATGTACCATATTTTCTTAAAGATATAAAAGCATTCCCACACCTTGGACCCCAGACACACTGTAGCGCCATGACTGCTGACCTGCTCCACCTGGGACATTTCAATTGTGTCCCTTCATAACCTTCCATTCTCTGGCAGCACCTAAAGAAGATCATGGCCTGAACACTGAGAGTGCTTCCTCTAAAAGAGAAAGAGACCGACAAGAAGTGGCAAGAAGGACATCCTAACTGCTGCAGCTGCCTTCCTCCTGCTAAAATTCAATGGGGTTTCTTGGCAGAGCCTAATGTGTATTGTAAAATAAATAATAATTTTATACAATCTAAGTATAAAATCATTATTTATGTCCTTATTGTTTTTTCTTGTTGCCATCTTGTATCTGTGGCTTTGATGTAGCACTTTAAGTGGATTTCCCTTTCCACTGTGCCTTTCCCAATAGTGAACCTGGTCCGTTCCTGGAGTTAATCATTCTCTGCTGGACACATGCAGTCATATTCCAAACATCATTGGACCGAACTTAAAATCAATTAAAGAGATTGTGATTAACTTCAAAAAAGATCTGCTGCTACTACGAATAAAATATGACTAAGATACAGAGGAAATATAGGATCGTAACACGCTCTCCCAGAACTAAAAGCTGACTTGAGAATCTACCAGTTGCAACTTTGGAGGAGCTGCAGGAATTTATGGCAGTAATTGGCCAATCCCTGAATATTAAAACCAGGTCTAGCAAATGGAAGCCGTTTCACACAAAGAACCTCCATACTCATATAAATTTTTGAAGAACTAACATTCAATCTCACAAAACCGTGTGGAACAAAGTCTTATGTTTCTGACGAAAATAGGGAAGAGCTTTTTGGGCTTAATTTCACAGCATACATTTGGTGCAAAGTCAACATAGCAAATCACCTAAAAGAATACAGTAGTTACCATGTAGCATGGCAGTGTCAGCATCATGGCATGGGGCTGCTTCTTCTCTTCAGCAAAGACAGAGGGCCCAGTCAGATAGATAGATACTTTATTAATCCCAAGGGGAAATTCACAAAAAAAAGTTCTGACATTTTTCACCAGCACAGCCAGTTCGTCGATCTTATTTGGTAGTGAGTTTACATTTCCCAGGATCACAGAAGGCACCGACGGTTTATAACGCCATTTTCTCTCAAGTTGTCTCGATTTATTCTTATTTTTTATCTTTGCCGCTCGGCTGCCCGATATCGTCTTCTTACCTCGTCAGGTAAATAAGGAACCACACCGGCATAAGCATTTCTTCTCAGTGCTTTAAGCTGACTACTTGAATAGGCGATTCTCGGAGTGTAAAATCCATGTCAAATAGTAAAATAGTAAAAGTGTCCAGGAGCAATTCCACATAAAAGAAAGTGGTAGAAGTGATCAGTGAAATAGAGAAAAATAGAGATAAAAAGGTAAAAAGATAAAGTCGTATACGGAGCTGCTGGAAAGGCTGCCACTCAGATGCGGTGCCGGAAATAAGAGAAGGACAGAGAAGGAGGAAACAAATAGCTGCAAACATCCAAATATTTCAATGTGAATCCTGACACCTTCTGATCTCTACACAAAATGTCACCTTTTCATATGACAAACAGAAAAACACAGGCAAAAAATAGAGTAACTATAGAAGAATAATGTCCTGAAATGACTCTGTCATAGTCCAAAGCTCAGTCCTATAGAAAATCTATGGAGTCGCCCAAAGAGGGTGCTGTGCATAGGGGAACCCCTTCCCACCTAGAAGGATGAAATTCAAAAATCTAATTAAAAAAATGCAGGAGCGCTAAGATGAGACACATCCTGAGAGAGTTACTGCTGGAACAAAAGCTAAACATGCTGCAGTTCAACATGGTGCACATGTATGCCTTCACAATACTGAAATGTGTTAATTTTGTCTTAAAATAATATATAAATAATAATAATTTATTTTAATAATTAATTCGTTTTCACTTGAAACATATTGGATAACGATCTTAATAGAACTGAAAAAAATCTGACATCATTTAACCTGATTGCAGTCTTTAAATCATGAAAAACTGAAATTTTTAATAAGGGTTTGCCCAGTGTTATCCATTAACCCTTTTGGCCCTGGATTTCCTGTTTTTATGGGAAAAATTATTTTGTGAGATATTCTCCCTTTAGGGAATCTAGAAAGCTCATAAATGAAAAAAACAATAAAATGATCACTATTATTATACAATAGCTACCAAATACTTCAGTACTATTTGTTTCACTTCTGTGTTCACGGACTGTATGCCAGTCTCTCCGGTTTATCATAATAGTAGCACGACCGGTTCCAACGGCTGCAAACATACCTGTGCTTTACAAAAATGGCTGCATATTTATGTACTAGCAATAGGATGTCAGGGACGAAAGGGTTAAATTTGAGGTACAGACACATACTGTATACCCCATATACTGTAATAGCGAATATACATTTTTTGATATATCAAATGCCAATTGTATTTTTTTTCTAGATGGAGCGGGTTATTTTAGCCATGCAGGACCCTAATGTTGGGATAAAAATGAGAAACCAGAGCCCATAAGCCCCCACAGTGACTCCTGGTGGCACCCAAGGTATCCAGCAGGGCTGCATATAAATACTACAAAGTCCATGAAGCCCTGCTGGACCTCGGGCACTATCCTGCTGTCGGGAGGGCTCCTCCTGGGCCTGGGGTGAGGACCGGCATGAGAAGCCGGCAGTCCTCCACAACATATATATAAATATATATATATATATATATATATTATATATAAAACACATGTCACACATGTACTCTTTTGCAATATTTGACAGTAAACTATTCAACCATTCTATGATCTGCTTCTCGCAACTGAAAGAGAGCGCCGTGGTGGATGTTTGCCGATTTGCAGACCAACCACAAGCGTTGCCTGGTAGGTAACAACCCAAACAATCAGATTGTGATTCAGACTACGAATGCCATGAATGTAATTACCCCGATCTACATGCTGTCAAATAAACGAACCACGCGCCGTGTCGCAACGTAAAGAGGCTTTGCCACTAGCGCTGATGTCCGAGATTTGATCCCCGAGAGGGGGTGCAGTGAGTGTGTACACTTGATGAGCCCAGAATTAGGGCAAAACACGTGTCGTGTACTCTTTGCATTATTTGAAAGTAAACTATTCAACCTTATATATATATATATATATATATATATATATATATATATATATATATATATATATATATATATATATATATATATATATAAAATTTGCTTATAAAATATGCTTTTATGTATTTTCACTTATTATCATTGCTAACTGATATTACTTGCTCTTTCCTTTTATGTACTTTGTACCATATTATACTATGTGTTACATATAAGTGTCTATTTTGCAAATTCCATTCATGGACACTACAAGCTGGACCTGCTCTATCCAAATATTTATGACTTTAAATATAAATCTGTGGTACAATCTGGGCAGGTTTGACCTCATGTTACTGCTGCTGCAAGCCTATTATTGATAGCAGCACTTCTCTATTACCCAAACCAGAAGTCTTTTTGTGTATTTGGTTGGAGGTGGTGAGGTTATTGTTTGTTTTTATTATATGTATTTATTTTGGGAGTGTCTGTAAAGTTCAAATTTCTCCTTGGGAATAAATGAAGTATAATCTAATCTAATTTACTGTTTTTTTCTTTCACTATTATTTGTATCATTCTTTAAGAAAAGTATTTCTTAACATCTGACAGGAGCAAGACACGATTAAGACCCCCGCAAGCCCCTGGGTGACTTAGCTCCTTAAGAGTTGAATATACTTTTATCAGAACAGCACAAGACTTGATTGCCTCATCAAGCTTGGGGGTTTGAGGGTTCGGTTGGGTATCCCCCTTGGTCATTTTGGTGGCACATGGATGTTCAATCATTTCTTCAAGTAGGTACAGGGACTGCTTTGGTCAATTTGGCAGTATTGGGATGCTTGATCATTTAATCAAGCTGATGGGGATCCCCATGATAAATCTGGCCCATGGATATTCCATCATTCCATCGAGCAAGGGAGTAGAAAAAAGACCTCTTGCAGTCATAGTCCCTTGGACAGACCTGGAATGCCCTGATGGTAGAACTGTCCCTAGACAGGAGAAGAAAATTCTTTGTTTCTGGAGATGTCTAGCAAAAGGGACAAAAACTGAAAGCTTTTATGTACCATATTTTCTTAAAGATATAAAAAGCATTCCCACACCTTGGACCCCAGACACACTGTAGCGCCATGACTGCTGACCTGCTCCACCTGGGACATTTCAATTGTGTCCCTTCATAACCTTCCATTCTCTGGCAGCACCTAAAGAAGATCATGGCCTGAACACTGAGAGTGCTTCCTCTAAAGAGAAAGAGACCGACAAGAAGTGGCAAGAAGGACATCCTAACTGCTGCAGCTGCCTTCCTCCTGCTAAAATTCAATGGGGTTTCTTGGCAGAGCCTAATGTGTATTGTAAAATAAATAATAATTTTATACAATCTAAGTATAAAATCATTATTTATGTCCTTATTGTTTTTTCTTGTTGCCATCTTGTATCTGTGGCTTTGATGTAGCACTTTAAGTGGATTTCCCTTTCCACTGTGCCTTTCCCAATAGTGAACCTGGTCCGTTCCTGGAGTTAATCATTCTCTGCTGGACACATGCAGTCATATTCCAAACATCATTGGACCGAACTTAAAATCAATTAAAGAGATTGTGATTAACTTCAAAAAAGATCTGCTGCTACTACGAATAAAATATGACTAAGATACAGAGGAAATATAGGATCGTAACACGCTCTCCCAGAACTAAAAGCTGACTTGAGAATCTACCAGTTGCAACTTTGGAGGAGCTGCAGGAATTTATGGCAGTAATTGGCCAATCCCTGAATATTAAAACCAGGTCTAGCAAATGGAAGCCGTTTCACACAAAGAACCTCCATACTCATATAAATTTTTGAAGAACTAACATTCAATCTCACAAAACCGTGTGGAACAAAGTCTTATGTTTCTGACGAAAATAGGGAAGAGCTTTTTGGGCTTAATTTCACAGCATACATTTGGTGCAAAGTCAACATAGCAAATCACCTAAAAGAATACAGTAGTTACCATGTAGCATGGCAGTGTCAGCATCATGGCATGGGGCTGCTTCTTCTCTTCAGCAAAGACAGAGGGCCCAGTCAGATAGATAGATACTTTATTAATCCCAAGGGGAAATTCACAAAAAAAAGTTCTGACATTTTTCACCAGCACAGCCAGTTCGTCGATCTTATTTGGTAGTGAGTTTACATTTCCCAGGATCACAGAAGGCACCGACGGTTTATAACGCCATTTTCTCTCAAGTTGTCTCGATTTATTCTTATTTTTTATCTTTGCGCCGGCTCGGCTGCCCCGATATCGTCTTCTTACCTCGTCAGGTAAATAAGGAACCACACCGGCATAAGCATTTCTTCTCAGTGCTTTAAGCTGACTACTTGAATAGGCGATTCTCGGAGTGTAAAAATCCATGTCAAATAGTAAAATAGTAAAAAGTGTCCAGGGAGCAATTCCACATAAAAGAAAGTGGTAGAAGTGATCAGTGAAATAGAGAAAAATAGAGATAAAAAGGTAAAAAGATAAAGTCGTATACGGAGCTGCTGGAAAGGCTGCCACTCAGATGCGGTGCCGGAAATAAGAGAAGGACAGAGAAGGAGGAAACAAATAGCTGCAAACATCCAAATATTTCAATGTGAATCCTGACACCTTCTGATCTCTACACAAAATGTCACCTTTTCATATGACAAACAGAAAAACACAGGCAAAAAATAGAGTAACTATAGAAGAATAATGTCCTGAAATGACTCTGTCATAGTCCAAAGCTCAGTCCTATAGAAAATCTATGGAGTCGCCCAAAGAGGGTGCTGTGCATAGGGGAACCCCTTCCCACCTAGAAGGATGAAATTCAAAAATCTAATTAAAAAAATGCAGGAGCGCTAAGATGAGACACATCCTGAGAGAGTTACTGCTGGAACAAAAGCTAAACATGCTGCAGTTCAACATGGTGCACATGTATGCCTTCACAATACTGAAATGTGTTAATTTTGTCTTAAAATAATATATAAATAATAATAATTTATTTTAATAATTAATTCGTTTTCACTTGAAACATATTGGATAACGATCTTAATAGAACTGAAAAAAATCTGACATCATTTAACCTGATTGCAGTCTTTAAATCATGAAAAACTGAAATTTTTAATAAGGGTTTGCCCAGTGTTATCCATTAACCCTTTTGGCCCTGGATTTCCTGTTTTTATGGGAAAAATTATTTTGTGAGATATTCTCCCTTTAGGGAATCTAGAAAGCTCATAAATGAAAAAAACAATAAAATGATCACTATTATTATACAATAGCTACCAAATACTTCAGTACTATTTGTTTCACTTCTGTGTTCCGCGGACTGTATGCCAGTCTCTCCGGTCTGTCCTAATAGTAGCATGCCCGGTTCCAAGGGCTGCAAACATACCTGTGCTTTACAAAAATGGCTGCATATTTATGTACTAGCAATAGGATGTCAGGGACGAAAGGGTTAAATTTGAGGTACAGACACATACTGTATACCCCATATACTGTAATAGCGAATATACATTTTTTGATATATCAAATGCCAATTGTATTTTTTTTCTAGATGGAGCGGGTTATTTTAGCCATGCAGGACCCTAATGTTGGGATAAAAATGAGAAACCAGAGGCTCCTAATTACAGTAATCCCACATGCAATGACAGGTAAGAACATATTGAGCATTAATTAGCCCAGTGACTTTTATGACTGTACAGACCTCAATTACCTGGGAAGCCAATTTATAGTAAATATCAAAGTGCCATTTTAGGAAGTCCTTAGATTATGTCCCCAAAGCCATGCTTAGTCAACATCTTTTATTGTATAATTGAGAGACATGGGGGCACAATTCTTATTCATTTCCCTTAAATGAAGTAGACATCTTTCTTGCAATGGTTGTGTGAAAGATAATGCTGCATGGCAAGTAAGTGGGCAAGATCATAAACCCCATTAGTGTCTAACTTAAAAATTACATTTATGATGTTGGGCCTCAGAAAGACTAGAAAAATTCATCAGGCAGCCTCCAGACACTCAATAATACGGTGTGAATGAAGACCATTTTGTGCATTATTTTGATGGGCAGACAGTGAATAATGCCATAATGGAAAACCCTGCCCAGACCACTGCATTATTTTATAATTTATTTGGTTAGATGACAGTAAG
Organism: Polypterus senegalus; assembly: GCF_016835505.1. Lineage (NCBI taxonomy): Eukaryota > Metazoa > Chordata > Cladistia > Polypteriformes > Polypteridae > Polypterus > Polypterus senegalus. The sequence continues at coordinate 145,133,827 of NC_053166.1, forward strand.
TCAGTGGTGAGATTTTACCCCAAACCTTCCTAACCCCAATAAAGTCAAACTTTTTTTCCATTCAATCTGTTGACCAAGGTTCCACCCAAAGAGCTGCGTCAGGTAATACTCTCTCATGTTCCCTTGGCATTGAGATTCCTGGGAGCTACTGAGCAGTTTCAGGTTTATATGGCTATGATAATGTACAGTAGTTGCATTTCTGGACAACTGAAAAAATGTTTAAAGCATGTTGTCTTGTGGATCCTACTTTAGTTGTTCCTTGTTCCCTGTTTATTGATCCACAATTACTTTGATTATGTTGATGAAATTCTCATTCATTTTGGTCCTAGGGAATGACATAGTGGAGTGGCTCATTCAGAGGTTTTCCATCACTGAAGAAGGTACGTGGAGAGGCAGGACACCTATTACTATAGGTGTGTCCTGATAAGTTTCAGAAAGTCATAATTGCTTATTTTTCCTATTGGGGGCTGATATACAGGCATTTTTGATTTGTGTTGAATCTAAAGCTTTCACTCCTACCCCATAGATGACAGGTTATGGTGAGGGAGAGCACAAAGCAAAAATCAAAAATGAGCACAAAAGGCATAAAACAGGAATTTGAATTTGGAGTTTGTTTCAGTACACTGGCTGAAACATGGCAGGCTATTTTGCCATGTGGAATAAGGTAACTGTGTGCCAAATTGGTACCGGCGCTGAAGCGCTAGTTAGTTAAGAACATGGGAAACAGAAGCTCACCATTTCAAGACCAAAGATGGCTAAAATGAAAGGAAACATGATAATAATTACTATTTTCTTTATTCATACTTGTGCATGTTATAGTGAGCATATACAGTATACAGAAAGACTGGGACACACAGTGACTAGCCGTTCTGCCATGTAATTGGTTTTATTCATGACTGGGAAATAACGAGTCGAAGGGTTAAGCAAAAAAATGGTCAAAAAAATATTGGGCGTCAGAGGCAAAAATGCAGAACAAGCCAGTGATCAAAGCCATAATGAAAATCAATAATCAATTATAAGTTGTTACTGAGGTCATAATTAAAATAGCCTTTCACAGTGAACGATCATTAAAGACTTTTGTTATCCAAATCACATTACAATCTTCAAAGACTTGGGCACGATAATGTCAGGCATAACTATGACATCTGATTACTCGCCTATTGTTAGGACGGCGTCCCACCTTGTCAGGGGCGTGTCCTCACAGGTTGCGACCCATGGATACTCAACACAGCAGGTTAAAAGGTCGGCTGAAAGTTCACTTGCTCATCCGAACTGCAAATTCAAAATCTTACTAAATTTTTGTTAAAATTACTTTGGTTTGTCTTTTTCAGTCCTGACCTTTGATTCATCTTTTTTAATTTTTAATATTTCTCTCATGCTTTGGCCTATTTGTTCCTGTATTTCTGATCTCCCGATTTTGACCTACTTTAAGTTTTACGTGCATCTTCTGGTTTTATCATTAAAAACGTCTTGTCACTGTGCTAAAAAGACTGACTACTTCATTTTCCCTTTGTCACTGAGCAGAGGAGAGACCTAAAGCCTGTTAATATAATTTAATGTGCTAGGCTCATGCTGTTTTCTTGCTACAGGCCCAGTATAGACAATCACCCTCTTTATAAGATCCTCCAAGGCTTATTAAAGGACACTCTTCCCGACCCTACTAGAAGGCCTACTGTCATTCAAGCATCCAGCCAGGCTCAGCCTGTGACATCCTCATGGATAGTTGCCTTCCTACATAGCCTATTAAGAACTGTCAGCACTCTATTATAATAATATATCTCCAACCCAGTAATGTGAACTGAGTGATTTAAAACACTTTAACATGTCTATAAAATTTGTTTTCAATCACCTACCCACAATTTTTTATAGTTAACTGGTGGTCTCAGCCCTCCACCCAGATTTGGCTCCTTGTTTATACAGCCTCCTCTGAGAATGCAAGGGTTTCAATCACTTTGCCAGATTGTGTGGATGAAACTACTTCACAAATTTGCAAAAACTGATGGCTGTGCAATAGACTTTGTTCATTTTTCTGCTTTCATATCTCCCAGAGGCCCTGCATTTGGGAAATCTCATTGTTAAATATGGCTATATCTATCCACTGAAAGATGCCAAGACCCTTATTCTTAAGGCAGACGAATCACCATACCGTTTCCAGGTAATGTAGTCTCCATCTATTTCTAGCTTGATATCAGGCATAAAAAAAAATTATATTAACAAAATGTTGCTTATCTGTTCATTTCCAGGTTTGTAGAGAAAAGTGCATGATGCTGCATGTGACATGTAATGTATGTGCGATCGTGAATTTTTTTTACCTGAATCACAATTATCTACAGAGGATTCACTGTAAAAAAAAAAACAAGATAATAAAATAGTCAGTGTAAGTAGCACTATGTGATGTGGTGATGAGCATTGCCTCTACAATTGACTCTTCAATACCACCCGGGAGAGTAAATGCGAACATTAATTTTATTTTAATTCTTTTCATTTTTATTACTATTTAATTTAATATTGTTTCTTTGTATCAGTATACTGCTGCTGGATTATGTGAATTTCCCCTTGGGATTAATAAAGTATTTATCTATCTATCTCTCTATCTATCTACAAAGCTCTTGGCTTCAAATGTTGGGTTGGTCACTCTTTGTGTGGAGTTTGCATGTTTTTGGTATCTCCATGCGGTTCTCTCAGATTCGGTAAGTCTAAATTACCTTGTGATATCACCACTATGTGGCATCAGATCTCAATCCAAACATTTTTCATGTGTTATTCCTAGCTGGTGGAACAAGCTGCCCACCTTCATCTGAATTACTGACACCATCCCGGTGTTGAAGATTCACTTGTTCAGTGAATATCTTTCTAATTGATATTGGTTCTGATGTGAAGTTATTAGAAAAGAGCGACTAGTCTTACAGTATGTTCTGTTTTATTTAGAGCTTTTCACTTGTGATGGTCAGTTTTATAACCTTTTGTGGTAACAATTGTTTCAAGTGACCTCTTTGTAAGTTGCTTTGGATTAATGCATCTTCAAAGTGAATACTTTGAGAACTCTTTAAAACTTATGGTGAAAAGAAATAATATGATTTTAAACTTTTTAGATTTCCGCATTCATTTTGTATTGAATCATTAATTATCATCATTACTCTTTTATGCTTTATTATTGGGTTATTCTCTTGGGCACCACTGTTTCGTTCAGTATTGCATGGCTTTGATTGTATTGTTTATGGTTGCTTTAGCACTGTTTGTCTAGTGGCTATTACATCGTCACTCCCTGCCTATAGAAGTTGGCGATGCGTTACTCTCCGTGTCAAAGTTTCTGGATATCGTGTAAAGTTCTTGTGCGTGTTTAGTTAGTTGTGGAAAGTTCTTGTGTGTGTTTAGTTAGTGAAAATTCTTACTAGGGAGTTGAGGCTTTGCATGAATCCAATGACTTCGATTTTGGTTTTGGTGTTCTTGGTAATCATTAATCTTTTTTGTTTTTGATGTTTGCCTTGCTACTTTTATGGTGTTATTTTCCAGTCCACATAGTTAAAATCAGTGCTCTGGATGAGCTAACTGCTCACCGCGTTTAGAGAGCTGATTCCAGATGTTATAATAAAAGTGGTCTTCATCAAATTAAGGAGAATATGGAAGTTCTGGTGGGATCTACCTAAGAGATCATTTTGCAGAACTGTTAGTAAATATTTCTTCATTCAGAGGACTGTTCATACAACAACCTTATCTGTCAATGTATTTGAAAGTGGTACCAAGGGGAACTTTAAACAATTTTAAGAGATATTAGGTGAACAAGAATTGTTTCGTGCTGTCCCAGGCTTAAAGTTAGCATGATGAGGAGTTATCTAGAAAGAAATGGCAGCCATCACAAAGACACATGTATGATCACAATTTGTCTTAATAATAATAATAATAAGTTTTATTTATGTAGCGCCTTTCATACACTCAAGGAAACTTTTCTTTGTGATGGCTGGCACATTCCATTTTTGCTCAAAGACAATTTTCCAAAAGTGGTTGTTTGGGATGTTGTGAGTTTAAAACTGGGTGACTTGATATGTAGATTATACAATCCGAGTAATATGAGATTTTTCTTATGGACTTTTTGAAATTATTGGCTGTTGTGCAGCTTTGGTCATCATAGACACCTATTCTTCCTGAAACGGTTTTATATCCTTTCTGCATGAGAATATGAGATTAAAAATCTTTATTTTTTGTTACTACAAGCTAAATATAACATACTAGCCATGTGCGCCCAACTACGTTGCACGTGTTAAAGTTATCTGTGAAGGGCTCCCTGTTTAAACGCGGCTGCCAGTCGTGAATTGGGCCCTTTGTCGCACAGCATTATGATTTTTTATAAGGGAAACAAAATTACAAAAGAAAACCTTGGACATTGATTCGATAGGAACGGCCTACTCGGAATCACTGTCCGAATAGTAATTATGTGGTGGTGTAGGAGCATTTCTGCTTCTGTCCGTTCACAGTCTGTCTCGTTTTCACTACGCTATCATTTCCTCTCACAATGTCTTCTCAACCTTTCTTCAATCTCGCAGGTTGCTTTGTGGCAATCCAAAGAGTAAGGCAATATACACGGAGCAATGGTTATAAAAGGGGGACACATAGGTATCCAGGCTCTTTAAAGCATAAATAGGGATCACTTCACTGAGATGTGAGTAAGCCACGATACAACTATGAGACGCGCAGCACTCGCCGGCTACAATGTAACAATAATAATTTCCGGAACGTGCTGTTACGTTGTCATTCATTTTACCCACTGTCTTTCTTTCATTCAAATGTTACGTAGGCACGTACCTTTTATCTTCGGCAATCTCATTTTCTAACCAGGCCTCAGGAGCTAACCAGCGTAACACTGTCCACCACCCCTTTCGTTATTCCAGCACATTGTTGACATCCGTGAGTAACAACAACGTACTAAACTGGTAGGTGGTCTACGCATGCATGGAATTCATGGACAAAGAAAGATCAAGATCTAAATGAAGATCTCTTTAGTTAATTGAAAGCACAACAATTTGTTTAGTTTGAATGTCTGTGTTTTGAGGTGTGACTGGCGTACTACAGTCTTCAGTAGTTTAAGCCTGGAGGAGATTCTTAATGCAATGCCTATGTTTTAGCCGTCTCTCTACTGCCATCTAGTGCTTCTTCTTCTAATTCATTCGCGGACAAACAAAGATCAACATCCAAATGAAGATTAAATATAGAGATAAAATTTTAAATTTTGGGAGGAGCTTTCCTTTAAGTCAAGCTGATACAAAAATTGGCAGGGAAATGAAAATGCACAATGCTGCAATTACCTAACATATTGTATTGACTAAAATAAAGCCATTTTCTTCAATTATCTTATGTTCAAGATTTTTTAACTGTAAAATCTTCAGCTAAGAATTTTGAGAGAGCATCTTAAAGATGGTTCCTTTAACATTTTGTTTTTCATTCTAATCCCATACAGTATTAGGGGCATGGGGAGGCCAGAGCTTATCTTGGTAGCACTGTGCAAACCAACTCAGGACCGAGTGCCAGTCCACCTCAGAGTCCATTTTTGCACAATCCCACACTCACGCACGGCCATTTTAGAATTGTCAGTCAACTTAACCGACCTGTGTTTGGGGATGTGGTTGGAAAACCAGAGTAATGGGAGCGTGGAAATCTGTTTACAGGAGTTGCCGCTGGGATAGATTCAAATGTCCCTTTTGGCACGGGGTTCACCATCTTCTCCGACAAAAATCACTGCAACATCGCTGTGACATGTCGGGGCATTGTATCGTCATAAATCCTGCCCAGGGTTTTCCTTGAAAACCATTTGAACAGATGTTGTTGGACTGGACTGCACGATTTCATGCATGTGTTTGTGTTTTTGTGATTTAGTGAAGGGGTTGATGGTTCTGAGCATGGAATCTAGCTGGAGAAGTAAATTTTTGCTGCATGCAGAGTTTGCTTTATTTTGTAAGTGTACTTCAGTAGCTTATACTGTGTCAAAAACATATAACTGTCCATATCCTGGAGAGGTAGAAGTGTTAGTGTATAGTGGAGAGATTTGGTGATAAATTTGCCCGTGCATTTTAAAACAGTATGGTCTGTGGCCAGGAGTTTGAGTTATCTGTGGAAGAGGACGAATAGGAATCGAGAAATGCCGTGTCGGCTGTGTGTGGGCAGGACCGGTTTTGAAGAGGAGCCGCAGGCAGCGTGGGGAAGGGTTTGGAAGAGGACGAATAGGAATCAAGAAATGCTGTGTTGGCTGCGTGTGGGCGGGACCAGTTTTGAAGTGGAAGCAGGACGAACCAGAAGAGAAATATATATAAGAGATATAAAGCTGAAGGTGTGTTTGTGTGTTTATGTGTTTGTCCAACATGCAATTTTACACCTTTGAACCCTTCTCTGCCAAAGTTTGCACAGATTAACCATTGGTACAGGGCAAGATAACAATCTGTGTTTCATTCCGAAATTCTTCTTCCAGAGAACTTTATTTAGTCACCACACCTGCACTTTATTAGGGAAGTGCCCATAAATGTCATGTTTGGGGCTTGGCACAGGTATGCAAAGTTGGGTTTACTTAGACAGTTAGGAGCAAAATGTATCCTGTTGGGGCATTTCCTTAGTGACTACACTTGTACTCCACCTTGGGCAGCACCAGACATCCTTGCTATAACATTTATGTGGTTCCTTCTGTCCCTGTATTTTTCAGACACCATACTTTTGGACTACAAATAAATGGCCAGCTGTGGAACTTGACTATGGTAAGGAAACTCCCATTTCTTTTTAGTAACAATTTCCGTCTACTGATAGCGTTGACTTTTCTTAGACGTGACTCAGGCCAATCAATTGATGCACTCTTGCTTCCCCTGGAACATTAATCCCAGTGTGATAACTTGAATGAAAAGTATGCATTTTCCATTACTAGGGCGCACAGAGGAATTGTTTAGCTTTCCTTAGGAGAAGCCACTTGAGAAATCATAACCTTTTTCTTTCCACCTGTATCCCTTTAATTATTGCAGAGACGTCTGTTAAAGTAAATTACTGTATGTCAGAAGCTGTCCAAACACCCAGAAACCAAATAATTATGTGTTCAGTTAGTTATTTATGAATTATGTAAACTATAGTACAACCATTATGGCATAACTGAACAATTGCACATTTTGATATGCCTTATGTGGGTACAGCAAGAAAATATCTTCTTTGTCTTCCACTCAGTCTGCCCCTTTCACATTATTGTTACTCATTACACTCAGTGAGATTGGACTCAAGCAGTTGGTGCAGTGATGTCATAGACCCGTTAGGCTCTACTGTTTTTAGCTATCGTAATGTTTCTCAAATGTGGCAGGTTCTCACAAATCAAACTGCAGTGGTGCCAAAAGTAGGGCCCAAGCCTACACCTCTGAAATTAAAAGCTTTATATCCTGCCATCTACAATATTCCATTAGAATTTATTTCATTAGGAAGGAATTTAGTCTAGACATAGAACAGTCTTTTGCTAATGGCTGCTTTTAGGAAATTACAAAACATTCTTTTGTTAACAGTTGTTGTCACCCTGCATTAAATATTCTTGCTTACACACACACTTATATTAGTAAATTGCTTATATTAATATTAGTACATTAATAATACATATATTGTAGCATTGTATTATATATTTTAGCTTCCACAGTGGACACTAATCACCTCCTTAATAACAAAATACACACATAAGCAATTAAAGTCAGCCTTCTATTTTATAATGATTACAACATTATGATGACTGGTGGTTTACCATGTGACATGACGTCTTTGCTGTTGTTGTCCACCATGAGCCTACCCTACTTTACCCTGCCTACAACACAAGTCCTTACTTAGAATGAACCAAACCTTCTGCAAACGCCCTTCCTTTGCAGTTTCTTTGACAACCAAAGTGTTTTCATGCTGCTTTTAGGTTGGGAGCATTAGATGTCCTAAAAATCCAGAACTTAATGCATTGGATCTCTTGTAACTTTCAGCAATTTATCTGGCCAAGAAAAACATTCGGAAGCAAGGTGACTTGATTGACTATGAAAGGGTGAGTAATGTTCATGAATATTTTCCTGAAGTGTGTGTGTTTTGTGGGGTGGGGGGGCTCCTATTCTGTTTAACAAACCACATGATCACTACCTGCCAATGTGCACCTTTAGCACAGTTGTAGCCTTTCCAAAGTGGTAAATGCACATGGGCCTGTTTTATGTTAGCATAGAAATTGGAAGGTAGGGAAAGGACATTAAATCTAATTAATATTTTGTAGTACATAGATACAGGTATGGAGCACATCCCAGAGGCCACTAGAAATAAATCCCAGTGAGACATTGTGATTCCCACAGCTGCATTAAAACCTTAAACCCAGGTCATCAATAGTCATGAAACTGAGATGGTCTGGGTGATGAGGACACAACACAGCAAGGGATGATGCAAAAAACCTTAATGCTTTTATTAACAATAAACAAGGTAATGTCCAAAATAAATGAAGTGTAGTGCTTCTCTTCATGAAATAAATAAACACATAAATAATTCATAATAAAAAACAGTGTCCAGTAAGGAAGTTAAAATATGCAATAAATAAATCAATAAATGATCCATTAAAAACCAAGGGTAAAATCACAAGTTAGAAGAGCCTTTAAAATCTTTATCCAGTGCTCTTTGTCACTCTCATCAAACCTTGCTCAGCCTTCTTCCAGGTCTGTTCAATAGAGCTGAGACCCTGGTGAAAGCTGTTTCCCGTCTCTCATTCAAACCACCATCCCTCAGCGTCTACCAGGATGTACTGCGCATGACTCCATTTTCCCTTTCATCCAATTTCATCCTCCTCAACTCCCATCCTGGTCACCATCCATCAGCATCCACCATGGTGCACTGAGCCTGGTTTTGTCTTCCTTACACCCATCTTGGTGTCTGAGGGATCCCTAGGAGCCCTGATCACTTCTGCCTTACTCAGCGTGCATCCCCTCATACTGTCCCACCACAGGGTTTCTCCTGAGTACTTTGCCACTCTCTGTCAGCTGTGGTTCCCCCAGGCCAGCCGCCGGGGGGCACAAACGGGACTCTGGTCCGGGGCCCTTTCACACTTGATTTTTTTTATGCTGATGTTGTGCGCGTAGATATATATTCGGACAATTATTCAAGTTACATATAATAGAAAAGTTAAATCATTTAGCTTACAACAATACAAGTGAGTGTTTTAATAGCCGCACGCTCCACGCAAGTAGATATCGTGCTCGTGTCGTGTGAAGCACTCTTGTCAAAGGGGACCGGCAGCGGCATGCTTCTCAAAGACAAAGAAGAGCTGACGCTGACGTCCTTGAGCTTGACGTTGACTAGTATGTTTGTTGTACACGGTACGTGGATAATGGATTGACTTCGCCGCTGTAATTGAATACTTCCGTTTCACACACACAGGCGCTGTTCTGTCTCAGACAACAGCGATATTGTTGTGCACTATCGTGGATGTTGACGTGTATGGTGTAGCAGAAGTGCGTCTCCGTAGTTTGATAATTCATTCGCTTGGGTGTTTATTGTTGCTTTTAAAGCAGTGACGAGTGTGCGTTGGTTTTGTGTGTATCACTAAAGATTCTGGATCACCCGGATTTTTTGAAAACTTTGAAGTTCGATACAGCAAGTTACCATACTGGTTGTACACCATGTAGATAACCCTAACCGTTAGTATATATTAAAATGTTCAGATGTTACTCCTATTAATTGCATTGGTATAATTGTACCATTACACGCTAGATAATACATAGGCCTATCTCATTAACGTATTGTTTCAATTCCGCTACGAGCTTCCCTTAGCACTGGCTTTCCTTCTCGCAGTCAGACTTTGATGTGCGAGAAGGCTTAACTCATCAAGTATGGTATTCATAAATGCAGCATTGTTGCTGTCGAATAAACTACATTTTGATCATTTTGTATACGTATTTGAAGGTTTTGGCATGTGGGGACCCGGGGTAAGGCAGAGGGGCCCACACGTACCCAGTTGTCTGGGGCCCAAATATTTCTGGCGGCAGGCCTGGTTCCCCAACCACTTCTGCTCTCACTTATTTTCTTCCCATTACTTCCTGGATTATTTTAGTTCTTTTCTTTTGAATCATTTTCTAACCAAGCAAAGCTACTTCATACTCCCGTAGGTGTGGCATTCTAATTGCAACCTACAGAGAGTCACAGGAACTGGAGCTAATTGCGTATTCATGTCCAAACACAATCTCAATGCCCCCTTTAAACACCACTTGAGCACATGACCATGCACACCCATGGAGCTTGGGCACTCGCACACAGCCACGGAACCCTAACCTGCATCACGACAGGTTATTATATAGTTATATTCCCAGTTGTATGAAAGAGAGAGCTCCAGTAATTTGTTTGACACACTTCACCTGAATAATTCATTGGCTGAAAGTCCTCAATGTTAATATGTCAAAGAGAGGATGTGGAGCATTGTTTGTTTTGTCTTCAATCTCTCCTCCTATACTATGTGCTTCCAGTGGGCACAAAGTGAGTCCCATGAGTGAGTTGCTTCCATGGACCTCCCTTCAAAGGGATGTTACCCTCCCAGTGTACCACAGTGAAGAAAATCAGGTCATAGAACATGTGAAGGATGTCACAACCCATATTGATGGATCAAAGTTTCCTAAGAAAAATCCGTCTGCTCTGCCCTTTCTTCTGTAGTTCCTCTGTGTTAAAGACCAGTCCAACCGGTCATTGATGTGGACCGCCAAGTAACTGTATTGATGCACCACCTCTACTTCCACTCGCTGAATGGTGACTGGACACAAAGGCTCTTTGGTGCAGTGAAAATCAATAAGCAGTTCCTTGGATTTGCTGAAGTTAAGCCCCAGACAGTGCTTTATTCACCAAAAAATAAAGTTCTCCATGTCACTCCTATACTCTGTCTCATCCCTCATGTCAATACACCCTATAATTATATTTCTGTTAGATTCCAAACTACAGTTTAGCTGCAGAGCATTCATTGGACACAAAAATAGAGGTGAATCACAGGGAAAATGAAGGCACAGGAGTCAACCAAAATCCAAAAGTCCTGAAAATGCTTCTAAAGGGGAAAGTATGTACACTACTGCACTACAGGCCAGAGCATTTGATGATACAGTGCAAACAAGTGACTACATTTTTGAAGTGTCTAATGTTTTAAAATGTTTTGAAAATGTCAATATTTTTTATTTCCTCACAGGATGCATATAACCTCCTTCATAAACGAATAAACCACACATGGGACTTTGTGGTGATGCAAGCCCGAGAGCAGCTCAGGTAAACAGACATTGGGTGTTTGTGTGGTGAGGGGACAGTGATGTGGCATGGCTACCTAGTGTCACATTTGTGTTTTAAATCATTGGGCAAGAAATGGGGCTACACATTTGAAGGTTTGCATTTCACTCCTATCTAGAGGTGATCCTAAGCACTTACGTTTTTTCCGGATAGTTTATTCCCTTCTCCCCCATGCATTCCTGATTTTTCCCTATTAACAATTTCCAGTACATGAAATTGGCTAATAGTAACACCTTACTAGCCATGCTGCATTTGTCAAAGACACTGCCTTCCCTCTATTTTCATCAGGACCCTTTTTGTGGGAAATCCAACAGAGGTGCAAGCTATTGTCAATATTCCTATAAATTCTTTTGTAAATCCCCCCAAAAAAGCATTTATTTTTTTATTCTGAGATTATGATATCACATGTGAAATGAACTTACCTGTTTGACTTATCACTTGTCTCAATTAAGGAGATCCACTTCTGTGTGGACTACAATCAAATATAACTATTATGAAGAAATTTACCCTGAGAGAAAGCCTGCTGCTGTCCAGAATGTGACTCTGATGTATACGTTATTTTTGTATATTTTTTATATATCTGTTTTAAATTTTTACTTTCTCGTATACAAAGTATAGGGACAGTATTGTAATCATCCAAAGATTCAATGTCAAGATTTTGATGAATCTCGATGTTTTAGACCTCCCTGACTTTCTCGTATACGAACTACAGGGAGAGTATTTGAATCCTCCAAAAAATCTGTTTCAAGATTTTGATGAATCTCTACATTTTAGACCTCCCTAAGTCCGAAAATGCCATTTTTGGAATTATGTCTGTCTGTCTGTGTGTGTAAACATGAATAACTTGAGTACACTTTCACTTAGGTCAACAAAATTATGAATACATGTATTAGGTACAAAACATAGATTTCTATCAACTTTTGAGATATTTCCGCTAACCAGAAGTGGCACATTACCTTTTATTTTATATTGTGTTCATTCACATATTCCTTTTATATAACAAAGAATCCCACCAGTCTTAAAATAGCACTGATTCAATGATGTGATAAGTTGAAGTTTCTGACTCTCACAGCAACTCAGCCAGTGGCTATGGCTCCTGCGATTCAGAACAGGTCATCCACCTGAAGCTAAGCATGTTTGGGGCCAACCAGTACCTGGATGGGAGACCAACCAGGAAAGCTTGGGTTGCTGGTGGAGGAGGTGTTGGCGAAGCCAGCATGGGGTGCTTACCCTGTGGTCTGTGTTTGGATCCCAACACCTCAGTGAAAGGACAGGTTCACTGTGGTGTTAAAATAGTGACATCTTTTGGATGAGACTTAAAACTGAGGTCCAAGATCTCAGTGGTCATAAAAAATCTCTGAGCATCTTTTGTAAAGAGTAGCAAGCATCCCAATGTCCTAGCTAAGCTACCCACTGTTGCGTTGTCCATTATGGCACCCAAATCATTTCCTGTCTCTCATTGGCTAACTATCTTGACCCTTTACCACATAACAGCTGATGTGTGGTGAGTGTACTGGCACAAGAATGGCTCCCATCACATCAACGAGATGGAAGCTTCACATCGATAGGTGCTGAAGTGTTGCCGCACTGTCTGTGTAAAGCATGTTGAGTAGTTAGAAAACCACTTCATAAATGTAATTAATTAGTTAATTATTATTTACTACTTGCAATAGTAATTTTGCATACTTTTTACTTGTATCATAACTATGGCCAGTTACCATTTTCACATCTACCTGTTTATCTACCAGCCAGGAGAATACTTGCTGTAAGTTCCTACTTCACTTTCTTTGAACCCTAGCAGCAGGTGACCATTAATGCCTACTCTCCATGTTTCATGCAAGTTCAGGAACCACGACAAAAAACTACTGGGTAGTCATGACTGCTGTATCCTGCTGATCTCTGAATGCTTATAAGCCTTCATCTCTGGCTTCACCTTTCAAAGAACCTGGCAACATTGCCTGATCTGCAGCTTTTATAACATTCAAACTCTGGTCACCTGTGTCATAGCCTATAACATCATTAGGCTAGTGTTGCCCATGGAAGAATGCTGGCCTTGATGCCCCTCAGAACGTCTTGTAGTTCACCACCTCTGCTTTAACAGCTACCTAAAATCTAGACCAGTACTTTCTTGTAGTTCCAAGCAGTGCCATTGGAGTCCCATTACAGGGCAATATGAACATAATTCAAAAACACAAAAGATTCGACTCACTTCCCAAAAATTCCCATCATGATCTCTGGAGTTATTTGTTCCACTGTGGGATTTGGGGTTTGTATCAGTCCCTTGGACAGTCATCCTTTGATTTGCTGAACATGTTAATGCTTTATCACGGAGTTCACCATAACCATGAAAGCAGAAACTAAAGACTGATTACTCTTCTGACATTTGCCATCTTTTGCTTTTTTGTATGTCAAGCACAACACCAGAGACACTTCTTCATGCATGAATCTCTGTCTGAAGAAATGTCCTGCTTAGTCATACATGAATGGGACTAAAATACATTAGAGCAATTGCTCTAGAGAAAATATTCTAATGAAGGGTACAAGCCAAGTAAAGGCCTGAATTATGTGGCCTGTAGGAGTTGTGCTTCTGATTGAGCTTTCATCCTTCAGCTTCTAATTAGTCGGGCCAATCTTTATAAACGCCATTGTTATGAACTTGTGGATGATTTTTTTTATTGAAATATGAATAGCCAGTGATTTTTTTGAATGCTTTTATTTGTATTTTGAGTTTGTTTGTTCAGAACCAGGTTAGCAATTGTGCTGTTCAGAATTAACCCTAACCCTAACCCAAACCCAGTGCTGTATGATGCACCAAAGCGTTACACTAATTTACTTGTATTTGATCTCAAACAGGGCATCAAAGCAGAGGAGAAAAGCTGATCGAATTGTGCTGGATTGCCAGGAGCAAGCATACTGGCTTGTTAACAGACCCCCAGTAAGTGAATCACAATGCTGCAGGAGATTGAATGCTACTCTGAGATTTGCCATTTAACAGGGAATGGGATGTTGGTTTTCAAAGCCCCTCAATCCTCTCAAGAGTCCTGTCTTCAGTTCAGAAAGTTAGTCCCCCTTTCTGCTTTTTATGTAAGCTGACTTTTCCAGCAGCATTCATTAATCAATATTTTATCAAAAAATGCATGTGTTTTGTATGTTGTGCACAAACAACAGGATAACAGACACGAGGAACATGGACATGGTGCCCATTGGTGACATGTATTTTAAAGAAAGTGTGGGATCTTATATGCCTTCAAAAAGTATTCAAACCTCTTCACATTTATCACACTTTATGTCGCACCCTTTTGTAAAAATCATTTGAATTCATTTTTCCCCATATGAGGCAACATTCAATGCCCCAAATGACAAAGAGAAAACGGGATTTTAGAAATATCTCTCTATTATGTTAAAAAGGTTTTCCGCCATGTCCGCGTTACTCAACCTTGACCACTCCACTCCACTCTGCTCGCGCAATCATTACTCCTACTGCACACATCCTCTGTCTGTACCAACCCATGACACTCTTAGTGCTAACTTGCCCTACAACGCAGTCGATTCTAATAGCAAGGCAGAGAAGCAAATTATTTATTCAAGAACATCGAATTTTAGATTGCAATAGAAAAGGAGCGTCAAGAACTGAGAATAAACATCGAAAAAAAGAAAATAAAGAAAAAAGAGCTTATTGTCAAATAAATGAAAAAGAGAAAATATCCTGAACAAAATGCGCACAGAAATGCAAATAAGCAATGTTTATAGAATGTAAATTAGAGGAGCAAGTAATTAATAATACTGTTTTTGGAGACATTAATGTAATTTAATTTTATATTTACTTTTATTACATTTATTATGTTTTACTTTTCTACTTTTACTTTTATTTTTTTACTTTTTACTACAGATTATTATTCATTGTACAGTTAATACTCAAGTAATTGATTTTATACCCGTAATAACTAAAGACCAAACTATCTTACCCCTGCACTTCGCATACTCTTCTATTTACCATCTCTTATAGGGGAGCACCCCGATACACTTCAAGCAGCTAAGTCACGAGATAGCGGGCGCCTGCCCTGGAGGCTGGCGAGTGAATCGAGCAGGGGACAGAGCCCTCTAGTTTGTAAAAAATAAAAATAAAAATCTGAAATTTCGCACTGACACAAATACCCAGGCCATTTACTCTGTACTTTGTTGAAGCCCCTTTTGTAGCGATTCCAGCCTGGAGTCTTCTTCGGTCTTACATGACAAGCTTCACACACCTGGATTTGATGATTTTCTGCCACTCTTCTCTGCAGATCTCTCAAGCTGTGTCAAGTTTGATGTTGGTGATAGGTACATTTTCAGGTCTCTCCAGAGATGTTCGAATCCAGAGATGTTCAAGTCTGAGCTCTGGCTGGGCCAGTTAAAGACATTCACAAAGTTGGCCCTAAGCCACTCCTGTGTTGTCTTTGCTTTGCACTTAGGGTCCTTGTCCTGTTGGAAGGTGAATTCTCTGGCAGTCTGAGGTTCAGAGTCTCTGGATCAGGTTTTCAATGAGGATACAACAACAACATTTATTTATATAGCACATTTTCATACAAACAGTAGCTCAAAGTGCTTTACATAATAAAGAATAGAAAAATAAAAGACACAATAAGAAAATAAAATAAATCAACATTAATTAACATCGAATAAGAGTAAGGTCCAATGGCCAGGGTGGACAGAAAACAACAAAAAAAAAAACTCCAGACAGCTGGAGAAAAAAATAAAATCTGTAGGGATTCCAGACCATTAGACTGCCCAGTCCCTTCTGGGCAACAGCATCTCTGTGAACCTTCTGCCTAGTTTCTGAGGACTCGGGATCAGATTTTATCAAAGACATCTCTTTACTTTGCTCCATACAGCTTTCTCTCAACCCTGAATAGTCTCCCAGTCCCTTCTGATGAAAAACAGGCCCACAGCATAATGCTGCCACCACCGTGCTTCAATGTTGGTACGGTATTGTGCAGATGAGGAGCAGTGCCTGGTTTCCTCCAGATGTGAAGCTTAGAATTGAGTTCAGACAGTTCAGTCTTGGTTTCATCAGACCAGAGAATCTTGCTTCTTATAGTCTGAGAGTCCTTTAGGTGGCTTTTTGCAAACTCCAAGTGGGCCTTCATGTGTCTTTTACTGAGGAGAGGCATCTGTCTGGCCACTCTCTCATGTATACATGAATCCAAGATTCATGATGCTTATGCTAAATTCTGACACTGTCATATGCATGTTGTTGTAGAAGCTGAGATTCATCCGTCAAGACTTCCAATCTTCAGTTGTCCAATTTTGGCAATCAAATGTCAATGGTCAAAGAAGCCCATCTGCACACCAGTGGTGTAAAGACCTGTTGTGTGACTGTTTGTGGCCCTTCTGTTATCTTGAATGTGTCTAGTCATTCATTAATGAAGTTGTCGTCCAGAATTGCAGCTCACTAGTGTTTTTTTTATTTACGTCACCATTATTTGTAGAGATAGAAGAATGTGAAAGTCTGTTGTTTGACTGTCTGTCACCCTTCTGTTATTTTGAATGTGTCTGGAAAGTGGGCTTTCATGTGTTGTCTAGCCACTGTGCCAAAAAATACAGTTTAGGGGTGAGTTGCAGTGAAGGTTGTCCTTCTGGAGGTTTGCCCCCTCTCCACACAGGTTCTCTATAGCTCAGCAAGAATGACTGTCAGGTTCTTGGTCACTCTTCCCCCAATTGCTCAGTTTGGCTATGGGACCAGCTCTAGGAAAATTCATTGTTGTTCCAGACTTACTTGATTTAACAATTATGGAGACCACTTGGCTCTTGGGAACCTTCAAAGCAGAAAACATTTTTGTAGCCTTCGCCAGACCTTTGCCTCGACACAATCTTGTCTTCAAGCTCTGCTAAGCAATTCCTTCAACATCATGGCTTGTTTTTTGCTCAACTTTGAGACCTCCTATAGAAAGGTGTGTGCCATTCGAAATCATTTCCATTCAATTAAACTGATCACTGGTGGACTCCAGATAACATGTAGAAAATCTCGATGAAGATCAATGGAGTGGGATGCACCTGAGACAAATTTAAAGTGTCATAGCAAAGGGTGTGAATATTTGTTTCAATTGGATTTTTCAGTCTTATAATTTTAAAAAGTCAGCAAAAGGTCCTAAAATCCTATTTTAATTTTGTCATTCTGAGGTATTGAGTGATGCTTGATGTGAAGGAAAAAAAGGCCGCAACATAACAAAATGTGAAAAACTAAAGGGGTTTGAATATTTTAGGAAAGCACTATAAGAAAAATCACACTGCTGTGAAGAAAGTACCAACTAGAAACTATGAAGGATTCCATGGTAGTTGTGTTTAACCTAAGATAACATTTTCAAATCAACTCAGAAATTCCAGGTTGTGGGGGGCTTTTTGATATTCATCAGAGTATGGCACTAGGCAGGAACCAACCATAATCGGGGCAAAGTTTTTATATCTACTCTGTGTTAAATATACTGTATTTAGAATATTTTCATTCACTATAATAAAATAATGACACTTCAATCATGTCACCTGTTAATCTTGTTTTGCTTTCTGTTTAAAGCAAAAGGAGATTAAGCGTTCACAAGATTAAAGTGTTTAAAATTATGAAAGAAACTGGTGCAGTGGATCCACTTTAAAATGAGTTCAGAAAGAACAGAAAGAGACAGCTATAAACTTGTTAAGGGTAAATTTTGCACAAACATTAGGAAGTTTTCCTTCACATTGGGACAAATAGACACCATCACAGAATGATCAAATAGTGTGGTAGACAGTAAGACTTTAGGGACCTTCAAAACTCGCCTTGATGTTATTCTAGAACAATTAAGTGAATAGGACTATTGAGCTTTGTTGGGCTGAATGGCCTGTTCTCGTCAAAGTTTTTCTAATGTTCTAAAATATCTATTTATATACAGTGGAACCTCGAGATACGAGTTTAATTCGGTCCAGCACTGAGCTTGTATAGTGAATTTCTCGTATTTAGAACAAACTTCCCCATTGAAAATAATGGAAATCCACTTAATCCGTTCCGCACCCCCAAAAATATCAACATAAAAATCAATTTTCCTAACAAATAACACTGATAAATAATATATACAAGTGGAACCTCGGTTTGCAAGTACTGTAACTTGGTTTACGAGTGTTTTGCAAGATGAGCTAAAATTTTTAATTAATTTTGACTTGATAAAACGAGCGATGTCTTGCAATACAAGTAGTATGGATACACTTTGTCTGCTGAGCGTCATGTGAGCATAACTGAGCTGATGGTTCTTCTCTCTCATGCGAATCTCTTTCTCCTTATCTCTCTCACTCGCGCACGCGTGTCTCTCTCTCTCTCTCTCTCTCTCTTTGCTTATCTCTCTTGCTCGCACGCGCCTCTCTCTCTTCTTATCTGTCTCGCTCACACACGCGCCTCTCTCTCTCTCTCCTCTTGAGGACAATCGTCTCCTATTCTCCGTCTGCATGTCCGCGATATTTTTGGATACTCTTATACAGCGAAACAATCAAATCACAAGCGCACAAACGCGTAGATCCTCACGCTACGGGAGAACAAGGAACAGTGAGTGAGCTGACGGGCTGGCAGCGTCAGCTTGGGTGAATCCCTGAGTCGAGGTGGATCGGGAAACGCGTCACACATAACCACAGCCTGGCTCGTGGCTCGTTACGCGAGCCAATGCTCGTATTTTGATCCGAATTTTTCGCTCATACTTTCCTCTAATCTTGAATTTCTCATATACAGAGGTGATCGTATCTAGAGGTTCCACTGTACTTTGAAAACTAATATTTATATGAAGAAAATACACATAGATGTGTGGGGAATATGCAGTAAACACTCTGACAATGAACTGGAGCAGTATTTGAACAGAAGCAGCCAGATCCTTGTGGAAGTAAAACTAACCACAATATATACCTTTGTATCTCTCTATTATAAAAAAAACAATCTTGGATGGTTGAAAGGAGACAAGACGTGATTTTCTCAGAGAGACACTTTCACGTTCGAGGAGACAAGTCTTTATGCCAGGAGATTTAACCACGCCTGGGGCCGGAAATAAAACAAAGAGTAGATGACAAAGTAGAACGTCGTAAAGAATTTTAAAACATTGGCGTAGTACACATGCAGAGCAGGTTAGAGATGATCAAAGTACGAAAATTCGAAAGTCTCAACAAAAGGATAGTAAAGATCGCATTAGCGTAAACAAACAGAAATTATTACTCTGTGAAATAACAGAGTGAAAAGAGATCAAATATATTGTTTGGATTTAAACTTTAAGTTGGAGATTTGTAGATCGTCTAATTCGTGTTGCCATTCAGGGAAAAAAGGTAGTGTTTGTTGCGAATGAAGAGGCGTATCCACAAGTTGTTTGGTGAAAGTGAAATCCCACAAGAGAAATCATGTGTGAATGCTATTGTCAGACACATTTCTTGTAGAGAGAAAGAAATGATATTCACTCACGTCAGTTATACGTTGCGTTGTCAAGATAATTCTAAACACAGAATCAAAATTCAATGTGATATTGATGAAAAGGTAAAAGCGAAAAGAGATCAAATATATGGAAACAGGTTATATGACAGAAGTGCGCCGCGCAAGATAAAGATCACGCAGCATGGCAGCAGCAGCAGCAAGCCAGCATCTGATCGAGCAAGCAGGAGGTAAAAAAACTGTATTTGTTGCCCATTGTATCACCGTATAAGTTTTAAGAGTCTCTTTGGAGTGCGTTCAGCCCCCCTCTACACAACGCGAGCGGCAGACGCGCAAAGTGGCGCATGCCGGGTGGAGGTGGCGTTGGCGAGCGAAGCGAGCAGGGGCAAAACCCCCTAGTACTCTAAAAAATAAAAGTGCCAAAGCGACTCTTCAGAGCAATGCCATTGAAAATCCATTTTTATTTACGAAAATCACTGTACACACTAAGGTTCCAAAAAAATCCTTTACTTATCTAAGTCCGTAACAGGTTCCGTATAAAACCATGAATAGGTGATAACAGATTTGTGAGATACCGGTGGGTTCTTGACTTTAAGTAGACTCTTGCTTCATACAATAATACAGGCTGAGTTCTGGTTTTCTTGATCTCTCAGTACACTGCCTACTATGGCTATGCAAAGACCCCTTCCCAGAATGGAAAGGTTCTTTTTCAAGCAATAATTCTCTGAGGATTCACATAACTCAATACCATTAAAGTACCATTAAGAACCATTAAAGAACTGTTATTTTTAAGAGCAAAAATACAGTGCAAGGATCTAAACATAAATATATAATGAAGATTAATTTACTGATTTCTTTATTTGCATGGTGTGGTCGAGTATTTGAAAATGAGGTTCAATTATTGCTACTACATCACAGTACTTGCAATCTGTCTGGACCCCTTTTGTTCTACAAACTGGGATATCCACAATGTTTAGGTGTAAAAGCCAAGGCAGTTAGCTGTTTTCTGGTGATCTGATGGACACCACAATACGAAGTTGAAACTGAGTGCTATCCCAGTGTATTATCATTAATTGGGTAAGACTTACTAAGTTCATTACTAGATTTGTCTATTCCTACACTTTACAATTAGCGCACACATAATTACACACATACACACACAAATCCTACTCACACAGTTATACAAGAGTAATGGCCTACTGCCAGTCACTCTTTAACATCCCACATAGGGACTCACTACCACCAGCACTAACAAACATACAGGTGCCCCTGATACACACAAAGGATCAACACCCTTGTGATTTTAAGCCACTTACCAACCAACAGGGTTTTACTTCTGTCACACTTGTTCTTCTATTGAGATGTGACTTCCCAGCCTTGATAACACTGTGGGCAAGAAAGCAGAACTTTTCCCATGCCAGGTGCATTAATATTTACTTCAATTGCTTAAGATACAAAGACAAAGTATTGAAATGTTAAAGTAACACAGTATTTTATTAAAGGATAATAATACCAGTGGAGGAAAATATGTTGTATAATAGAAAATAAAATAGTAAAAATCTGGTTAGAGTCTTAGAAATGCGTATAGAGAAACAGCAGTGTCAAGGGTGAATGTTGTTCTGGGCAGCTTTTTAATTCATCAATTGGCATGATATATAATTTTACTTTCCCTGACATCTAAACAAAATGGTTTAGTCTTGCTCGCTTTGATGTCACTTCCTATGTCAGTTTGCTCTTTCGTTTCTTCCTTTCAGTCCTTCAGACGGGACATTATTTATGCTGAAATTCCACATGGGGCCTCCAGGATATATGACCTTACACACATTTGACCGGTTAGCCTTGTAATGAATGACTCTGCTTAAATTCCTGGATCCTTAAAGAGCCTGTTTTTCATTCCCAAGTTATAAAATGACTGAAACAGCTGCAGTCCTTTGGTATCCACTCTGTTTTTTTCGATCCCTCTGCCATTAAGTTATACACTAACTGTAACAGATACATTAAAGTTGTAAATTACTGGTGCAATACTTTCAATGTAAATTGACAGTGTAGTTAAACTGCCTTAAGAATTCTGTAAATTCAGTTCATCTTGGTTCATTTGAGCAAAATTAAAACTTAATTTAATCAGTCTGCAGTTTTACAAACTACAGATTTTATACTTCAGGACACTACTGATGACCCTATTGTTACATCTCACATGGGCCTTGAATTGTGTGAGGCAGGATCATTAATCATTATTATTTTTAAAATTACCAATTTGAAAACTAGCATCCAAAAAGTGATGGCGAGTTATGGTACATGACCACTTGGCTTTACCATCAAAGTAAGTCCCTAGTGGTTCAAGTGGGAGAAGTAATGGTAGGTGGAAGGGTGCCAGGCGTGCCCAAGACTGAAGATTATCTGTGTTTGCCCACAATAGCAGAACTTTCAAAAGAGAGTTTATTTGTCAATTACCTGAGCTCATTACAGCCGGAATCTGCAGGCTAAAGCTGAGTTGCTTAACCCCATGGGAAAAGTCGAGTTGGAAAATTAAAGGCTGACTTATATCCCTTAAGTCTGTTTATTTTATGTCAAATGTAAAACAGGATGCACATACATCCACTCATACATGTTTAACATGAAGCATTATACATACCATCAAAGAAAAAGAAAATTATTCATAGGACACTTGCACATTACTCCTTTTTTTAATAAAATGATCTAGGCGTCGCACCGTCGTGGCCCAGACTCCTCCAAAATAGACTTCTTTCCCAAAAATGAGAACATTTACTGTATTTGGAACACCTTAATCTTCTTTGTAGGTGATAAATTATTAAAAAATTCTTGAAGGAACCTCTTGTATTTCTTGCATGACTGAAAGTAGTTAATAATTGATATCAAGACAAACTGATAAGAAGGAATTTGAAAAGCGAGGCAAAGACTACTCCAAATGTATTTATTATCTGTTATGCTTTATGAATAAAGCAGGCCTCACACAGTGGGGTGGGGTGGGGTTGGCTGCATTACATTGCATCCATCCATCCATTATCCAACCCGCTATATCCAAACTACAGTGTCACGGGGGTCATTGCAAAAGTGGCAATTTGCTGTAGTTCTCGTAAGAAGCCATATTAAATTAACATCAATTCAATATTTGAGGAAGCAGTAACATTATTCTTTGATTCGGTTCATTTTTTCACTTTAGCTGCAACTTGCAACTGCTGACCAACCAAAGCCTTGTGAAATTCTTCACACTTCTATTGCTTTTTTCTTAAATAGGCTAAATTACAGAGTGTTGTGATTAAGTTATAAAAAATTGTGTACTGACTACAAAATACAGTATAACAAAATGTTCTTGCATCTGTATAAGGCAAGACTTACTGTACAGCTTACTGTAATACTGTAGGGTGGTCATTGTTCTCAAGAAATTCTGGGCAAGTTACTGCTTTTTCTCTTATTGCACTGATTCATGCATTGCTTTCATTTTCTGAATGGTTCTTCATTCCAAGTTAATCCATCCACTTATCCATCTTCCAAATGTGGTTTATCCTGAGCAGGGTCATGGGGAAACTGGAACTCAACCCAATAAGCATAGGGTGCAAGGCAGGAACAATCTCTGTACAGGAAGCCAATCCATCACAGGATTAACACATAAACAAAAATACACACACTGAGGCTCCATCGTAAGGGTTTCAAACCATGTTCTCCTTGTGCCAGCATGACTCCTCCTCCAGGTACTCTGGTTTCGTTCAACATCCCTAAGACATGCAGGTTAAGTTGAGTGGTGACTATAAATTGACCCATTGCCCATGTGTACATTAATGGATCTGTAATGGACTGGAAAGCTGTCCAAAGTTGGTTCCTTGGACCCAGTAGAGTGGGGATAGACTCTGCTCCAATTGATCCTGGATTAGATCATGATGATTTGAAAGATAATTTGAA
Source organism: Polypterus senegalus (assembly GCF_016835505.1). NCBI lineage: Eukaryota > Metazoa > Chordata > Cladistia > Polypteriformes > Polypteridae > Polypterus > Polypterus senegalus. The sequence goes on from NC_053166.1 coordinate 145,157,429, forward strand.
AATTAGTCCAAAACTCAAATATTCCCACATATAGGCAATTTCCAATTGAACAAAACAAAGTCTACAATTACAAAGAATATTCTTATAAGTACTGTATAATATTTATGTAAAATTATATTAAAGACTGTTTTAATATCCTTATATATAATTTGATACTATCCGTATGTATGATGTTCGCATCAATACCTGTATGCATGGTGTTCGCGTCAATACCTCGACTCAATACAAGTTAGAACCATGCAATGGGACTCTGTAGTTAGAACATAACGTGGCAAACGCGGACGCAGTATTGCATGATTGGCTAAGAATGTTCGAATGCTACAGTGAGGCTGCTGGACGGCCGAGTATAGTAAGTCGGTGTTGGTCCAAGCAGATAACAGTAAGTTCGGTTGGTTTTTGGAACGTTGGTTTGGCGGGGCGTACTTTTTAGGACTAACATCGTCGAATGACTTAAACCCTTCAACAGCTCCGGAACCGTACGTAATTTAGAACATATCGCCATTTGCTTGGTATATTGAAATCTATATTTGGGCAGTTCGGTTTTGGCATCCATCCTTCTGACATCTATTGGCAAACTGAGTAATGACGGCTGGGTATTAACAACAGTCATTGTTTAAATTTTAGCCGATCTCAGATCTAAAATGAGTGATGATCGCAACACAGCCAGAAGAGCAGTGGCCACGGAAAGGACGCGTAGGAAACGAAGTCACATGACTGACGAGGACACTGAACCTTTTGATAATCCGTGCATATGGATTGTGATTCTATAGAAACGGTCGTTGAACCAAACGTCAACAGTGTTGTTGACATTAATCATCCATGCACCCGTTGGGGACTGGCAGGACATGATCCACTATTCCAACATAATTACTACTCCAACTCTGATTGGAGTCGTAAAATACGGTTTGTTTTGAAAATTTGTTTGCCGGAAAAAATCAAATGAGCTGAGTTCACGTCTCACAGCCCAATTTAAACAGGAAGCTCTTCATTACATCGGCCAAAAAGGTCTATTTTAAGCACAAATCAGTGCCATGATAACAAAATCATTTCAAGGACTTAAAGCAAATAATTCTTTGCAGAAAAAGTATGGATTTCACAAACGTAGAGTTTGTAGCTCGATTCGATTGGGCTTCCGGTTGCTAGTGTTAATATAAACTGAAAATAAATAATCTATGCATTGAGAAGATTTCAGAAATATAGTATGATTGCCAGTAGAAGTAAAATTTTATTGCACTCTATGCCATAGTATATAGGCCATCTGCTTTTATATAGATGGACTTGGCCCATGCTCTGTTCAAATGGTGTCCCCACTTTAGATACCACAGGATATAGCGGGCTGGAAAATCACTGACTGACTGACGACTCATACTGTTAAATGTAAATACAAGAAAAACAATCTTGAGATTAAATAACGTGTGATTTTTCAAATAAAGCGTGCAGACATTTCAAGATAAGGTGGTTCTACTCGCTAATGATGCTCCCAGAGAGTGGTGAATTTCACTGGACACGTGAATGTGACAATAAGCACCCTATTAACCTACGTATATAGAAAATATCCAGCATCATATTGAAAAATATAGTCTTTTTTTTTATTTTTGTCTTGTCTTTAATAGTTTATGGATTTATTTAGCATTCATTTAATGGTCTTTGTGTCTTTTTGAGGATTTTGGAATATAAGGCAGTCTTATTTAGGTTTTAATTTGAGCAAAATGCAATTGCTAAAACTGATGAAAATATTTAATGTCTTATTGCAACAACATTTTAGTTCTTGGGGATGCTACCATTTTGGACTGAACCTGCATTCATATGCTATCAGACCGGCAGTAAATATGAGTTTCTTAGTCAGAAATTGCATATGAATGTTTTACAAATTCAAAGCTACAAGTCAGACAATTCAGAGAAAACAAAGCTACACGAATTCTCCAACTTGTGAAGGAACACTGACCTTTCGCCTTTGTCAAATGAATAGAATAAAAAGTTGGTTAGTCAGAAATGCCATTTTTATGATTGAATTGCATTTGGAGCGAAGTGATACACATTTAATTTGTTTAGTTTGCTCTTTATGGTCATGAAAAAATGCAATTTATCTTTAATTGCCTTTTTTGCAGACCAAGCAGTAAATCAACATCGACCTCACGTTTCTCTGAATAGTCTGAACAGAAATTCACATGAACACAGTGAAGTGAGAAAGTGAAACATCACAACTTAGTGCTCCACATAGTCCGATAACTTTTGAACGCAGCATTAGATTGTGTACAGTTGCTTGGCAGGGCAAACAGCGGTCACGGCCTGTTAAGGTCAGGGGCATGAACTTCTTGATTATCCAACAATAGAAACCTAAAAACTTTGAGTGTCTTTATTAGTTACAGTCATCTTAGATTCAGAATTTGTGCAATGGTATTTTGATTACGTCTTTGTGTAGTGATTGAAATGCCTGCCTATGTTGGCAGCAGTTTTAAGTAAGACTAAATCAGAAGACAGAAAAAGACAGAAAAGATGAACCAAGGTGAAAGTCGGAAAGATATGATAATTGTAAACAAAACCCAGGATGTGAGTCAAAGTCGTTCTTTTAAAGACACAGCGAGAGAATCAAAAACCAGAATATTTCGCATGACCTAAGCCAAAACGCAGAACATAAATCAAAGTTGAACAATGGACAACAATCCATAGCCATATATATCTTTCAAACAATGATGCTAGAGTTTGAAGTATTGAAGTAGTCACAAACTCAGACAGTAAAGATGAAGTGTACAATGCTGACCTTTATACCATCACTGTAATCCCATCAAACGTCGCACACTCACAGACATCTTGCCTAGTAACAGACTGGAAACTCTGCCTTATAAACAGCAAGAGATTGCGACGCAACAAAATGGCACTTTGGGAACACGTATTTCAAACTTAAAGTTGTCGATAACATCCTAAATCAAAAAAACACAGCAGCCCATTAATCTCCTTGACCTCTAAAAACCCTAAAATTGTACTTACATTGTTTTTAGAAACCAAGGAAAATGCTGTAAAAAATATATAACTGAAAATAAAAAAGCAACTGAAGATCACGATTTGGCTATAATGGCAGATAAGTAAGATTCATGGTTTTGGGCGTTGCTTATTTTGTAACTTATGTTTCATCTATCAGCCTCTATTTAAAAAGTATTACTGTCTTTTCCCTCTTAAGGCATTATAGTCTTATGGTATCCAATACTGCAGTATGTCCTTAGCTGCTGCAAGAACTGTTGCGTCCCAAGAGTGAAAATCTGAAAGCTGTTCTGAATCCGGGCCATCAGTTCCTAGACAGATGACTAACCACAAGTCATTATAATTGGAGCACCAAAACCCACAAACTGAGGAGCCAACCTTCTGGTGTTAGCAGGAATTCTGAGTGCGCAGATATGCTCTCACTAGGTCATGTGATCTTTGCCTGTAGCTACCCTGATCCTATAAATGTAACTCAGATTGCTCAGGCACGTTGTCTTCAGGTCATGTTACCCCATTGTCATGGACCTAATGAATCTGTAACAGGCATCAAAGTAACCAGACATGTTGTCGTCTGCTTAGATGCTCATCAATACACAGCCATAATTCTTTGAGTTCCCTCCTGGACTTCTGCCAAAACAAATCTAGTTCTTTTGCCAAAATTACATAACAGTAGGCTTTTATGCTAGAAAAGTCAGAGAGCCCATTAGCACAAAGGCAGACAAGGAAGTTACTGTACCAAAGGTGGAAAAAAAATTCTTTGGGGAGAAATTGCTGTGGAAAGGGCGTGGGGGGGTGGTGGTGGTGGGGGGCCTCCTGGGATGAAACAACAAGTAAGCTGCTTGTAGGCTGAAAGCTTAAGCGCTTATTGATCCCAGGAAAACATTAACAATAATGCCAGATCAAGAGAGCATATTTTAAGCCTGCCGTGGACAAATCTGCCATTTAATATCTTGCAAATTGCTTTGTAGAGGGTGAATATGCACTCTCATAATATGATTAGTCAAGCCCCACATGCATCAACTCCATGTTTAGAGCAATGAAAACTTTTTAAAATCAGCAGAGCTGCTGACATAAAGTGCTTTAGGCACAGACCACTGTAAGCAGTGGATTTCCATATTAAGTGTACTTCACTTATGATTTCAGTGTAATATCCAAAAACTACAAACATAATTGGAAAAATCAAGCACAACATAAGCACAAAACACTGTCTTGCAACATATATATATATATATATATATATATATATTTGTCGCAGATGGCTCGGGGGACCCAGCCAGGATGCCTCAGAAGACCGGAGGAGGGCTTACGCCTCCCGCAGACCATGAGGGGCGGCCGCCCTGGTTGCTTTGGTAGCCACATGTGCAGGGCTTTGAAGCTGAACCCTGTAGGGGCCCGTGGTCACCGCCAGGGGGCGCCCCAATGCCTTGGGGACCCTGGACCTCAGCACTTCCCGGAAGTGCTGGGGGGAAGAAGAGCAGGGACACCCGGAGTGCTTCCGGGGATGCAGCTGGCACTTCCGCCACACTGGGGCGTGTCGGTGGAAGATTGCTGGGAAATACCTGGAGCACATCCCTGTGATTATAAAAGGGGCCGCCTCCCTTCATTCAGAGCTGGAGTCGGGTGAGGAGAAGGACAGAGCTCGGGTTGAGAGGGAAAGAGGCGGCCTGAAGAGAATAGAAAGGCATTCATGTTGGCCAGGACTTTGGGGGAGTATTTGGGGTTGTTGTGGTGCACTTATTGACTTGTAAATAATAGAAATATGTATAATAAACGTGTTGTGGGTGACGTCAACGTGTCCGCTTGTCTGTGTCCAGGCCGGCTTCCACTATATATATATATATATAGATATATATATATATATATATATATATATATATATATATATATATATATATATATATATATATAGTAACAAAAAGAGAGGACAATGATAAAGAATTGGGGTGCCAAGATGGCCTCCCCATATATTTGGAGACAGCAAGATTAAAAAAAAACAAGCAAATATCACAGAGTCGTCTCCACAGACATGAGTTCATGACAGAACTGTCCCAAGATGGTGGAGTTTCAAGTTTTGTGCCCTTCTGAGAGGAAGAGGCAGGTCCAGTTGGACGAACACAAGAAGTGATCCATCCATCCATTATCCAACCTGCTATATCCTAACTACAGGGTCAAGGGGGTCTGCTGGAGCCAATCCCAGCCAACCAAGGGTGCAAGGCAGGAAACAAACCCCAGCCAGGGCGCCAGCCCACCGCAGCACAAGAAGTCTAGATTCTAGATGTCAATCAATTGGTCTGTAGAGGGAGAAAAAAGAGAGGCATTAAGACACAGTGCCAGCCATAGAATTCCCTTTAGCTGTCCAATATGCACTTGTCACGCATGTGCATCAGTGATCACCCATTAAGTTTTTCCCAGGTATGTGATACCACCCTTGGCAGAGAAAAGGTGCTGCCACTAACTGTCTTGTCCTTTTCTTCCTCCACATTACAGAGAAACCGCCTAGTGAGGGCAACTGACTCCGCTCCTTCTGGTCTTTGGGCTGTACAAATTGGACTGGCCAGAAGGAGGCTTTACTTCTATCCCAAGCGACCAGAGCCTACGAGCTCTGTGACTTTCAGACAGAACACAAGAAAGCCTGATTAATACCAGCAGCATTATCTTCATGGCAATAGTTTTTTTCCTTTTTCACCATTAAGTGTTGTTTTGTTTGGACTTAGAAGTAAACGGGGACAACAAATATATATATTGTGCGTGCTGCAGGAGATGGATGGGCATCCCATAAGGTAATTTCTTGCCCAAATGGGGTGCCGTAAGAAAAGAAAGTAGGACAAGCTCTCTGTCTGGATTGGAGAACCAGAAAAGACACCAGCAACTAGGTACTATGTCCCCCAATATGCTAGAGGGCAGTGTTCCTGTGGTAGCAAAACCCCAGAAGCCACCAATGACCCCTAAACCTCAGACAAAATATTACCCAACACAACTCTGCATTTAAAATAATGCATTTTTATTTTCATTACCTCCTTTTACAGTGCACACAGCCACAAATACCACAGTTTAAGTTAATAAACATCTTCCTGTTCTTCTACACCTCCAGTTCAATGTCAACCATTTCCTCCTGACTTTGACTCCCTGATGTGAGGAGGTGGGCTCATTTTCAAGTAAGACCTGGGAATGCTTTCATTGTCACTACCCTGTATGTTGGGAGCATTTCCTGGTCAGTGTTGTCCTTCCCAGGCAGGGCTGCATTTCTTCTCTCCAATTCTCATGAAGCCCTGTGGGTATCCTGATTGAGAACACCCTGTGGGTGTGTGAACTATCCTGGTATCCACGTCCACCCTGTTCAATCATTATATATACCTTACTCCATCCTAGTCGGGATGAAGATTACAGGGTGTTCTGGCCAGGTTGTGTCTCCATTCCTATAGTTATTCCATTATTGCCTCCTGGCCAGACAAGAAATCAGTCTCCATTTCGGCCAGGATAACCGTCCATCCTCCATGGCCCTTACAGCATGCATTAGAAATAAATGTCATTGTTGTTATTGGACAAAGGTCAGACTGGTTTTTTAAGCATATGGAGCTAACTACTGGACAAATTGGGCTAAAAACCATAGACCTTGAGCGTGTAAGAAGACAAACACAATGACTTTTTTGAAGAAGATAGGCTAAAGTTTTTGGAAGTTATCAATGTACACAGGCTTCAGGCCAAATATCTCAGAAATGGTTTGTGCTAAATGTTAGCATCTTTGCTAGGACGTAGTCATCCAATAGCTCAACACAATGCAAAAAAAGCAAATAATTTTCTGACATAAATTGTAATTTTAAGATGTGAAAATCAATTTTGATTTTTCATAGACAGACCATACAAACACACACAACACACACACAAAGACACACATAGAGAGATTATGCTAAAGTCAGCTTTATTCAATGTTTTGAACATGGTAGAATCAAAGGATGAATTGAAATCGGTAGCGAATGTGTGACCCCATCACCAAACTTGCATGTACATGGAAGTAACAAATAAAAATTAAAGGTATTTCTGCTGGAGTCCGCAGGAGATGCCTTGTTGGGTGTGCCGGTTGAGGACCACTGGTCCAGCTTTGTTTAATGCAATGCCTATTTTTTCCATTTAAAATGGCTTTATTTCTTCTTTATTACAGCCAGGAGCCTTTGATGTTTTGGAACGAGGTCCAGAACGAGGAAACTGCCTCAACTCCAGAGTGCAGATGGTTAGATTTTTCTTCTTATTAGATTTACATTTTTAAAAGTTGTTAGACTGATCACTTGAAATGTTTGTGCACTGCAGTCTACCTCTTGTGAAGAAATTTACAATGGCATATGTAAATCTGTAAAACCATACATTAAAGTATGGTGCTATGAGGGTCATTAAGTGACATTAAATGGGGCGATGTACACATCTAGCAAGAGGATGCCAGAAGCATGGGCACCACTAATATGGCAGAGCACAGTCTCTACATCAAGGGTCACATGTTCCTTAAAGTCCTTGTTATATACACAAAAAGGTGTTCACTCCAGACACCAAGGGGGACCGTCCCCAACAGGTTATCAAAGTCTGACTAACCACTACATTGGACAACAATGTGCGACATCCATCTGCCCCACCTAGGCCTCCAAATGGGCTTTGACACTCACTGACCGACAAGGAGAGAGCAATTAAGTGTTCCAATATTACAGCCTCACGCGACTTGGTATAACAGGTGGAACATGTACTGATCAAAAGTGGGCAGTACATAATGGCAAGTCAGAAGAAACCGGACACCACCGTCCATATGCAGGTCTATCAGGAATGTCAGGATGCAGTCATTGCTATCCACTTCATGGAAGGAGCTCGGGTGTTTTGCCCCTATGGTAAGCTTCTTCCACGCTGTGTCCCTTTTATAGCTAACCAGGGTTCAAAGAGCTCCCCTAGAGATGGGGAATTATTTTGGAGGCCTGGCCTGTATGTCATCTCATAGTTTCCTTCAAGTCTAGAGTCCAAAAGTGAGCAGAGGTGACAGCTTAGGAGCAGGAGGAAGAGGCTAAGGGTGAGAAGAGATTTCAGGGAGGTAAAGAAAGGGCTTGTTGATGGCATGCAGACAACCAATCCCTCCTGGTAGACGTGAATTCAATATTTGTGTAGGAAGGGTCCAAAATCAGGGACTTTTTATCTTTGATGTTGATTTTTGATTTGATGTATTTTATTAATCCCTGAGGGGAAATTGTCTTTTCACATGACCTTTAGTGGTCAGAACACAGGGTTGGCCATTGTTCAGCACCTCTGGATCAATTTTCAGGTTAAGGGCCTTGCTCAAAAGGCTCAAGTGCTTAGTTTTTACTTGAAGATCTCCTTTTGATTATACCTCATTTGTATTTTGTTATCATAAATACACCATTTTTTGTATAGACATTACACTTGATGAGAGAACCCCTTACTGGGTGCTTAGTTGTGGCTCTTTTGGCAGACATCACTCCCAGGAGTCTTCTTGGTTCTGACACGGCAAGCTTCTCTCACCTGGATTTGGGGATTTTCTCACATTGTTCTCTATGAAGCTGGATTGAGACCAACAGGGAACAGTTGTTTTCTGGTCACTCCAGAGGAGATGTTTGACTGCATTTAAGTTTGGGCTGTGGCTGGGGCACTCAAGGACATTCACAAAGTTGTCCCTAAGCCACTCCTGTGTTGTCTTTGCTTGGTGCTTAGGGTCACTATCCTGTTGGAAGGTGAACCTTCTGCCCAGTCCGATGTCCAGATTGCTTTGGAGAAGGTTTTCATTGAGGATATCTCCATCCTTTGCTCTGTTCAGCTTACCCTCAACCCTGTCTAGTCTCCCAGTCCCTGCCAATAGATAGATAGACAGATAGATAGACAGATAGATACTTTATTAATCCCAAGGGGAAATTCACAAACTCCAGCAGCACCATACTGATAAAAAACAATATTAAATTAAATAGTGATAAAAATGCTGGTATAACAGACAGTAACTTTGTATAATGTAAACGTTTACCCCCCCCCCCGGGTGGAATTGAAGAGTCGCATAGTGTGGAGGAGGAACGATCTCCTCAGTCTGTCAGTGGAGCAGGACGGTGACAGCAGTCTGTCGCTGAAGCTGCTCCTCTGTCTGGAGATGATCCTGTTAAACATCCTTACAACATGATGTGGTCACAATTGAAATGGTATTGCTCAGATAATAAGCAGTGCTTGGTTACCACCTGAAGTGACATTAATCTTGGTTTCATCAGACCAGAGGATTTTCTTTCTCACTTTCTGAATCCTTTAGGTGTCTTTTTGCAAACTCCAAGTGGGCATTCATGTGTCTTTTACTGAGGAGAGGCCTCTTTCTGGTCACTCTGTCATAAATCTGTTGATTGATGGATTCATGATGCATATGCTTAAATTCATGTGCATGCTGTAGTACAAACTGAGACTCATCAGGCAAGACTTCCAGTCCTAAGTTGTCCCATTTTTGCGGTCAAATGCCCTTTGTTTAGGGATGCCCCTCGGTACGCCACTGGTGTAAAGACCTGTTGTTTGACTGTTTGTGGCCCTTCTGTCATCTTGACTGTCTCTATCTGGTCATTCTCCTCACACCTCCTTCATTAACAATGTGTTTTACTGCCCAGAATCGCAACTCACTAGATGTCTTTTTATTTATGTCACCAATCTTCACAGAGATAGCAGCATGTGAAAATAAAAGAGGGGAAGCTAGAACCAACAAAGATACAACAGTGACTTAAAATCACTCATCTTGCATGTTCCAAAATTTGGTCAATCAACAACTAAACCTCTTGACTGTGTCCAGAGGTCACATGACTTTCTGTTTGAAGGACCAAGCTATTTGCATTAATTAGATGGGGGGACATAACAAAATGGCCCCTGAGTATAAGTGACATTTAGTGACATAGTCAGAATTGGCCCCTGGTAATGGAGCCTTCCTCACTCTGTAAGATCTTTATTGCATTGAATAACACAATTGTATTCAAAGCAGTCTGAATATATTTATTTATATAGTCCATGCCATCCAATATATTTACACATTAAGACACAAAGGTAGAGAAAAGCCAAGCAAAATGACACCTTTTATTGGCTAACTAAAAAGATTACAATATGCAAGCTTTCGAGGCAACTCAGGCCCCTTCTTCAAGCCAGATGTAATCAACCCTAACCCTAACCCATTACATCTTGCCTGACGAAGGGGCCTGAGTTGCCTCGAAAGCTTGCATATTGTAATCTTTTTAGTTAGCCAATAAAAGGTGTCATTTTGCTTGGCTTTTCTCTACATTCATAATGGCTAACACGGTACAACAACCTAGTACTACAGACACAAAGGTGATAGCCTAGTAGTAAATATGCAAAAATCAACAGATGTTATTGTATGAAAAATGCATAGAAAAAAGAAATTAAAACAGAATAAAAGACATTTGGTGCTTCATGTTTCTTGTCAGCTTTTACTAACTTTCTGCATTTTTACTTCTTGCTTCATTTAATCTACAAGTAAGTACTGCTTTACCTTTCTATTACAGTATGTATGCAAAAGTATAGTAACAGAAATACAATAAATGATTTTTAACAGTTTTAACAATGCTTATTTTTCCTTTCTCAGAAAAGAACAGTGAATACTACAAAAAAGAGGTAAGCACTGCATTCTTATAAATATGTCTTCTGGAGTTGGAACTCCTTTATAAAACCACATAGTAAAACAGACTCGAGTTAAGTAGGGGACACAATACAATACACTGTTGGGGTGGGAAAGGCCATTGAGAGTTTACTGTATAGAGAAGAAGCTCTCACTGGCAGTTGAAGAGGTTCTGCACAAACTGGGAAATATGAGGGGGCCAGGTGGTGTTCCAGAAGGGAAATCTTTAGAATCATCAGGGAAGCCAGCATTATCCCTCCAAGATGGCAGCTTGTAAAACCTCACAGGAGACTACTGGGATTGGGATTGTTATTGGCACCTGCCCCTTATTCAAACAAAAGGGTTCATGAACATAGAGGCTAAACAGAGGGTACTGTAGCCTGGCGATCCTGGGATTTTGTAAGGTATCCAGGTATTGTAGGTATCCTCTGCTGGGTTTTCTTAAGGCCATTCATCACTAGTTGCTGAGTAATCCCCAAAAGTGGGTGAATCACAGGTTTATTGACAGAGAGTCAGAAAACACAATGGATTGAAGACACATAGTGAGAGAAAAAGTGAAATACCAATCGCCATCTTTGAATGTAGATAAGTTTACTGGATAAAAAAAGCTTTGAGAAGGAAAGCTCAGTGGGGTTTTACCTTTCTGTTTATTTTGACATTCTGTGTTCTTCCTTTACTCATCCCATTTGTATTTTGAAACAATAAAAAGTCTTCTTTCTGATACAATTGTGCCAAAAAACAAAACAGTCAGTTAGCTCCAGGATCCTGGCCCAGCTGCTTCTTCTGTGGAGTACATGTATATCATGTTCAGACTGTAAAAGAGTATTGCGTTTGATTAATTCAGTATGTAGAGCAGGCAACATGATGGCACAGTGCATCACATTTCAAGCGTCCTTGATGAGACTCTGTCAGTGGTGGATGTCTCTGTGGAGTTTGCATGTTCTCCTCATGTCTATATACATTTTCCACCTACATACCTAAAGAAGGGCAGGTTATGTTAATTGACCCTACATGAGGTGGTTATGTGATCAATTGGGGGACGGGTTCCTTCATTGCATCAGTTTGGCACGATTGGCTTCAGCCCCCAAGATAATGAACTTGATGAAGTGGGTTGGAGAATGCTGTGTTAGTAATGCACAGAGGTTGACACTGCTGCCTAACAGCTCCAAGGTTCTGGATTCAAATCCTAGACCTGATCGCTATGCTTGTCAGTTTTTAAATTGACTTTAAAATCTTGTTGCTAGTTTTTAAATCTTTACATGGCCTTGCTCCCGTCTATTTATCTGAATTGTGTGTTTTACACCAGCCATCTAGAGTGCTTAGATCTTCTGGTCAGTTGTCCCTTGTTGTCCCTCGTACCGAGTGTCAAACTAAGGGGGACAGACAGGACTTTGGCAGCCGCCACTCCTCGCCTGTGAAACTCTTTACCTCGTCACATAAAGGAGACGTCTACAATTCAAAACGAGATTAAAGACTCATTTCTATTCACTTGCATTCTGTCACCTTTAGTAATACTGATGGTTTCCTCATTTTGATTATGTAACATTACTTCTATTTATTATTTATTTTATTTCTATTATGTTATTCATGTTAATTGTATGTTTTTCTTAAATTCTATTATTGTAAAACACTTTAGCCACAGCATTCCGATGTTGTTTTAAATGTGCTATATAAATAAAGTTGAGTTGAGTTGAGTTGTTATGATTGTGTTCAGCTTATAGTTTTTTTACTCTTATTTGGAAGCATATTTCTTACCGATTATTTAAACGTTATAGTTTTTAGGATGCTGAATCCAATTCTGATGTTAGTTTTCCGTTTCACTTTCTTTTCACCTGATTAGAACTCATACGTGTATTTTTCTACCAGAATTACAGCGCCGCTATGGTAATCGGATCAGAGACAGCGACTCGTGACGTCCACTGCATGACAACATAAAGGTCATGCTGCGCACTTCCTCCTCGTTTGCTTTGACATTTACTGCTCTGTTTTTCAGCTTTAGTCATTCTGGCATTCAGTTCTTTGGCTCTGATTTAGGATTTTGTTTTGACTTGACGAAAGATCGGTCTGATTACCTGGTTAAGAACGTGTTGTATTTCTGTTTTTACGTTTCATCTCCTGATCTTCAATTCAAATTCATTCTGGTATTTTTTAATAGAAGACAATTGAAGTGGAGTTTTCACGTTCTCCTTGTCTCAGCGTGGTTTTTCTAGGCACTCCAGCTTTATCCTAAAGATGAACACATCAAGGTGGTTGCTGTCAATGAGATGTTCCTGTGTGGGTGTTTGAGTGAGTGCGTCTTCTTCACTACCACTCATGCACCAATGGCAGCCAACATTCAACAAACCTACATTGTAATATAAAGGTAGACAGAATGACTAGATGTGTATTTGTATCTGGTTTCATGAATAGAGGAAAGTAAGCAAGACTGTCATGAGACTCATTCCTCTCATTTATTACTTTATCGCTTGCATGTTGTGATATAGGCGTTATATTGCGCCTGACCCGGCACAGACTGACCCAGTGGCACGTGTAAAATCCAAACAGACTTTATTTTTCTTCAGCTGGAGGGCACATCTTCCCCGTAATCCTTCCAGCCACAACACATTCCCAAAAGCACTTAATTTGGACAACACACAACTCTCCACCTTGGCACCACCACTCCTCCCAGACAACCTCGTCCTCTTCCTCCCGATTCTGGCTTCTGAGTGATGGATGCTGGCCCTAATTATAACCCACCCGGAAGTGCGTCAGGTGCTTGATCAGCTGTTGCTAATTGCACTTCCGGGCGGTGCTATAGAGGTGTCCAGGTTGGCTCCGGGATCCATGCAGCACCCCCTGGCGGCCACCCCAGATCCCCACAGGGTTGGGGAGAACTTCATCTCCCATGGAACCCTGCGAGAAACTGAGGCACCATCATCAACCAGGGAGGCTGCCACCAAGCGTTCCGAGGGAGGTACTGAGGAGCCCATGGCTGCTCCCCCGGAACATAAGTAGAAGGGGCGTCCTGGCCGCCAGCCACAATGCATATGTCAGTCAGTCATTATCCAGCCCACTATATCCTAACACAGGGTCACGGGGGCCTGCTGGAGTCAATCGCAGCCAGCACAGGGTGCAAGGTAGGAACAAATCCCAGGCAGGGCACCAGCCCACCACAGGGCACACACTAGGGACAATTTAGGATCACCAATGCACCTAACCTGCATGTCTTTGGACTGTGGGAGGAAACCCATGCAGACACGAGGAGGACATGCGCACTCCACACAGGGAGAACCTGGGAAGCAAATGCAAGTCTCCTTACTGCGAGGCGGCAGCGATACCACTATGCCACCGTGCCGCCCGCATGCATTCATATGTTCACTCTGTAAAAGTCATACAATACATACAACAGGCATCTCTTTGTGTCTGTAAACTAGATTGAACAAACGAAGAAAGCCTTGCTGCGATCACGCGTGAAGTCTTCGATATGCCTGGAAGGGTAAGTCAGCATTTCATCCATTAATGCTAATGTTATCATTTATATTATTTTCAAAGCGGTCTTATATAATGAGACACAAAGGGGTCCTGCCTATAAGGAAGAGATGAGATTCTTTGACTTCTTTGAGTATTAATAATGGTCATTTTGTTTGGGTACAGTCTTTTTTATTTTTATAACCACTGGTCTCCTTTTAGACATGCTCTTCATCTATAGATAAGTGCTTCTGCTTTAAGAATTCCAAGAAGCATCTTAAATGTATGCTGGAGGAGCTAGCTTTAAGGCAGAGAGTGCTTTATTAATCTTTTCCATGCTGTTCGCCCTTATCTGCCCCCCAGCAGCCTTTCCACATATACTGTTAATAACAGCCTCCTCCCAAATGCAACAGTTTACGCTTGAAAGAATTTTTCTCTTCAGCCCACATATTTTTTTATAACAGTAAAAAAAAAGAACTTCTGTTACATTGAAATTGTGATAGTCTTTGTTATTCTCAGCCTTTTTGCCAATGGACTGGCTGGCACAGGCTGTCCAAGCCAACAGAAGAGGCTTTGGTGCATAAAAGCATTTCTCGTTTCCTTTATTGCCTTTCTTTATTGGCAGAGGAGAAATGGTGGATTTTTTTTATTTAACAGCCTTCCATGTTGATTTTGTCTTTGTCAGCTTAAAATGCATTGGTAGGCATTGTGCCACTTAGCAGCAGAGTAGCTTCTCTACAGTACATTAGGAATGAACTTAGATTTATAAAGTCCCTCTGCTTGTGACTTGGTGCCCTGTTACTAAGTAATGACGGAAGTAACTAGTGTTTTAAAACTGAGACAAATTGATTAGTATCCCCTTTAGCCCTGTCATTACCTCATCCTGCGTGAAGCATCTACACTCTTGACAAGCCCCTAGCACATTTTACTGCCTTTAATTCACTGCCTTAAATTAAAAACATAGATCTTGAACCAAGACCCAGACTCCATGCATATGGCACCAGTGAGGGATGCTAGAAGATGGTGGCTTTAGAGGGGGCTCTCAGTTTCATACATTTTTAACAATGAGACCTTTGCGTTTTCTGGCAGCTTTTTTAAACATTGTGAGCAGTACCAGGTGCATGATCCCATCATGTCAGGATGCCTGCCCAGTAACCCTTGGATAACTGACGACACAATGTACTGGACAATGAACGCTGACTTGTAAGTCATCATTTATTGATCACATTTTATACTTTCTTAATATATATAAGTCATCTGTTATTAGTATTTTGACTCTCAACTCTAGGGAGCCATGTTCAAATTGTGGTCCAGTTCGTATCTTCCAATATCCAGGAGGGCTTTCTCCCTCAAGACATATTATAATTAATAGCCAGTAAAAGCAAATGTGGAGATGTGAGAGCATGCCCGTTGACAAACTGGCACTGCATTCAAGGCGAGTCCTGATATTACATTCAGTATTCTTGGGAAGGGCTCCCCAGAATGCCGTAATTGAAAAAGCAAGTTAAAAAAAAAAACGAAAGGGTGGATAATGTAATTGATTTTTTTTTTGTCCATCTGAAAATTAAAAATGAATCGATACTTTATTCTCTGTTTAATCTGATAAGGGTGGCAACGCCAACTAAAAAGCGAGTAGAGCGCTGGGCCTTCAGTTTCATGGAACTCATTCGGGACCCGCTTGGACACAAAGAGTTTGTACATTTCTTGGAAAAAGAATTCAGTGGTAAGTAGTTGTGACATTTAAGTATTATTTGTATTGTTATATCTAGTACTACATTGAAAATGAGAATCTACCCTGGAATTAGTTAAGTCTTATAATTGCTTTAGGGTGGCACGGTGGCGCAGTGAGTTGCGCTGCTGTCTCACAGTTAGGAGACCTGGGTTCGCTTCCTGGGTCCTCCCTGCGTGGAGTTTGCATGTTCTCCCCGTGTCTGCGTGGGTTTCCTCCCACAGTCCAAAGACATGCAGATTGGGTGCACTGGTGATTCTAGTGTGTGCTTGGTGTGTGTGTGAGTGTGCCCTGTGGTGGGATGGATGGATTGCTTAATTCTGTCAGTCAGTCAGTCAGTCATTATCCAACCTGCTATATCCTAACACAGGGTCACGGAGGTCTGCTGGAGCCAATCCCAGCCAACACAGGGCGCAAGGCAGGGACAAACCCCGGGCATGGCATCAGCCCACCGCAGTGCTTTATTCTGCTATTTACTAAATTAATCCTAAACCAAAAAGTAATAATTAAGTAGTACTGTACCAGTACTGATACTTTCGGTATCTTGTCTTGTTTCTCATCCGATTCCCCATGCTGGCGCCCATCTGTTCCAAGGTGTGAATGAAGGACTTGATGGATCCGCTTGTGTTTGCATGTGAATGTGCAATCAGCCAAGCACCTCAATAAACCTCAGAGCAGAGTGTGTACATTCCCACGTGCACCTGCGACTGCATGGAACCTGCACACTCCAAACGATTTCCTTAATTGAAACCGCCTAACGCCACAAACATCTCTTATCTCACTTTTAAGCCAAAAATCAGTTTTGTCAGGATGAGTTGCAGGCTGATTGGACCGAGTAGCCGGGGATGTCAAATTATAGAATTGGGGGTCAAAGGATTGCACCAATTTGCTATGAGTATATAAATGAAGTTTGTGACTGGAAATCATACAATGTGATAAGGCCCTTAGATTCACCAGTGTCCCATCTACAGTTTTTCCTCCCTTGTGCCCGTAGTGTTCCTCAACAACCACATAATGAAAAAAACAAGCTTAGAAAAAAGGAGAGCGACTACAGAATGTTGGATCCAACAAATGGGAATTACAATATTCTTAAGGGTTTGCTTAATTTCTAAGGACATCTACAGTGGGATGGAAAAGTTTGGGCAACCTTGTTAATAGTCATTATTTTCCTGTATAAATCGTTGTTTGTTACGATAAAAAATGTCAGTTAAATATATCATACTAGCCAACCCGCAGCGTACTATCGCGCATAATCAAACGGTTTTTAATGATTTTTAAGCACAGAGAGAAAATTAACATTTGAAAAATCGGAAATGCAACATTGTAACAATGTACGGAACAAACCAACACACAATCGCCGGTGCGGCGCTCAGGCACGGAGGGTGGAACGGGAAGAGAGGAGAAGGACATCCACTCGCTCCCTCCGTCATGCTAGTCTGCTGATTTTTCGTCCAGTATACAATGCCTGCTCATGTGCCCACCTCCAACTCGTCACTCGAGTCGTTGTCGTCTTTGTACAGTCCAGATGCAGCTGTGACTCACGTAGACTTTTCATTGCTCTGTGCAACGGTAATGAAACAGAGGCACATGGCTTATTGGTTTTTAAAGACTGCTTCCTTCATTGTGTTTTAACCTCAGTTTTAAAGGATTGTTTTAAGGATCCCATGGGATACCCGTCGCAAACTGTTTTACACGCTGCATGTAGCGATCCACTTCCGCGAGAAACGTGCCTCTGTGAACAGTCAACATGGCTCAGAGCTACATGTGGACTCTACGACAGATGAACATAAATGACACCGTTTTTCCTGTGTCGTCGTGTCCGAGTTGGTGGGCGTGGTTCTGCAAGTTGTCGTCGTATCCAATGGTCTTAGAGTTGGTGGGCATGGCTGCTTCCTGCGAGCGCCATAGGCGTCTCACTTGTCAGTGGCTTAGTGAATCCACGCCCCTTCAGGCGTGCTTTCCATGGTTGTCTTGCCTTAGTGAATTATATATATAGATAGGAGACACACACAGTGATATTTGAGAAGTGAAATGAAGTTTATTGGATTTACAGAAAGCGTGCAATAATTGTTCAAACAAAATCAGGCAGGTGCATAAATTTGGCCACCACAAAAAAGAAATGAAATCAATATTTAGTAGATCCACCTTTTGCAGAAATTACAGCCTCTAAACGCTTCCTGTAGGTTCCAATGAGAGTCTGGATTGTGGTTGAAGGTATTTTGGACCATTCCTCTTTACAAAACATCTCTAGTTCATTCAGGTTTGATGGCTTCTGAGCATGGACAGCTCTCTTTAACTCACACCACAGATTTTCAATTCTATTCAGGTCTGGGGACTGAGATGGCCATTCCAGAACGTTGTACTTGTTCCTCTGCATGAATGCCTTAGTGGATTTTGAGCAGTGTTTGGTCGTTGTCTTGTTGAAAGATCCAGCCCCGGCGCAGCTTCAGCTTTGTCACTGATTCCTGGACATTGGTCTCCAGAATCTGCTGATACTGAGTGGAATCCATGCGTCCCTCAACTTTGACAAGATTCCCAGTCCCTGCACTGGCCACACAGCCCCACAGCATGATGGAACCACCACCATATTTTACTGTAGGTAGCAGGTGTTTTTCTTGGAATGCTGTGTTCTTTTTCCTCCATGCATAACGCCCCTTGTTATGCCCAAATAACTCAATTTTAGTTTCATCAGTCCACAGCACCTTATTCCAAAATGAAGCTGGCTTGTCCAAATGTGCTTGAGCAGACCTCAAGTGGCTCTGTTTGTGCTGTGGGCGGAGAAAAGGCTTCCTCTGCATCACTCTCGCATACAGCATCTCCTTGTGTAAAGTGCGCGAATGGTTGAACGATGCACAGTGACTCCATCTGCTGCAAGATGATGTTGTAGGTCTTTGGTGCTGGTCTGTGGGTTGACTCTGACTGTTCTCACCATTCGTCGCTTCTGTCTATCTGAAATCTTTCTTGGTCTGCCACTTCGAGCCTTAACTTGAACTGAGCCTGTGGTCTTCCATTTCCTCAATATGTTCCTAACTGTGGAAACAGACAGTTTAAATCTCAGGGACAGCTTTCTGTATCCTTCCCCTAAACCATGATGGTGAACAATCTTTGTCTTCAGGTCATTTGAGAGTTGTTTTGTGACCCCCATGTTGCTACTCTTCAGAGAAAATTAAAGGAGGAGGGAAACTTACAATTGACCCCCTTAAATACTCTTTCTCATTATAGGATTCACCTGTGTATGTAGGTCAGGGGTCACTGAGCTTACCAAGCCAATTTGAGTTCCAATAATTAGTTCTAAAAGTTTTGGAATCAATAAAATGACAACGGTGCCCAAATTTATGCACCTGCCTGATTTTGTTTGAACAATTATTGCACACTTTCTGTAAATCCAATAAACTTCATTTCACTTCTCAAATATCACTGTGTGTGTCTCCTATATGATATATTTAACTGACATTTTTTATCGTAACAACCAACGATTTATACAGGAAAATAATGACTATTAACAAGGTTGCCCAAACGTTTGCATCCCACTGTATCAAAATATAATAGGATATTCCAATCTGAACCTTTATTTCATTGTTTGTTAATCAACCTTGAAAATGAGCAGAAATGAATCTTTCTCTTGTTTCATTAGCTGAGAACCTAAGCTTTTGGGAAGCATGTGAAGATGTCCGCTATGGAGAATATTCAAAAATCCCAGAGAAACTGGAGAATATCTACCAGTAAGTATTGATCACATGATCATCATTCACAAAGGGTTGTTTTTTTCATTTAAACAACATTTGGTTGCTTGCTGATCCTTCCATTGGTTAGTTTCAAACAGTTTAACAGGAGAGCTCTCTAGTAATGTCACCTCATACTTGAATAGACACTATGAATGACCGCGAGGCACAGGTTAATTTAAAAACTGAGCACAGGCAGGTAGGGATAAACGCAACAGTAACTCCAAAATGACACAAAGCTTTAGCCGTCACTCTGAACACAGCTACCCTAGGCCTTCAGCACCTGTCTCCAAGTGGGGTGGACTGTCCACTCGCCCATCACACAACCAAACATACCAAATCAAAACATACCTCCTGCCTCACTCTGTCCACTCTGGCCTTTCTTCCTCCTGCCTAGGAGTCTTTGTCGCCCTCTTTCTTCCAGATCTAGACTTAATAGATATCTGCTGTGAAGCAGCTTCATACTATCCCAAGACCACTTCCAGGCAAGCCCGATATTTAAGGTGGCCTTTCTTTGGCATCATGAACACTACACTAGCACTCTGCCCAATGGTTCCTGTTCTTCTTACACCCCTGAACCTTTTGTAGCTGCATAGAGTTTTGTTTTTCAGGAAGCAGTCAGGTAGGGGAAAAGTAAGAGGATTGTCCTACTTCACATCTTAACAAATATCACATTAATAGTAAGATGGTTCAAACATGGGTGTTCATGCGTAAATCACATCTGGGTTAGCCAGTGCAACTCCAAAATTAGCTGCTTGCTGGTGGCAGCCTTTTCTCCATACTGACTTCTGAAAGTAAAGTTCAAGTGGCAGTGTCGGTTTTCCCTTTATCTTTGACTTGCCATGTTTTGCTTTACCACCAGTTTCACCTTTGCCATCACTTATAGATTCATCAACCATCCCCAACAGCTACTTATGTTGAAAAGACATTTTGCAGATAAATCACATTTATTTAAAAAGTTCATGTTTTGTCAAAAGAGACATCCATCCATTTTCCAACCCGTTGAATCCGAACACAGGGTCACGGGGGGGCTGTTGGAGCCAATCCCAGCCAACACAGGGTGCCAGGCAGGAACCAATCCCAGGCAGGCCACCAACCCACCACAGGACATACACACCCACACACCAATCACAGACCAGGGACAATTTAGAATCACCTAACCTGCATGTCTTTGGACTGTGGGAGAAAACAGGAGTACCCAGAGGAAACCCACACAGACATGGGGAGAACATGCAAACTCCACGCAGGGAGGACCCGGGAAGTGAACCCGGATCTCATAACTGTGAGAAGCAGTGCTACCACTGTGCCACCGTGCCGCCCCCAAAGAGACATGTGTACTGAAAATTGTTCTCATCTATATTCAGTATGACAGCCCTGGCAATGGAAATGGCTTATTCAAGATTACTTGATAGGGACGGAGACTAAACTGGGCAATACAGCCCACTAGAGGGTCATTTTATCCAAGCTCATCAGGCGTACACACTCACTGCACCCCCTTTCGGGAATCGAACCTCGGATGTCATCGGCGACGCCTCTTATGTTGCACCACGGCATGTGGTTCGTTTATTTGACAGTATGTAGATCGGGGTAATTACATTCATGGCATTCGTAGTCTGAATCACAATCTGATTGTATGGGTGGTTACCTACCAGGTAACGCTTGTGACTCTGACATCCGAGGTTCGAGTCCCGAAAGGGGGTGCAGTGAGTGTGTATGCCTGATGAGCCCAGAATCAGGGCGAAACACGTGTCGCGTACTCTGCATTATTTGACAGTAAAACTATATATATATATATATATATATATATATATATATATGTACAGAAATACCATATCCCAATTGAAAACCTGCTCCAGGCACCGTGAATCTCAGACTGCCTGAAGAATCACCTTCCAACAGGACAGTGACCCTAAGCACAAAGCAAAGACAACACAGGAGTGGCTTAGGGACAGCTCTGTGAATGTCTTTGACTGGCCCAGCCAGAGCTCAAACACAACTGAATATCTCTGGAGAGACCTGAAAACAACTGTTCATCAACAGTTCCCATGCAACCTGACAGAGCTTGAGAGGATCTGCAAAGAAGAATGGCAGAAAATCCCCAAATCCAGGTGTGTGAAGGCTGTAATTGCTGCCAAAGGGGCTTCAAGGAAGTGCTAAGTAAAGGATTTGAAAACTTGTATTAATGTGAGATTTCAGTTTTTTGTTTTTAATAAATTTGCAAAAGTTGTCTCGATGAGGAGTAAAATACTTTTTGCACAAGGCTGCGAAATAACAAAATATGAAAAAATGGAAAGGTTCTGAATATTTCCTTAAGTTAATGATATAAATATATAAATATGTATCTGTGTGTATGTGGTATGTGATCCATTATTATATTTATCAATTTTTATAGATATAGTTATACAGTAGCTGTGCTACCAGTCTATGATGAGTAAGTCAATGTGGACCTCAGCATATTCTGCATTAATGTTTGATGTAAACCTTCTATTGGAATGTACTTTTTAATGAAGGTGGTAATAAAATGTATTGCATTTTTCATTCCAGTAGATGGCACATCACAAACATTCACAGTGCTTTTACAAATCTCATACCGAATTGCACATAACATAGCATACAGGCATATGAGGCATAGCAAACCGATGGACACACAGATACACTGACAAATACACAGACACTTGCCCTTTTGTTAAGATGGATGTTTCATTTTCATTTTCCCTTGCTGCAATTGCTCCCCCATATGGATTGGTTCATGATTTACATCATGATTAAACAACTGAGCCAAACATTCTGAACAAGTTCCTTTTTTCATGTAATAGACATTCCTTTGTTTTAGCGATATCAAGTTGGCAATAGTTCCAGATTGTTTAGCCAACAACAGTCCTCCATCTTTGTTCCTCTTATTTCTCCTAAAAT
This sequence comes from Polypterus senegalus, assembly GCF_016835505.1. Classification (NCBI taxonomy): domain Eukaryota; kingdom Metazoa; phylum Chordata; class Cladistia; order Polypteriformes; family Polypteridae; genus Polypterus; species Polypterus senegalus. The sequence goes on from NC_053166.1 coordinate 145,179,852, forward strand.
GTGTCATTTAATTTTCTTCTCCAGGCAGTTTCTTGTCCCAGGAGCAAGTAAGTGGGTGAATATTGACAGTAAAACCATGGATCGTACTCTGCAAGGAATCAAAGCTCCACATCGCTATGTAATGGACGATGCTCAAATGCATATTTATTTTCTGATGAAAAAAGTAAGGAGAGAAAGAAAAATTTTTACTTTTAATATTGCATCTTTTATGGTTGGAATTGTAGGTGGAACCCTTGTGCAACTGTCCAATATTAATGTGCATTTACCTTTTAACTTCTACACTTAAAAACCCATTGCTCATTCTTCCCCCCATATTTAACTGTGTATTTAACCTAATAAGAATAATAATATGTTATGTATCCATTTTCCATGCTTAATCACCAAAGTGAGCCCACTATAATAATGTTTACCTGCAGTGTAGTTAGGCAGGTAAATAAATGGGTAATTAGGGTATAAATACACTGTAATAAGAGACACTTCATTGATGGTGCTGCCAGTAAAAGGATATCTGATTAGTTTATATTATATTACATAAAGGATAAGTTTGGTATTTTTAAGTAGAAGTTATTTCTTCACAAACATGGTATATATGCATTTGTCATGCAGAATTGTGTTCTGAAGTTAAGTGTTTTCTGTATATTTTAAAAAATACTCTGCTTGAACTGGCATTTTACAATGGAGGCTATGGGGCACAGAAATATAAAACAAATGCTTAAAATCTTACTGATGAAAGAGCAAACGTTTTGCTAATTGAAAATATGCCTTCTGCATTTCTGATGCATGTTTGTGTAAAAAAGGAGATCTGGAAATAATCATTTTGCTGCATGTTCCTGGTCCTCTTTTTCTTATTGTAAGGATACATTTTCTATTGAATTGTGTATGTTCTCATAAAAATACAGAAGTGGATCAAAACAAAACCAACCACGTGGCTCGAAAACTTTCGTGAGGAAACCAGGCTTTGGCTGGGGTGAAAGATTATTGAGAAAGAAGACAAAGGCTAAGGTGGTGTGCAGAGCTGGCCGAATCTCATAATAATGTTCGATTTCATTGGTGAAAAATAACACATATAAACTAATTTACAATTGTCATATGACCGAAAATTGCGGATTAATACTTAACAACTGTCTTGGCATGGAAAATGGACATATTTGGTAATTTTTTAAGCTTTTCCCCCCACTGCCCTGTATTCTCCATTGTAAAGCACTAATACAGGCAAAATATTTTTTTTAATTTATTGTACATGGGTGTTGTACCGTGTTAGCCATTATGAATGTAGTGAAAAGTCAAGCAGTATGACACCTTTTATTGGCTAACTAAAAAGATTACAATATGCAAAGCTTTTGAGGCAATGCAGGCCCCTTCTTCAGACGAGATGTAATACAGAAACTGGAGTTCCCTTTGTTTATATACACACTAGGTCAAGAAACAACATTGGTAAATCTTTAAGTGAGAAATCTTAAATGTAAAAAATTAATAGATTCCTTCAGGCTAGGGTTCATTTAACAAGAGAGAAGAACAATGTATGGTCAACATCTTTGGATAAGACAACTGTCCGACAAAGTCTTTTGAAGTTTCTATTGAGTTTTTCAAAACAATGTGGATCTGTAGACTGGTTGTCTGTGTCAATCCAAGAGATGAAAACAATCCTAATCTCTGGCCACAAAACCCTTGTCTCTATTCAAGCCATGTTGTAATGTATTAAATTTTAACATGAGTTTAACTTCCCATTCTTTTCTCTCTTGCTGTGTTCTGAAGTTGCCCATAAGCACTGTGACTTTAAAGTCTCTCTCACAGTGTCCATGGCTGTTGAAGTAGGTCGCTACAGGAGCGTCTGTGTTGCCACGTTTAATGTGGAACTTGTGTAAATTCATTCTCTGGTGGAGTGTGTGTCCAGTTTCTCTCACATAGAGTGCAGTGTCAGGACATTTCATGCAGAGAATTAGGTAGACCACATTAGATGATCTGCAGGAAAATGATCCCTTTATGTGATGTTCTAGTCAGCAGTGTGGTAAAACTATACGGTCTTCTATACTAATAAAAGGCAAAGCCCTCACTCACTCACTCACTCACTGACTCACTCATCACTAATTCTCCAACTTCCCGTGTAGGTAGAAGGCTGAAATTTGGCAGGCTCATTCCTTACTTACAAAAGTTAAGCAGGTTTCATTTCGAAATTCTACGTGTAACGGTCATAACTGAATCCTACTTACGTACATATATACGGCCATAGCCTGCAGCTCGGTTGCCGTGTGAGGCGGAGTTGCGTCCCCCATCACCACGCCTACCACATAGTTGGCTGCCTGCCTATATTGCGTCCCGCATACCCACGCCTCCCACGTAATTGAGTGCCTCCCCATATAAGGCCGTCTGTCAGCAGCAATCCAATAGAATAGAAGCTGAACAAGCCTTTGTAGACATATCAATAGGAAAGCAAAGTGTAAAGCTTAAGTTTAAATTAAGTTCATAGACACGCTGCCACTAAATATTCGCAGGCAAATCCACAACTTTATACCGGGAATGCCTGTTAAACATCTTAGATTCACGACTACAGATTTGGGTAGTGAACACTTCGATGAATGAAACCTGTTATCTTTACAACAGTTGACAAACACGGAATAGAACTTGAACACAACACATCCTCCAAATACGAACCTGATTGAAAGAAATAATGATAATCAAATCCTTGATGACAGCAACACTCATAACAGTCACAAAACAATTACATTGTCAATCATGTTACATTATTTTTAAAATGTTTCCTTTTCTTTTTCATAACTTTTTTAACACACTACTTCTCCGCTGCAAAGCGCGGGTATTTTGCTAGTGTATAATAAATGTGGGCACATGTTCTACATCTTTTAAGCGGGGAGATGTGCCATTTTCTGTTGGTTCACTTAGGGAGCTTCGGACAATTAGTTGTTGAAGGAGCACATCCTTAAACCCCTCGCCCGCAATACAACCAGCTACATCCAGGACACCACTGACTTCTTAAAAAAACTGCTATAGGCCCCTTACCTGAGGGAACCTTACTGGCCACAATGCATGTTGAGGCACTTTACACAAACGTCTCCCATGATGATGGCATATTGGCATGTGAAACGTACCTCAGACAACATGATTTATCCACAAAGTCAGTAATATATATAATAAAATTCACTCTGACACATAATTTATTCTCTTTTGGACAAGATTTCTACTTGCAACAAATGTGGACTGCAATGGGCTGACGGTTTGCACCTCACTATGCAAGCCTATTTATGGCAAAATTGGAGGAAGAGTTCATGTCAATGTGCATCTTAAAACCAATGTTGTATCTCCATTACATAAATGACATCTTCATAATCTGGACTGCCAGTGAGAAGGACCTCCTCCATTTTCATAATGACTATAATTCTTTTCACCCCAACATAAAGCTGAAGCTGAATTACTCAAAAACAGAAGTCCGCTTCCTTGACACCACCGTTCAACTAATAGACAACACCCTTGTAATTTCTGTTTTTCACAAACCAACAGACAGATGGACCTACCTAAGAAGTGACAGCTTCCACCCCAAGCATATAAGGCGCTCCATTATTTTCAGCCAAGCAATATGGTACAACCGTATTTGCTCAGACCTGACAGACCAGGATAAACAACTGCAGGAACTCAGACAAGATTTCATCAGACAAGGTTATACCCCCAAAACAACAGACACTCAAATAAGAAGAGCTACTGCCATACCCAGAGACAACCTTCTGGAATATAAAAACAAAGATAACAAGAACCACATCCTCCTTGTTGTCACCTACAACCCACATCTTGAAGCACTTCGAAAAATTATAAACAACTTCAGCCAATGCTAAGCAATGACCAAATACTGAAAAAAATATTTCCTGAACCTCACCTCCTGGCACACAGACAACCACCAAACCTTCAGCAACTAATTGTCCGAAGCTCCCTAAGTGAACCAACAGAAAATGGCACATCTCCCTGCCTACAGAAAAGATGTAAAAGACCGTATAGTTATACCACACTGCTGACTAGAACATCACATAAAGGCAACTTCAAAATACAGCAAGAGAGAAAAGAATGGGAAGTTAAACTCATGCTAAAACTGAACACATTACAACATGGTGTAAGTAGAGACATGAGTCTTATGGCCAGATATGAGGATTGTTTGTATCTCTCGAACTGACACAGACAACCTGTCTACAAATCCACATTGTTTTGAAAAACTCATTAGAAACTTCAAAAAATTTTGTCGACAGTTATCTTATCCAAAGATCTTGACCATACATTTTTTTCTCTCTTGTTAAATGAACCCTAGCCTGAAGGAATCTATTATTTTTTTACACTTAAGATTTCTCACTTAAAGATTTATTAATGTTGTTTCTTAACCTAGTGTATATATAAACAAAGGGAACTAGAGTTTCTGTACTACATCTTGATTGAAGAAGGGGCCTGAGTTGCCTCGAAAGCTTTGCATATTGTAATCTTTTAAGTTAGCCAATAAAATGTGTCATTTTGCTTGATTTTACAAATTTATAGGAAATGCTTAATTTTAGAACACAATGTTGTGCAGCAAATACATATATACTATGTTTGTGAAGAAATAATTTCAACTTAAATGCCGAACCTATCCGTTAACAGATTCTCGGAACGGCCCTCTAAACCTCAAATGCATTTCCAGTTTTTTGTTCCAACAGGGAGATTTAGTTTGCCATTCATTTTCTTTTCATTTGAAAGACCAAGACATCACATTAAAAACATGGCAAACAACACCATTGCCATGAAATATACCTTTGTACAAATATACAAAATGTAATGAACATAATATGATATGACATCTGGAGTGTTTAAACAGTTTGTTTTTAATCCTTGGAAACTTGAACCAGTGACCTGACAAGAACAAGTCTGCTTTATTAAATGGGTTTGTCAGATTTGACTGTTAAACCTTGCTCCATTTTATTACCTGATGTATCATACTTGTGAGTGTAACATTTCCTAGAATGCCTGCAAATCATATGGTGAAATAACTAGAGCTGCAAAGGATTAGAAATCTCCGTCTAGGCCATGTTCAGTTCTTGGCCTGCAGTCAGTGATACAGCTTTTTTGTTTTTTAGGATTCTTATCCAAGGTACCTCAAATCTGATCTGTATAAGAATATGCTCGCCAAAGCAATTGTACCACAGGAAACGAAAAAAAGGTACTCAATTCAAATATGTCTGGTGAGAAGAGCTAGCCGAGTATCTGAGCCAAGTGACAGTCTATTGCTCACACACCATCCCTGCTTCTCTGTTCCCCCTTTTCTCTTCCTCTCACCCAGTGTGTTTCCCTTTATGAGGAGACAACGGCACTCTAGTCCGAGTCCTGCTTTGACGGCACATTCTGGAGAGGATGATGGGAAGAATAAATCAGCTGGATCGCCAGGGGGTGCCGTAGCGGCCACCATCACTCAGGTCGAAGAATAAACCCTGGCTTGTGACGTGGCAGAATTCTACTCTTTTTTTTTTTTTTTTTAAACTATTGCTTTGTATTTATTTGTTGCCCTGAGCCTAAACTCTATACAGCAGGCTTCTCCACCCCCTGGTCCATAAGCTGTAGGTGACCCCGAATAAGCTGTTCCTTTATTCATAGACCCTGGAAACATTTTTGCATCAGTCCCATAAATAATAAATGGGGGTGCTTATGATTAAGGACCTTAATTTTTGGAGTCATTAACATTAAGATTATTTTTAGTTTACAATTTTTTTTATATCCTGGGGGGGCACACATCTCAAGTTTTTTTCCAAATCCTGGTTCTTGTAACCCACTATAACTGCTAGTTTTCATTGCAGCTTGCCACTACTCAGTAAATTAGGTGCTGCTTTGTAATAGATTAGCTGTTTTTTGGGATCCTCCGACATACAGAAGAGTGGCGGGGAGCTTCCCTTTTAGTGGGAAGACCGCTTGTCATATCTATGAGAAATTGTAGGAACCTTCTACCCAGGAGATTCTCAACTCAAAGGCAGTCCATTTTGTTTAAACGTGTAGAAGCTCCACTTGCATTGAAATTGTATCACCAAAGAGGTGTTTATGAAGGGTCACCTATAAGACTTCTTGGAGTTGCCTGCCTGCTCTGCCACCTTTCATTAGCCAGTATTCCCGTGACCAAGCTGCCACAAAATGGTATTTAGTGAAGTATTGTTTCTAAGTGACTGCAAAAGATGGCAGTTTTAACTTGTCAGTTTATAAAAAGCCATGATTAACAGTGTATACTGAGGAAGGAAAATTATTTAACATCTGTACAGCATTAGAGAAATATCAAGCAGCCAGATGCGGCACTGCCCCCTTGGCACATAAGAGGATGATAAATTATTCAAAATGCAGATCAGCAGATTTTCTGAGATTCCCAAATGGACGCCGGCAGCCTTATGATTGTCACAAACTCTCCTCAGCCATGCATTATACAAAGTGCACACCATTGAAGTCAGTTTAAAGAATAAAGAGACTGACTGACCATCCTCAAGGCAAACTGCTGCATAAGCAGCTCTGTGGTGCTGAAGTTCAAGGTCAGCAGGACAGCAGCGATTAATCAACAGACTTCTTACAATATGAGCACCTTGGTTGCGGGAACTACTTTACTTTCGCTGTCTGTAGCCATATTACCAGATATTGCCCTCTGTGCCTCTGTATATTATATTAACCTGGGTTTCATATATGTCATTCATTTTTACTTTTGTTGACTTATTTTAATTCTGTTAACTGAATTTTTTTAATTAAGAGCACCTTATCCAATAGCATTATATCAGCATACAAATATTTCTCAATAAATTCTGTTAGGTTTTCCTGTCTGACACTCTGCATGTAGACTATCCATAAAGACATGTTTATACTCCCTGCCTGCTACATGAGAGGTTCTGCTTGCTTGAGATAGAAGTGTTTCCTAGCCGTTATGTTTTCTGATAATCACATGTAGCAAAATTTATATCCAAGATATTAAATGTAGGGCACTGTAACTCATTCATTTTCAGAAAAACCTTCTTTTTAGCTCTTACACTACTGTCATGAAATTTCACACAAACCACAGCGAAACGAGTGAACATCTCTAAATATCCAAGCGCTCACCTGATATATAAAAATAAGCCTCACTCCAGTTAGCCTAGCCCAGAATTTAAAAAGTAGGCTTCAGCATGCAACCCCCAATATCGGTCTAGGCTTTGTGGAGACTGGCACAGACACAGACAGGCGGACACGTTCATCTCACCCACAATCACGTTTATTTACAAATATAAGTTCACAAGTGCACCACAAAACCTCCAAAGGTCCCCAAAGTCCTGGCCACAACAATGCCTTTCTTCCACTTCAGGCTGCCTCCTTGCCTCCTCCAGCAAGCTCAGTCCTCTCCACTCCCGACTCTCGCCTTGAATGAAGGGAGGCGGCCCCTTTTATTATCACCCGGATGTGCTCCAGGTGGGTTCCGGCAATCACCCGCCGACGCGCCCCTGTGTGGCGGAAGTGCCGGCTGCATCCCCGGAAGCACTCCGGGTGTCCCTGCTCTTCTTTCCCCAGTACTTCCTGGTGTGGCAGAAGTGCTGAGGTCCAGGGCTCCCAAGGCACGGGAACACCCCCTGGCAGCGACCACGGGCCCCTACAGGGTGGAGCTTCCCCCAAAGTGACCAGGATGGCAGCCCCCACGTGATCCAGGGCGCATAGACCCTCCTCCGGTCCCTCAAAGCGTCCCGGCTGGGTCGTTGCCCCTGGCATCCCTGACAGCTTATAAACGTAAAAAATGTAAAAGTGCCTTTTGGAGGACGGGATGACCATGAATCCCCAGTCTGGGCAAAAATTATACTCGCCGTCTTTATTTTTCAAAAATGTATCAAACTGTTACAAAGTAGGACCAAATAATTAAAAATGGTGTGTCTACAAAGGCACCCCAAAACAAACAAATCCAGTCTGTAATCCAATTCCGAAGTCACGAAAAACATAGCACAACAACATTTATTTCTATAACACATTTTCATACAAACATTGTAGCTCAAGTGCTTTACATGATGAAGAAAGGGAAAAATGACAGAATAAATAATTAAAATTAGGGAACACTAATTAACATAGTGTAAAAGCAAGGTCCGATGGCCAGGGAGGACAGAAAAAACAAACAAAAAAAAAACTCTAGACGGCTGGAGAAAAAAAATAAAATCTGCAGGGGTCCCAGGCCACGTGACCGCCCAGCCTCCTCTAGGCATTCTACCTACCATAAATGACCTATGACAAATCAGAAAACAGAAAATCAAACAATAATCGCAAATGGTATGAACTCTACAACTCATTATTCAATTCTGGAAGGTCTGGGTCTCTGCATCAAATAAATAAGCAGGGGGTGGTCCTCCAGCTGATCATCATGGTGGCCCTGCCTCCTGACACACTCTGTCTTGAGGAGACAGGGCACTTAACTAAAGATAAATGCATTACCACAAACATTATATACTTAATAAATAATTAATAAACAAATGAAAATGCAAAATATAACACACCAAAAGACTAAACATATATCCAATAACAAAAGATAACAACATAATATACAATAAACAACAAAAATTTTGAATTTAAGGAAACTGTACATGAGCCAGACAAAACCCTAGCCACACCATGACATTTACTTGCTTTTGTTTATTCCACATATGCACAAAATTAACTTAAAAATATGATTAAATATTTAAATTGTTTAGGCTCTATGGTCTTACAGAAGCTCTCTCTTCATAGTGCCCCCTAGTGGCTACTGGCATCTGACACTAAAGTAGGCTGGACTACTCCTACTGCCAGCGTGGTCCTCTTGCTCCTCCGCAAATCTCCTGTCCCAGTGACAGTAAAATATAAAATGGCATCAAAAATGATCCAAAAAATTGGATCTGGAAAGTAAACGGTAAAAGGAAAATAAATGTTATAAATGGATTCTTTGACTCAAAAAACAAACAAAAAAAAAAGATTGTTCAAAACTATTAAAATAAATGCACAAAAAATTCAAATAACTATAAAAGATGACGATTGTCTGCTTCTCACAATGCATCGTCTCAGTGATCCCACTGTAAACACCATTTGGCCCTTCAGTTAGAACAGCCTTCTAAAAGATAGATGGATAGATTTTATAAAAATTTTAGTTATAATAAATAAATTAAACCCTCAGCTTTGTGTGTTTCAACAAATATGTTTTGTTAGTTATGATGCATTTTCAAAGCTAGGTAAATTTAGAGCTGAATTATAGTTTGTCCATAAAATTGTCATCTATTAGTAAATCTTTAGTAAATTGGGGCAGAGTGGTGGGTCTGTGCTGGCAATCAGAAGGTTCGAATCTCGTAAATGCCAAAAGGGACTCTGCTCTGTTGGGCCCTTAAGCAAGGCCCTTAACCTGCAATTGCTGAGCGCTTTGAGTAGTGAGAAAAGCGCTACATAAATGTAAACAAACAATTATTATCTTTCATTACTAAATGAGTAAATGCTGTCTTCTCTAGACTATTGTCATATTCTGTATACTGTAGCCACATGAAAGCATTTGATTCGTAAGGCTGTGACCCTGTCACATTTAAGACAGAGTTAAGATGTGTCATTTTACAATGTGCCAACACTTAGTAACCGCGTTATGTAAAATGGTGATGTAGCACTTTTATATGGCCTGGTAATTCTTGGTATCACTACTGACATTCCACAAATGTTCATATTGCCAGAATTGACATCTTTGATGCACATTCACATTAAAAGAGTGAATTAAATAGTTATGAGAGAAGCACAAAATGGGAAATGGTGCAGTCTTAAGCATGCCTGCATCAATAGGGTAGGTTGGGGACTCTGGCAAGTAAGCATTATACAGAAGGTGTAACCAAGGCTGTGCCGTATCCTGTCATATAAAGTATGACACTTAGGGGACATCCCACACCCCAAACCTAGAACGCAACTGCCTGACTTGCAAGATCTGATCCAGAAAGAGTCTTTTATTAGGCATACTACCTTTTCTCAGGTTTCACATCACACACTAAACCTGGTACAAACATTAAGCTTTCCCCTACTCCCTCCTACTCCTTCTCCTCTCTGGGCAAATGATGCCCTCCTACGCTCTCAATGTCACCTCACCTGGCTAAGATGGAGGAACTCCTTGTACTTCCAGTATAGTAGTATTGCACCCAGGAATCACTTCTGGCTGCACAAAATGGAGGAACCTCCTCCTGGCAGGTCCCACTAGTGACACACAAGGATCCCAACAGGGTTGCCCTTTGGAGCTACCACTCCCAAGCAGCCTGAGGGTGTCCCAGTCTTCAGTAGAGGGAGAGAACACATGGTCCCAGAAGGCCATGTCTCCAAAGTACACCTATTATATTGGCTTCCAGGTTGGGTAAGGGAATGCCCATCCATACCCCTCCAGTACAATAGTTATTTTATTAATTCATGTTTACATTCATTCTAAATGTTCTGTATTATTGCACTAATATAATCAAATATACAACAAAACACCAAGCAGTTAAAAGTAATATGATGTACACGATATATATGTATGATATACAACATGTAGATGTACATTTTATTTTGGTTCTTCCATGCATCCATCCATCCATCTTTCTAACCAGCTTATCCAGGGCATGTTCCCATTAATCATCTGGCACAAGGCCGAAACAACACCTCTGCAGGGTGCCAGTCCATCACAGATTTTTGTTCTTAAGGTTGCTTATAATGAAATTAAATAACTTCATCCATCCATCCAGCTCTTTGGACTTGTGAGGGCCAGAGACGTGACCCTGGATTGGCCTCCAGTCCATCACAAGACACGTTGACAGGGTCCAATATAGGGTCACCAGTTAACTGAACACACACATCTTTAAGGATGTAAGAGGAAAATTGAAGGAAGTGAAGAAAATCTAATGCAGGGAGAACGTACAAACTCCACATGGTTACCGGCAGGACCTTGAAGCTGTGAGGCAGCAGCACTCCTTACCGCTCCACCATGCTGCACAATATCAATTCATGGTGATGTCATTTTGCACTATGTCTAGAAAGCCGGATTTGCACCTTTGAGCCTCAAACAGAGCGAATCCAAGTGTCAGATGTTTGCCTGACCACACAATGTAATGCAATTAACTGGAAAGCAGAACAAGCTCCCTAAATTATTGTAAAAGCCATTCCTTTTGATCACCTCTATGCAGGGTAATCCTCATTTTCTGGAATATGTGGGGGAAATCCTCTTATAAAATCATGTCCACCTCTTACGATATGCCATTTTTAGAAACAAAAACCTGATGTAATGTTTTCTTCTTTTTAGTCATAAAGGCCACTCTGCTCTGAAAACACTCTGTTGTCTCAATAAATGCCTTTTAATAAAACCTTGAAAATAAAATGAGTTTGACATTTTCTCCTCGTTTTTTGTGCTTGTTATGATTAATAGAGATATTGTGGTTATCTTTGGACTTTAGAACTGTTACATGGTCTGTGTAAAGCCATTAGTACTTCTTTTTCATTATTCTTAGCCTGTGACACTCAGTTTATTACTTTATGATGTGTTTGTCGCAAGAAAGGCCATTGACCTTGAGGACACCTGATGACCAGTAACACAATTCCAAATGACTAAGTTGCTGTTTTATGCCCAGCAGCTAATGGCTTCCATAACACATTTTTCCCCTGATGAGCAAACGACATCCCAACTGTATGGACCTCTTCAGATAAGTCTAGCAGGTATTTCTGGTCTCTGCAGTATGGCAGGATATGACCAGAGCATAATGCCTGGAAGTTCTTGGTCAGGTGAACCACTAGGGTGCTTGCTGCTGAAACGAAGCCCATCCGTAACATTTCCTGTGTTATCGATTCTGTGAACTAATGAAAGGAATGTTCATAAATGATCTGCACTGACTTCTCCCTGCTCTGTTTTTTCTTTTATCCCTACAGCTGTGTCGCTTTTCCCACCCGTTGGCTGTGCTATCCAGTCCAACCCTTGCTGCCCGGCCTATCCAGATGCAGAACCAGGCCGTGTCAGGGGCTGTGCCTTTGTGCTCCGGAGACCTCCCCACTTCCACCCACCCTTCTCCCAACCTGGCTGACTCTAAGAGGTTCTGTCTGTTCTTCAGTTGCCTTTTCCCACCTCCTTTGTGGCCGTTTTCTCTTTGTGTGTGCATCTTCTTTGATACCTGTGTGGTACATCCATCTTACCTAAGTGATTACTCTGAATTTCTTGAGGTTTTCATTTTCACCTTAATGACTCCTTAATAAGAAGCAAAAATGTCACATTTACTATTGTCAATCAGGACTAGGCCATGCTGCATTCCAAACTGAAGTGAGAAATCAGAATTTCCGTGTTCCCAGTCGGATTTTGAATTGGAACCACCCCTTAAGTCTCAGGGCCGGCCTTTAAAGTTAGAATTTGTCTGATCATGACGTCAATCCAAAATGGCGACATTCATCACACACGTCAGTGAGAGCTGTAATATTATACTGTTTATTAGCACTTCTGTTAATTTGTGTCTCACTAAATCAGCCATACATACAGTACTGTCCAACTTCGGCCATGTTGCTACAGTGTTTAGATACGCAAAATACTGTGTAATGCAGCGTTTCTCAACCTTTAAGTATTTGCGACCCGAGTTTTCATAACAGTTTTAATCGCACCCCCCTAAAATTTTTTTGAAATGTAGATGCATATTTTATTATACCTACTTAACTTTTATCGACATTTATCTAACTCTATTGTTCTAGTATCAGAATGTAGTTTAATTTAATTTGTTTTGGTTTCCGCAGATATTTTTTTTCATATTTTTGATTCTTGTTTTCTTTTTTTTCACATCATCGTGCCCCTCTTTTTGTTACTTCGCGGCCCCCTAGGGGGGCCCGCCCCACAGGTTGAGAACCACTCGTGTAATGTGCTATCAACTATCAACTGTTATTTATTCTGATGGAGCAAGCATAACAATGATTTTCCTGGGCACATCCATATTGGTTTTCCGAATGTTTTACTGGAATGCGATCAACTTTGGTGTGACGTCATTCCCAGCTCCGATATCCGACTTCCGAGGTAAATACAATGCAGCAATACTGTGCTTTATCTACATGGTGCTTCTTTCAAACTTACAAGGGGGTGGGGACTAAAAATTCAAGGAACTGTTCAAAAAAATCTTGATTATTAAACTTACTGCAATTCCCTTTTAGTTACCTTCATAATACCTTGTGATGACCAAGTCACCTTGAGATGCAATACACTTGTCCCAACATTCCTGTTAAAGTTTCCTGTACCTATCTTTTTTTTATCATGTCTAAAGTCAGTCAGTCATTTTCCAACCTGCTATATCCAAACACAGGGTCACGGGGGTCTGATGGAGCCAATCCCAGCCAGCACAGGGCACAAGGCAGGAACAAACCCAGGGCAGGACACCAGCCCACCGCAGATGTCTAAAGTCTGCCACATATTTTCTCCAGATGTCTTCCATAGTAGCAAATCTTTTTCCCTTTAGTCTCAATTTTAATTTCAAGAACAAAAGGTAGTCATAGGGAGCAAGATATGGCAAATATAGGGGGTGTAAAACAAGAACAACATTGCTCTTGATCAACACGGTGTGTGCAGGTACTGTATATTATCATGGTGTAAAATCCAGTTTTAGGTGCACAACTTCTGCCGGACGTTTCCAGATGCTTTACTATAGACACCTCAGCACTTTAGTGTAATGTTGATAATTAATAGTTTGTCCATGGGGAACAAACTCTTCATGAACAAGTCTATCAATGTCAAAAAACGCAATCATTATGGTCTCTTGAAAATCTGTCATGGTGTCTTGGAGTAAAAATAAAAATCCAATCACAAAATTCACATACACAATTATAGAATAAATGCAAGAGATTCACACTCAATGACCTCAGCATGATGCCACTTGGCGGACTGATTAACAAGACGTCAAAGATGCCAAATGATATCTAGTTGCATATTCAAGCTCTACAATCTGCTCCCATGCTAGTTACCGATTCTGTGAATTTTTGGGTGCCACTTCAAACATAAAAGCTAAACGTGTGCATTAGAAAATGGAGTGAGCTAAATAAAGCCACAAATGTGAAATATATAGTGTATCATCATCTGCACCCTAATGTAGTACACAGTGCCGAAGTAGATGGTCTTAAGGATGTTATTCTCATAGAGCAAAATGAGATCATGATGAAGTCTTTGATATTAAACCTACAACTCCAAGGGGTCACAGCCAAATAGTTTTGAATGGAGACTGCAAAGCACAATGGCACAAGTTGTGGATCTACATCTACTTTACTTTATGTCCCCGAGCAAAGCACTTCAGCAACTGGGAATACCTTTGTAATATTGGCGTAAAAGTTGTTTTCAGATGACGTCTGCCAGGAAAGGGTGGTGTTTGAAAAGATGAATTATGCAAAAGCCGTACCTATTAGTGTTAAGTAATAAACCAACACTGCCATTTGAACCTGCCACCTCTCTGAATTTAACTTCAATTTAGCTACAAGACTGCATGACTTCTTCCTCTCTCTCTCTGTTAAAATCAGTGAGACAAACTGATGTTTTGCCAAGCCAGAAATACAAGAAACAAAAGTCAGAATCGTAAGCTAGAAAGCAAGTCAAAACGGTCAGAATGAAAATAAAAGAATTAGCAAGTCAAGTTTTCAGTTTTATCCAAACATGGATTTTGAAACAGCACATAATATGATCCTTTGGAGGGTCATGCTGATGATGTCACACAAGCACGCTCTGCGAGGTTGCCTCGGGAACAGTCTACACAAAAATCGCCAAGATGGTGCCACCCAGCAATATTCAAAATGGACGTTGTGAAACCTCATAAGTGGCTGTTGATTTGGACGTAAGTGAAACCTCATAATAGCCCAAAAAAATTCCTCAGGAAAGTGCAAAAAAAAATAACAAATAACAATTTTTTAATTTAATCATTACAGTAATTTATCATTACAAACTAAGAGTACCATAAATTACTGTGATAACAAGAAAAAAATTGTAATGTAAAGATGTAGTTAAATAAACCAGAAAGTAAAGTGGGACAAACGCATTACTGTCGTGAACGATCAGTCACAAGAAAGAATGAATGTAGATATATTGTTAGGTAACTTGTCTTCAAAAGCCCTTTAAAATTCATTGCAGTCCATTTGGACAAAAACTTGTAATTGAAGAAGATTACAGAAGGTTTTTAACAAATCTTTTGTACATTGTCCGTAGTTACAAAATTTTGATTGTTTTTATTCCTTTATTATAGCATGTGAGTTGTGTATATGCATGTGAAGAGTGTATTTGTTTATTTGTGCAGTTGGAATGTGTGCGCATAATGCTGGAAATGTATACGCATGTTAGGTGTGTGTATGCTTATCTTTGCTGTTGCTGTATATACTGTATGAAAATTAGTGGACATGCATGTGAAGTGTGTATGTGTTTATCTGTGCTTTAGGTGTGTGTATATGCATATTGGTGGATATGTATTCACATGTGAAGTGTGTATATGTTTATTTGTGCAGTTGGTGTCCATATTGTTATTGCTGGATGTGCATATGTATGTATGTGAAGTGTGTATATGTTTCTTCATGCTGTAGATGTGTAAATGCATATTGGTGAATGTATATATGCATGTGAGGTGTGTATATGTTTATCTGTGCTGTACGTGTGCATATGCATAGTAGTGGATGTGTATATGCATATGAAGAGCGTATATGTTTCTTTGTGCTGTAAGCGTGTATATGAGTATTAATGGATGTGTATATGCATGTGAAGTGAGTATATGTTTATTTGTGCAGTTGGTGTGTGTTTGCATATTACTGTATGTGTATATGCATGTGAGGTGTGTATATGTTTATCTTTGCTGTAGTACTATTTATGAAAATAAGTGGATATGCATGTGAAACTGTGTACTGTATATGTTTTTTTTGTGGTGTATATGTATATTAGTGTATATGTGCTGTATATGCAAATTGGTGTATATGCATAATACTGGATATGTATATGTATGTGAGACATAGATATGTTTCTTTGTGCTGTAGGTGAATAATGCATATCAGTGGATATGGATTTGTAAGTGACATGTATATATGTTTACTTGCGCTGTAGGTATACAGTATACAGTATATGTGTTTGTGCATGTGGGGTTGCATGTGTGCATATATTGCTGCCTGTGGATGTGTATATGTATTTGTCTTGTGTGTGTGTTTCTGCGGATATGAGAGCACATACTGTCAATATATATAAAGTGTTACACACAGTATAATGCTTTTTGGAGTTTGCAGTTGAGAATCTTTTTAATCATCATTAAAAATAAAGCTTGAGGTGTGCTCTCCATAAATTACCAAATCCACCTGTCTCCTAAAGCTCTACAAGGATTATAACACATATATTTTTAAACTAAAACTCCCACTCTCAATCATGCAATTTTAAAAATTATTTTTTCATTTGCAAAATCAAATGCATTCACTCTAGTCAATTAAATCAGCTCCTCTGAAGCGTTCTAATCTGATGGGAAAAGAACACAGCATGCATGTTTGTGGTGTTACCATCTCAGTTTTCTATACAGTGAAGCCTGATTTAAATGGCACCTGGATGGACTGGGAATAAGGCTAAATGTCACTGCGGCTTGTTGGAGGAATAGCAATGTGGTTATTATGACAAGAGTCTCGGGCTGCATTACGGAACAGGACAGTAATCTTACATTTTGTGAAGCTACACAGAAATAACGTCACTGACCACACATCCTGAAACTGACACTGTGCCGAGGAAATAAGAGTCTTGAGGAGCAGTTCATAAGTGGCCCCGTGAGGGAAGAGGCTGACTCATTCTCATACAAGCAATCGAAGGCAAGTAAGCTCATGTTGTGAGTGCCGGTCCTCAGTTTTAATCACTACAGGGTTACTTGTGAATCCGTGAAGAGGCGTAACAGTCAAAGAAAATGGGTGACTTGTGTTAAATGTAAACTGTTACCCACCTTCTCTCAGCCTCCTAACTCTTCACACAACTGATCTGTTGAGACAAATCACCAGCAAAATAAATATATGACAAGTTCTAATAGGTTCAGAAAATAGATGTGATGGATTGATGGATGGACACTCTGTCTCATTGGCATAGTGACATTAGGCATAGTGATTTCAGCTGGGCTGAATTACAAAGCCATACATGTTTCTTGTGTGCGTTTGAGGTTCCCAAATGGCTGGATAAGCACAGGAATGGTCTCTGAGAGTCAGTGCCGCCTGTGCTAGGAAAGAAGCACTTGTCCCTGACATATTCATCAAATGGGAGTTTTACTGTCCATATTCTTTCAGTTATTCATGTTTCTAATCCGTTTATTCTAATTTCAGAGTTGGGATCAGGTACCTATTCTGGAACCTCTAATGATGGGTAGGAAGGAATCCCAGGAGAAACATCAGCCCATCACTGGATATGTTCCTACTATATAAAAAGGGTGACAGGGCAGATCCAAGCAACTATTGGCCAGTAAGCTTAATATGCATCACAGGAAAATTAATGGAAGGAATTATTAAGGATAAGATTGAGAAACACATGGCAAGGACAGGAGTTATTAGGAACAGTCAGCATGGGTTCAGAAGAGGGAGGTCGTGTTTTACTAACATGCTGGAATTCTATGAGGTTGACAATAAAAGCATACGAACAAAGTGGAGCTTATGATGTTATTTATCTGGGCTTTCAGAAAGCATTTGATAAGGTGCCACATGAGAGGTTGAGCATCGAACTAAAAAAAGTGGGAGTTCAGGGTGAAGTTTTCAGATGGGTGCAGAATTGGCTCAGACACAGGAAGCAGAGGATGATGGTGTGAGGAACCTCATCAGAACTGGCCGATGTGAAGAGTGGTGACCAGCAGGGGTCACTGCTATTTTTAATATACATAAATGATTTAGATAGGAATATAACTATCAACCTGGTTAAGATTGCAGATGATACCAAGATAGGTGGATTAGCAGATAATTTGGAATCTGTTATATCGTTACAGAAGGACTTGGATAGCATACAGGCTTGGGCAGATTTGTGGCAGATGAAATTTAATGTCAGTAAATGTAAAGTTAGGAAGTAAAAATGTTAGGTTTGAACACACAATGGGAGGTCGGAAAATCGAGAGCACACCTTATGTGAAGGATTTAGGAGTCATAGTGGACTCTAAGCTATAGACTTCCCGACAGTGTTCAGAAGCCATTAAGAAGGCTAATAGAATGTCAGGTTATATAGCGCCTTGATGTGTGGAGTACAAGCCCAAGGAGGTTCTGCTTAGGCTTTATAACGCACTGGTGAGGCCTCATCTGGAGTACTGGGTGCAATTTTGGTCTCCAGGCTACAAAAAGGACATAACAGCGCTAGAAAAGGTCCAGAGAAGAGCAACGAGGCTGATTCCAGGACTACAGGGGTTGAATTATGAGGAAAGATTAAAAGAGCTGAGCCTTTAGAGTTTAAGCAAAAGAAGTTTAAGTGGTGACATGACTGAAGCGTTTAAAATTATGAAGGGACTTAGTACAGTGGATCAAGACTGTTATTTCAAAATGAGTTCATCAAGAACACGGGGACACAGTTGGAAACTTGTTAAGGGTAAATTTCGCAGAAACATAAGGAAGTTTTTCTTTACACAAAGAATGATAGACACTTGGAATAAGAGACCAAGTAGTGTGGTAGACAGTAAGACGTTAGGGACTTTCAAAACCCGACTTGATGTTTTCTTGGAAGAAATAAGTGGATAGGACTGGCGAGCTTTGTTGGGCTGAATGGCCTGTTCTCGTCTAGAGTGTTCTGATGTTCTAATGTTCTAATATGAAAAACAGACAAAAGTCATAACCAGAAAAGTCTGCCAAAGCATCAAAGAGAAAACACAACTCTAATTTGTAGTCAAGAAGATCCCAAATAAAAGCCTAAAACTTGAAAGCCAAACAACAAAGAAAATATGAGATAAACATTTAGGGTTTTCACAGTCTTGAAAAACCAGAAACTTGCTGACCTGTATACTTGTGACCCACACTTCCTGTTGACCCTACTTAGCAATAGCATAGTAAAGTTGTGTTCACGTGGTCTCAGACTATTTGGAGCTCTGACTTGTGATGTTTCACCGTCCTTCTTCATTGCATTCATGCCAGATTGCAGTCAGCCTATTTGGAGAAACACAAGGTCGCTGTGTCGTGAAGTTCCAAAGCAAGTAAGTCCCAAATTTCCGAAAAGCACTTCCGTTAATATCCATAGTCCTTGCAAAGATTCCCAGCTAGATATACAAAGGGCCTTGAAAAATCTCTCTATGTTTTAAAAAAAAATCCCTCGATGCGACGAGACTTTTAGGAGACAACACTTTTTGGAAGAGAGATTTTTTTCAAGTCCCGCAAGACGAGACTTTTGCCATGAGATTTTTTTCAAGTCACGCCCTCCTCTCCAACAACCTCAACTCTCATTCATGTGAATGCTTTTGTCAGACACACTTCCTGCGCTCTCAGCTCTTATACATTTTAACCTTTTCCTCACTTTAAGTTCCCAATTAAAGGAGACGTATTATGTCCAAATCTTAATGAAGAATTTCATCACAAAGAGTTATCAACATAAAAAATGAGTACACATGCAATCCTACCACAGAGAAACGAGGAAGTCAAACGAATTAACAGCAAAAATGTCGATCTGTTACACATCAAATTGGGTAAATGCATCCAAAAATGTCAAATAGTTACACGGCAAATTGGTTAAATGCGTATCAATAGACTGTGCTGAAACTGTTAGTGATGATCATGTGAAAGATGAAAACAACAACTTAAAATGTCACGAAGAATATCTTCAGCCATTAGCACCATCCAGTCTTCCACCGCACGAATTACTGTAGAAAGAAGGATGTATCCAAGAAAGGTAATGTAGTACATCTTCCAAAGATAACATTAGACAACAAAGGAGATCTTGATATGCCATTCGTATTAAAATGTTAACAAAGACAATTAACAAATCTCAGAGCCAAACATTCGAAAAAGTCGTTTGATTTAATAGAGAGAAAGAAAAGAAATTCAATCACAGGCAGTTATACGTTGCGTTGATGCATATGTAATAATTCCCATGAAAATAACAATCTGTTTAAATTGTCCATCCACTTCTCCATATGTGAGCGGCCGAACCGCAAAGAGGCTAACAAAAATGTTCTTCAATACAATGAAGCTCTGTTGAGCACAAGTAGCAAAGCAATTACCCTAAAACACTAAGACAGTCATATGCACAAAATGTCTTAATAGAGATCCAAAAATGAGGTTAAAATAGTGCAATAAGGTTCAGAAAATCCAGAACTCCAATAAATCAAAGTATAGAAAACGCAGGTAAACTCAGCTCTCCCTAATATGTGCGAATTGAACTGAGGAAGGCAGTTTAACAATATTAAAAATAACTCAAAATGAAATATAAATATGAGTTCTTTAGGGCTTAAAATTCTATCTTAAACTGAAATTTAAAGCCAAAGAGCAGCTGATCATAATATTATGAATGTTTTGTATTTTTCTGAACCAAAAAATGTAGACTTTGCATGTCTCTTAGCCTAATGGAAACTAACCATTTTGTGCTCCCGCATGTCCAGGGTCCAGCAGTTGCAGGGCTTATAAGTGCCAGAGTGTGGTGGGGTGCCAGTCCATCACAGGGCACACTTGCTCAGATTGATACGGGCTGCCTGTCATGGGAAGACACCATACACTGACTCTGCATGCATAACGGCTATGATTTGAACCCCAGAAGTCCAAAAAGAAATGCAATAGTAGTACAGTATACTATAAAGCCAACAGTTTAGTCTCTTCTATATATGGCTGTTATTATATTTTAACCTTCCATTAACAGATGTGAATTATTGAATTTCTACTCAACTAAGTGAATATTGGAAAATGTGTACTTAGAAAATGGGAGTTCCCATTAAGGCCGAGTAGGGCTGAGTTAGTAGCATTTCACTTCAATATGCATTTGGATATGTATAGCAATCGCTTTGTGATGCGTCTGAGGCTATTTTACAGATTACTTTTATATGACACTTTCCAATATCAGACTAATAGCTCCATCATAGTGGTGAGATATTGATCTTGTTTTCTTCCGATAGCTCATTTATGTCCATTACAGTAAAGGAATAATAATGGTCTATAATGACGAACAAATTATAACAGACTGCAGTGACACTGGGGCTCTCAGCGTGAAATATGCATGGCATATGTCTTCCTAATTCATGTCAGTCACATAAGTTCTATCAATTCTAACATCATTATTATGAATTATAAACAGAATAATATTTCACATGAATTAAACTACATTGCATACATTGAAACAGTAATTTCTGCTGTTACGGATTGTAATGGAACCTGGCTGTCAGCTAGCCCCAAACCCCAAAATACAAACACACAAAGAGTCCTGGGTTCAAATAATTTTAACCAAGTACCTCCAAAAATAGCACAAGCACAAGTCTTCTTTCCAGTTCCTTTCTCTCCACAATACTCTTTCCTCACATTACCGCACTGCCCTCATCCAGTCAAGTGTTGCTTCACGTCCTCCCAGCTCCGACTTGCCTGGACAATGGAGTGTAGTTCTTTTTTTGTAAAGACCCGCGAGTACTTCTGGTGCCAGGGCCACTGGGCGATGGAAACACTTCTGGGTCATACAGCAGTTTCACTAATTAGGGAGCACATCTCCCTGCAGTGCCCCTTTGCAGCACCCATGGTCCCCAGTAGGGCTGTGTTGCTGGACTACATCTCCCAGCATTCCCTGCTGGGCACCGATATGGAGGGCTGCTGCCATTTATTGTCCTAGGGGAATAGGATGTTCCCTGTAATGCCCTTCATTTCTGATGGGCTGTCCGTCCATTCCCCTCCGGCAGTCCATCTGTCTGTCCATCCCATCTGCATTCTCAGGTAAGGAACCATTCCCTTCTCTAGTCGGGATGCCCATCCAACTCATGTGGCATTTATAGGATATTACTAGTACTTTTTTTTCTGTTAGTATCATTATCAGTGGTAATAGCAGTAGCAGTAGTAGTAGTAAGCAGTAAGAGAAAATAGTAGTAATATTTTTACAAGTACTAATTCTTCTATAATGAGTATTTATTTATACTCATAATAATAATAATACTATTATTATTATTATTAGTAGTAGTAGTAGTAGTAGTAGTAGTAGTAGAAATGATAGAAAATATAGTAGTAGTACTATTTTTAACTATTACTTTATAACTAGTATTTATTCTAATTATTAGCAGTAGTAGTAGTAGAAGTACTAGCAAAAGAAAATGTAGTAGTGGTAGTAGTAATATTTTCCAAATTATTAAACATTTCTCTAAGTAGCATTTATTCATATTCCTTATTTTTAGCAGTAGTTGCCTTAGTAATAGTACTAGAGTTGTAATAGAAAGTGTGGTAGTAGTAGTAATATTTTTCAAACTACTGTTACTTATATAACTAGTATTTATTCTTACCCATCATTATTATTATTATTATTAGTAGTAGTAGTAGTAGTAGTAGTATTTTTCCACTTATTACTTTTATAAGTAATATTTGTACTTTCACATTAGTAGTACTGGTAGTAGTAGTAGTAGTGCTAGTAATAGGAAATGTAGTAGTAGTAGTAATATTTTTCCAACTATTATTTCAATAACTAGTCTTTATTCTTACTCATTAGTAGTAGTAGTAGTAGTAGTAGTAGTAGTAGTAGTGCTAGTAGTAGGAAATATAGTAGTCACAGTATTTTTTCAAACTTATACTACTTTGATAGTGTTTCCTCTTACTTTTTATTACTAGTAGTACCAGTAGTCGTAAAAGTACTTGTAATGATAGTAGTAATAGCAGATGTAGTAGCAATATTTGTAAAGCTTTTACAACTATAAGTAGTATTTATTATTACTCATAATTATTATTATTAGTAATAGATTTGGTAATACAAAATGTAATAGTAGTAATATGTTTCCAGCTTTTAATTCTATAACTACTATTTGTTCTTATTATTATTACTAGTAGTAGTTGTAGTAGTAGTATTAATAGAAAATGTAATGGTATTTTTCCGGCTACTATTACTTCTTTAACTAGTATTTATTTATACTAATTATTATTATTGTTAGTATTATTATTATTATTATAATAATTATTATTATTATAATAATAAGTAGTAGTAGTAGTAGTAGAAAATATAGAGTAGTAGTAATATTTTGCAGCTACCATTACTACTATATTAGTTATGTATTTAGTATTTATTCTTACTCACTTGTTATTAGTAATAGTGAGTAACATTAGTAATAGTTGTAGTAGAAGTAATGGTGTATATTCTCGTAGTATCAGTATTGATGGTCACTTATATCACTATCACTTCCGCTAGTATGACTATGGCTTCTAATTATTAATTGTATTATTAATAATAATAATAATATTTTATGACTATTATTATTATTGCAAGCTACAATAATGGAAATTTTATTTCAAGTGCAGTTTGTAATTATCATTGCTAGTACTTAATTATATATGCAACAGTATTAGAGATGGTAAATATAATAATCATAATAACATTATCCCTACTATCCTTTTATCCATCCACCTTCCAAACCCGCTTATCCTGAGCAGGATCGCAGGATCACAGGGAAGCTGGAGCTTATCTAGGACTGTGATTGTGTCTGATTTCTCTTTTATAATTTGAATCTCCTCCTCTGTCAACTGGCCATAGTTCATCAATGAATTAATTGACAGATATCATTGTCTTTCATTAATGTTAATCAGTTTCTATTTTGTTTTAACAAATCTGTATGTTAATATGTACTAATTCTGTATGTAGTAATTAGTTTAATTTACTGTATACTTGCACTTTACATGAGAACTGGTTCACAGAGCTCTTTTTCCCCATCTTTCAGTGAAGAACGCTATACAAAAAATAAGTTGTGTCGTATCCCAGCTGGTATAGCATACAAAGCAGCAACAAGCCCCAGACAGGGCACCAGCCCATCACAAGATGAACACACACAATAGGGCCAGTTTAACAACACCAATCCACCTAACCTGCATGTCTTTGGACTGTGGCAGGAAAGCCACGTGGACACAGGGAGAACATGCAACCTCCATGCAGGGAAGACCCAGGACTTGAACCCTGGTTTCCTTGTTGCAAGGGAGCAGTTCTCCCCCTTTACCACCTCTATATCAACTACTAATAATAGTGGCAACATTACAGTTAATACTACTACTACTACTACTACTAACAATAATAACAAGATGTAGAATATGATAGCTAATAAAGTAATAATATTAACTGTAATATCTGTTATTAGAACTAATCATATTGATAATAATTATTTGGTTGCGCAGCCTTTCGTTTTTTGTTTTCAATAAATCCCTCCTTTGGACCTCTCCGACTCTAACTGGCTTCTTTCCACCTTAAAGAGGACGCCTTCACTGGCTGCTGAATGTCACTTCTGCTTATTCTCTCCTCTGCTCTTCTCTTTTCATTTCCTCTGGACTGACCTTGCTGAGCAGCATTTACTCACACACCCTTGTGATTGCCCTGTTATTAATCCTATTAAAATGCTTTCCTTCAGCCTTAACAAGCCTAGGGTCACCCTGGAGTATCAGATTTACCTGAAGGACCCCGAAGAAGGCACACAAAATGAGACAGACACAGCGTACACCTGAACCAGACAAGACGGGACTAGTCCGGGATCCCCGGGGGACTTGCAGGCACAGAGACGAACCCCTGACTACGTCAACTGGCTTTCAGAGGAAGAAGGCTGACTGCATATAGCATTTCTTTACATTAGGGTGTACAAATGCTTCTCCGTGTTATTTATTATTAATCTGCTTACATTGGTTGTTTCCTAGAAGTGCTAGCCACCTTGATACTGTTGTCTTTCTGAAATATGACGCATTGGCAGCTTCTGTGCTGTTGTTATTTACAGCAAACATTTTGGTACCACAGAGATTTGTTTTTCAATTAGTTTTAAAGGCTTTCATTTTTCCAGTTACTCTGATCTGTATTTTGGCTGAAGCACAGTCTAGTGTTAAATGCCATTTAAGTGACCTATTCTTCCATGTATAAAAATACATGAAGATAATCCACCTTGCAGCTTTTGAAAAGCCCTGCCATTCCCAGTTTGCCCAATAATCACCACCACAAACACACACACACAAATTTCCTATCCTATGATTAGCAGACACATCTCACAAAATAAGTATTATAGGAATTAGGAGGAGACGGGGAAAAAAAAGGAGATCTTAGCAGGTTAGCCGGCCTCCTGTGCAGGTTTGTGGGTAGAAGAAGGCAGACGAGGAGGATGACAGGACATTAATACAGCAACAGCCAAGTCTAACCCAAGGAAGCGGTGGATGGGACTGTGTGCAGAGGGGCAGCATTAAGGTTTAGTTCTGTCAATACGAAGGGCTGGAAGAAATGAGAAATACCCAGCATTTCAATCCATGAATAATTCATTTACCTTGGAAAGAAAGAGCCGTTGAGCCATTGCAGACTTACTTTTATAAATATGTAATGTATGTGTTTTCTACATGGAGCCGGATATTTGGTTAACCTCATTTATTATGACATCTTCAAAAGTCACTGTTGTAAGATATTTAATTTTAATGATGACAAACCAGGGTGGTCTTATACTGTACATGTACACAAAATAAAAGCATCTTCAACCTCAAACGTAACAGTTGCTACGAATTTATCTTGGGGTTACAATTAACAGTGTCATATGAAAAAGGAGACACCTTCACACCATTGTATTCAGGAGCAGCAAACAACGCTGCAGGTTTGTCTATTGTCACGCGTACAGAGAACAGTGAATTTTCTACTTGATGACTAATTAACATACAACACCTCCCCATGATCAGTGAGCATCACAAGTCAGACATGGACTCCATCTTGAGGCCTCTGAACTCCTCCTTATCCAAAAGGGATTTGGTTAAAACATAAGCTGACATAATGTATCTTAGAAATTCTGGACATGCTGTAAAGAACACCATGCAGAATGGCGCACACACACCATACAACATACAGCACATCTTTAACATAGCTCGGGCTGAGTGAACGTGCCTGGAGATCTGGGGAATTAGCAGTGAGTCAAACGTGGTGACTGACCACAGTGACTGCATTTGGGAAGATGTCTGTGGTTGTTCAGAGTGACCCATAATGCTTTGATTGAAATTAATGTTCACCTGGTCAGTGTTGTCCTGCGTATATTACCTGTGTGCTTCCTGATGTGAAATGTATACACTGGACATGTAGGTCCTCGATGGAGTCCACAAGCCAACAATTATTCTGATTGTATGTGGGCGAGGAGACATTCTGACAAACCAGAACGTTACAGAGATGCTGAAGACCGGGTTAGCCATCTCATTCAATGACACTCATATAAAACTGGAACATGTTAAAGATGGTGGAGAAAAAAAAAACATGTGCTTGAGTAACAGTGGCACCAAGAAATATATGGACTGCACACCATTTATAACCATTGCTGTAGATAGATAGATAGATATGAAATGCACTATATGATAGATAGATAGATATTAAAGGAACTATATGATAGATAGATAGATAGATAGATGTGAAAGGTGCTATATGATAGATAGATAGATAGATAGATATTAAAGGAACTATATGATAGATAGATAGATAGATATGAAATGCACTATATGATAGATAGATAGGTAGATAGATAGATAGATGATATGAAAGGCACTATATGATAGATAGACAGATAGATAGATAGATAGGTAGGAAAGGCACTATATAATAGAAAGATACAGTTAGGTCCATAAATATTTGGACAGAGACAACTTTTTTCTAATTTGGTTCTGTACATTACCACAATGAGTTTTAAATTAAACAACTCAGATGCAGTTCAAGTGCAGACTTTCAACTTTAATTCAGTGGGTTGAACAAAATAATTGCATAAGAATGAGAGGGAACTAAAGTATTTTTTTTAACACAATCGCTTTATTTCAGGGGCTCAAAAGTAATTGGACAAATGAAATAACTGGAAATAAAATATTCATTTCTAATACTTGGTTGAAAACCCTTTACTATCAATGCCAGCCTGAAGTCTTGAACTCATGGACATCACCAGATGCTGGGTTTCCTCCTTTTTAATGCTCTGCCAGGCCTTTCAGTTGCTGTTTGTGGGCCTTTCTGTCTGAAGTTTAGTCTTCAACAAGTGAAATGCATGCTCAGTTGGGTTAAGATCAGGTGACTGACTTGGCCATTCAAGAATTTTCCACTTCTTTGCTTTAATAAACTCCTGGGTTGCTTTGGCTGTATGTTTTGGGTCATTGTCCATCTGTATCATGAAACGCCCACCGCCCAATCAATTTGACTGCATTTAGCTGGATTTGAGCAGACAGTATGTCTCTGAACACCTCAGAATTCATGTTCTTCATGCTGCTTCTGTCCTGTGTCACATCATCAATAAACCAAGCCATCACACTGCCTGACTCCACCGTGTTTTACAGATGATGTAGTATGCTTTGGATAATAAGCTGTTCCACGCCTTCTCCATACTTTTTTCTTGCCATCATTCTGGTAGAGGTTGATCTTGGTTTCATCTGTCCAAAGAATGTTTTTCCAGAACTGTGCTGGCTTTTTAGATGTTCTTTAGCAAAGTCCAATCTAGCCTTTCTATTCTTGAGGCTTATGAGTGGCTTGCACCTTGCAGTGCACCCTCTGTATTTACTTTCATGCAGTCTTCTCTTTATGGTAGACTTGGATATCGATACACCGACCAAGCCCTGGAGAGTGTTGTTCACTTGGTTGGCTGTTGTGAAGGGGTTTCTCTTCACCATGGAAATGATTCTGCGATCATCCACCACTGTTGTCTTCCATGGACATCCAGGTCTTTTGCAGTACTGAGTTCACCAGTGCTTGCTTTCTTTCTCAGGATGTACCAAACTGTAGATTTTGCCACTCGTAATATTGTAGCAATTTCTCGGATGGGTTTTTTCTGTTTTCAGCTTAAGGATGGCTTCTTTCACCTGCATGGAGAGCTCCTTTGACCGCATGTTGTCTGTTCACAGCAAAATCTTCCACATGCAAGCATCACACCTCAAATCAACTCCAGGCCTTTTATCTGTTTAACTGATAAGACATAACGACGGACTTGAACACACCTGCCCATGAAATAGCCTTTGAGTCAATTGTCCAATTGCTTTTGAGCCCCTGAAATGAAGGGATTGTGTTAAAAATGCTTTAGTTGCCTCACATTTTATGCAATCGTTTTGTTCACCCCACTGAATTAAAGCTGAAAGTCTGCACTTCAACTGCATCTGAGTTGTTTTATTTAAAATTCATTGTGGTAATGGACAGAACCAAAATTAGAAAAAAGTTGTCTCTGTCCAAATATTTATGGACCTAACTGTAGATAGAAATGAAAGGCACTATATAATTAATAGATAGATAGATAGATAGATAGATAGATAGATAGATAGATAGATAGATAGATAGATAGATAGATAGATAGAAATGGAAGATTTCATGAATCTATCTAAGTATTTGAAAATTTACTTTGATTATCTTCTTTTCCACTGTGTTAAGATAGAAAGTAAAGATCAGACTTTTTCTCCCTTTACCTGCCATCATTTTCCTTGAAAGGATTTTGTCTGTCAGGCCTGACTTCACACATTAGAAGGACAGTTTAAAATGTATCATCACATTGTTTCATCTGTGACAGTCCGGGGTAGCTCCACCCACCTTGGCAGCTTCTGGAAGCCACTTGAACCCAGGACTGTTCATTAAGTACCCAAGAATGAGTCGTGAAAATGAGGACACACCCAGGCAGCACATGCCTAAGTGCTTTTATTTACAAATAAGTCATAGGTTCAAAAACCCAAAGGTGCAAAAGTTCACTACTCCTAAAGCTAAATAAATAATTAAATAAATAATCCTTGCTGAAGGACAAATGTGTCCTCAAATCCATAACCATTCCCACTGATTTTAGTGTATCTTTGTCCAGCTAGTTGCGGGGCAACTGATTGCCAGCCAATCTTATATGATACCTTATCCCCCACTGTGATCATCTTAATGGCACCTCCTTTACCCATCTACTCACACATACTTACACTGATGAGCCAAACATTATGAGCACCTGGCTAATATACTGCGGCTGAGGCATGGACTCTACAAGACCTCTCAAGGTGTCCTGTGGTATCTGGCACCAAAACATTAGCAGTAGATCCTCTACCTTCTGTAAATTGTGAATTGGATGTGTTGTTTACATCCCACATCCCACAGAGGCACAATTGGTTTGAGACCTGAGGAATCTGGGGGTCATGGCAGCAAATTCCTCAAACCATTCCCAGACAATGTGTGCAGTGTGGCAGTGTACCTTACCCTGCTGGAAGATGTCATTTACTTCAAGGAAATACAATTGTGGTGTACCTAATCTGCAACAATCTTTAAGTAGGTGGTATGCATTGAGTTAACGTCCACATGAATGCTCAGTCCCAGGGTTTCTCAACTGAATGTTGCTGAAAGCATCACAACTCCTTGTCTTCTTTCCACTGGTGCATCCTGGTGCCATTTCTTCTCCAAGTAAATGATATGCATGCACCAGGCTATCTACAACAGAAAACAGGATTCATTAGACAGGGCAGCCTTCTTCCACTGATCCAACACATAGTTCTGACACTTGTGTTCCCATTGTAGGCAATTTCTGTGGTAGACAACAGTTAACATGAGCACTCTGATTCTCCATTTGGACACTCGGACTCCATGTGCTGCACTGTGTGTCATGACACATTAATCCTGTAACTATCATTGAAACTATTGTTGATTTGGGCCACAGCAGCTACCCAATGAGATAGCCTTAATTGACTTCTTGCATTAATGAGTCTTGGCCATCCAACAACCTGTTAGTGGTCTGTGTTTTTTTCCCCTTCTTGGACTGCTATGAGGTCCTCACAACCGCCAAAAGTCTGCCACAGAAGCCTTGCTGCTGCAGAAATGTTTTAACCCAGTCATCTTGCTGTATCGAGATGGACTTTATCAAAGTTCATCTGTATTGAACACATCGATTGTTAGTGCCTAATGTCAGATTGCTGTCTAATACAGTATGTCCCTGGCCTTGACATCCACCGTTGTTACAAGGTAATCCAAGTCATTAGCTTCATATGGGACTGCTCTGAATGTTTTGGCTCATCTGTGTATATACTTTACATAATACATATATATAAATATATACACACATATATGATAGATAGATAGATAGATAGATAGATAGATAGATAGATAGATAGATAGATAGATAGATAGATAGGAAAGGCACTATATAATAGATAGATAGATAGATAGATAGATAGATAGATAGATAGAAAAGGCACTGTATAATAGATAGATAGATAGAAAGATAGATAGATAGATAGATAGATAGATAGATAGATAGATAGATAGATAGATAGATAGATAGATAGAGATAGGAAAGGCACTATATAATAGATAGATAGATAGATAGGAAAGGCACTATATAATAGATAGATAGATAGATAGATAGATAGATAGATAGATAGATAGATAGAAAAGGCACTATATAATGCAGATAGATAGATAGGGCACTATACAATCGATAGTTCAATTGATCGATCAATAGATAAATTGATAGAACTTAGAATTGTTGACAAGCATGTGACTTAAACAAAGGCAGAAAATTATGAAGCACTTTATTTGTCAGCTTTATTTGTCCTCAGGGGGAAAGTGTAGTTTTACAGAAGCTCTTTAAATAAATGATAGTATCTGTATATTCATATAGATGTGTGTTTACAGGAAAATCACGTCATTCATAAGAGAAAATTCAGTTTTTGATTTTTAATAAATTTACAAGCCTTTTCACTTGCAAATTGTCATTATGGATTACTGGTGGGCAACCATGGTAAATGTGTCCCCATAAATTTAAATCTAGAACACAATAAAGTGTGCATAAAGTGAAGATCAGAAAACTTTCTGTATTCTTTGTATGGAATACAATTTATAATAAGTGGATCGGCAGCACATCACTTGTGCGTTACCTCCTTTAGGAGGTTTGGTAAATCAATAGCTGGTTTATTACATTGTAAAAGGCTGAGCTGAGCATATCATGCTGTTCCTCCCGACGTTATTGTAAAATGAAGGAGTGCATTTATAAATTTGCATTTCCTGTGCAGTCAATCTGTTGCAGAATTACAGATGGACATCAGGGGGCGCCAAGAGATTTCTGAAGTTGAAACTGCAGGGCGAGCTGCTACACCAAAACCATTTTGTGTCTCCTCATCTCCTTTACTGTGGCCTCAGTGTCTGGTTGATTTAATTCCAGCTGAACTCCTAAACAAAGACTCCAAAACCCAATTTTACTCATGAAATGAAGATACTATGAAGTGCTGAATTGTTAATAAAGTTGAATACATTTTATAACAAGGACTGCTGGCTTATACCATGCCCAGATCTACCATCTGGGTGGTGGGGTGCATGCCCAGGTGCCCTGCTTGCAATGGGGCTTCTTATAATGCAAGAGATGCAAAATAACAGGAAAAGTTCAAGTTGTCACCCACAGTACTGGCACAGCAACCTGCCATCCAGCACACAACCAGCACTTCATTTGTGCTCAAGCTCAGCCCGGGTCTTTTGAGCCCTCTGTGTTCTGGGACCAACAAAATCTACATAAAATATTTGATTTTAATTATTTCTAAATTTCAAATAAACAAAGCTGATCACACATTCAAGTTCTCTCTTCTGTCTCACAGCCCTTATCAAAACACCTCATCAGTGCAGAATCAGAGAATTTCTGAAAGTGACGTGAATATGAATATCTTCTCTGCGACAAAGAATTGGTTTCCTCAAACTGATTTTAATAGATGTACAGTACATCCATTGGAAAATCCATATGAGCCCAGTTTAAGATCATGAGGGTGTTTGGTTGTGTGTGGGTTGGCATCCCATCCAGAATTGTTTCTGGCTAGTTAATGTTGCTGAATGAAGCTGGAGTTATCTACGTATTTGCAATTGCTTGGATGGGAGTTTGTAAAAATTGATAACTTCAGTCTTGTCGAGAAAATTGGGTATAGACAAATGAACTAATAGACGCATAGAAGTGATCACTATGCAAGTGCCATCTGTCATGCAAATAATGGCAATACTTGCCGCCTGGGTAGCCGCAGCGCATGGATCAGCCCATACAGAAGCTCGGAGCAGGAGTTTCATGCTTGATCCACGGTGTCAGGGCTGTCTTAACGCATGGGCACACTGGGTAGTACCCCGGGGCCCATGCTAATCTATGTCTGTTGTGCCTTGCTGAGTGGTTGTGTAGGTAAGGGCCCCAGACCACTGCTTTGCCCGGGTGTCTATAATGCTGTTAAAACAGCCCTGCATAGTGTGGGTGAAAATTTTCACTGTTTCTAGCCACCTTCAACTTCTTG
This sequence comes from Polypterus senegalus, assembly GCF_016835505.1. Taxonomy (NCBI): domain Eukaryota; kingdom Metazoa; phylum Chordata; class Cladistia; order Polypteriformes; family Polypteridae; genus Polypterus; species Polypterus senegalus. The sequence goes on from NC_053166.1 coordinate 145,212,168, forward strand.
CACACATACAGTCTTTTCTAGTTGATTCCATTGTCACTTTACAACATATGTCTTTGGTGGCCTATATGTAGAATGTTGGTTGAGACAAAGCCTGCATGTGCACGGGCCAGCCACTAATTGGATTTTTCCTATTCTGTTTCTAAGGCTCTTAAGAACCCCACGATTCCGTCTGACTGATTTGTCAATCTCTGTTAGCCGCAGCTGTAAGAAGCAGGTTTGTGCTGTAATCCAATGAGCCGGCCCTTGCAACTGTACTTGCTAAAATCTCAGTGTGTGTGGAAACTTCGAGAATTTCCACCAAGTTGCGTTGCATACATTTCTGAAAGCAGCTTTAGCATATTTATATAGTAAATTCTAGTCAGAGTTGCCACTTCCTGCAAAAATCCTGAGCTCAATGCACCCACATGACATTGAAAACCAGCCGAACAAATTACATATTTTAGCTTTTAACATAACTCAGGGGTTTCGCCCCCTGCTCGCTTCGCTCGTCAACCCCCAACCCGGCCTGCGCTACGTGCCAGCCTCTTCGCATCTCTGCCGCTCACGTATGTGGATTTCACTTTCACCAGACAACAAATCTTTTAATTCTCACAGATACGCCTCTTCATTGGAAAGAAACACTACATTTCCCTGATGGCAACATGAATTAGACCATCTACAAGTCTCCGACTTAAAGTTTAAATCCGAACAATATATTCGATCTCTTTTCACTGTTCCGTTATTTCACCTAGTAATAATTTCCTTTTGTTTCTGCTAATGCGATCTTTACTATCATTTTTCGACACTTTCAAATTTTAATATCTTCATTGTCTCTAACCTGCTCTGCATGTGTATTGCGGCAACATTTTTGAATTCTTTATGATGTTCTACTTTTTCATCTACTCTTTGTCTTTTATTTCCATCCCCGGGCGTTTTTAAATCTCTTGGCACGAAGTCCCATCTTGCGGGACATGAAAGTATTTCTCTGAAAATGTCACGTCTCGTCCCAGACTAAAACGTCTTGTCCCATCTCAGGATTTTTTTACTATAGTAGAGAGATATGGAATAAAAAAATGGAAGGAAACAAAAATGTACACAGAAAATCCCATACACGATGGGTTTTGAAATGAGTTCTAACACACTCAGAGTTCATTTAACACTAGCAGAGTTATAGTGTCATGGCATTTCTAACACACTCAGAGTTCATTTAACACTAGCACAGTTATAGTGTCGTGGCGTTTCTAACACACTCAGAGTTCATTTAACACTAGCAGAGATATAGCGTCATGGCATTTCTAACACACTCAGAGTTCATTTAACACTAGCACAGTTATAGTGTCGTGGCGTTTCTAACACACTCAGAGTTCATTTAACACTAGCAGAGATATAGCGTCATGGCATTTCTAACACACTCAGAGTTCATTTAACACTAGCAGAGTTATAGCGTCATGGCATTTCTAACACACTCAGAGTTCATTTAACACTAGCAGAGTTATAGCGTCATGGCATTTCTAACACACTCAGAGTTCATTTAACACTAGCAGAGTTATAGCGTCATGGCATTTCTAACACACTCAGAGTTCATTTAACACTAGCACAGTTATAGTGTCATGGCATTTCTAGCACACTCAGAGTTCATTTAACACTAGCACAGTTATAGTGTCGTGGAGAGCCCTTCCAATACAGTAACAACTTCTTCACACTACACACACATTAACAAAATGCTGACAAAAAGCAGTCATCCGCTTGGATGTTTTCACATTTTATTGGATCACAGTGGAGTTGGTCTGATTTTTTTTGACACTGATCACAAGTAAAAGTGACAACAAATCTCTGCAAAGTGGTCTAAATTAATTACAAATAAAAAACACAAAAATCAATGGCATAAGTATTCAGCCCCTTCAAGTCAGTAGTTAGTAGATGCACCTTTGGCAGCCATGACAGCCTTGAGTCCGTGTGCTCAGGTCTCGCGCTCTGTCATTTTTCACCATTCTTCTTTTCCAAACTGCTCAAGGTCTGTTAGGTGGCATATGGCTCACCAGTGAACAGCCTTCTTCAAGTCCAGACACAAATTGCCAGCTGAACTGAGGTCTGCACTCTGACTCGACCACTCTGGCACATACACCTTGTTGTTTTGAAGACATTCCTGTCCAGCTGTAGCTTTAAACTTGGGCTCATTGTTTTTCTGAAAAACAAATCTCCACCCACGGTGCAGGTTTTTATACAGATTGTTCCAGGTTCTCCTCCACGATTTTCCCATATTTTGCTGCATTCATTTTACCCTCACAAGCCCTGCAGCACCTCCAACATAAAATGATACTGCCACCGCAATGCTTCATGGTGGGGATGGCATTTAGTTTGAATGGCAACAAGCTCCATTTTGGTCTCATCAGACCATAGAACCTTCTTCCAGAGGACTTTAGCGTCTCCCATATGACTTCTGGCAAACTCTTTCTGAGACTTCCTGTGTGTTTTATCGGTTTTCCACTGTCCCATAAGCCTGCCTCTGGTGAAGCACTCAGACAGCAGTTGTGGTCTGCACAGTCTCTCCAGTCTTGGTCACTGTAGCTTGTATCTCCTTCAGAGTGTGTACTTATCTTACTTTACCATTTAGTTTTTGTGAATGGCCTGCTGTAGCAATGTTACAGTTGTGCCGTACTCTTTCTCCTTGATTGATTTAACTGGATATTCAGTGACTTGGATAGTTTCTTGTCTCCATCCCATGACTTGTGCTTTTTAATCCACCTTTCCTGGCTGTGTTCTTTTGTTTTTATTGTGTAGGTTAGGTCGCCATAATGACTCACCACAAGTTGACTACAATAAAGTGACACCACAGGCAGGCGACCTCCATTGAACTCATTCTGTGGCTTCTAAAGTTATTAAGAAGGGTCTAACTGCAGCCTGCAGTATCTATGATATAGTTGACGTAATTCCCACAATGTCAGTCACTAAATACCCTTTGAGTCAGATAACCCTAATCATGTAATGGGTAGTTTCATGACTGACACTGAGGGCGTTACGTGATGTTGGGGTGTTGCGTGACTGATCTCATAGGTACTGTGGTCTGCAGTTACACCCTGTTTAAGCCATTAGGCTGCACCAATGATGACTTAGGGGTGTCATATTAAACACCTATGAGATCCATTATCTTGTGTTTTATATTTGTAATTAATTTAGCCCACTTTGCAGAGAGATCTGTTTTTTCTTTAACATTTTAGAGTCTTTATCTGTTGATCAGTATCAAAAAAGAAAAATGAAATCCAACGTGATTCAATGTTGTATTCAATAAAATTTGAAAACTTTCAAGGGGCTGAATATTTTTTTAAGGAATCTGTACAGCGGATGAAGTGGCTTTGAAACTGTATTTATAAAACCGCCTTTACACCTCGAGTTTTCCGAGTGGATCCAAAGGAAGTGGGGCCGCATGACGCCACTATTACATATTGAGGTTGAGGAGATGGCTCCAGCAGAGCGCCATTGTGATTGTAGTGGAGTCTGCTTCTTCTTGTATGTATCGCTATCCTTAGGTTTTTGCTAGTTCATTCAATTTGTTTCTGGTTTCTGGATTTTGTCTTGGGATAGTGATTGTGACTTGTTTGTCTTGGGTTGCTTTTTTAGGCATTCCTTTTTTCGACTCTTTTTTTATTTATTTTTGATTACAGTAATCCCTCGCTATATCGCGCTTTGACTTTCGCGATTTCACTCTATCGCGGATTTTAAATGTAAGCATATCTAAATATATATCATGGATTTTTAAGCTGGTTCGCGCTTTCTGCGGACAATGGGTCTTTTAATTTAGGTTACATGCTTCCTCAGTTTGATTGCCCAGTTGATTTCATACAAGGGATGCTATTGGCGGTTGGCTTAAAAGCTACCCAATCAGAGCATGTATTATATATTAACTAAAACTCCTCAATGCTATAAGATATGCTTCCCGCGTGGCTTGTTTGCTTCTCTCTATCTTTCTCGCTCTCTCTGCCTGACGGAGGGGGTGTGAGCAGAGGGGCTGTTTGCACAGAGGACACGGACGCTCCTCTACAAAATGCCGCTTTATCGCGGTGCTTCTGTATACTTAAAAGCATGTATTGATTTTTTGATTGTTTGCTTTTCTTTGCGAGCGCTCTCTCTGACATTTTCTGCTCCTGACAGCGCTCCTTTAAAGATAAGATATATTTGCTTTCTTTTAATTGTGAGAAAGAACTGTCATCTCTGTCTTGTCATGGAGCACAGTTTTAACGTTTGACTAAAGGGTGTTATTTCATGTCTAGAGGGCTCTAATAATGCTAACAGTGTGGGAGAGTTTATAAGGGCTTAAAATATATAAAAATAACCATACAGACATATGGTTTCTACTTCGCGGATTTTCACCTATCGCGGGGGGGTCTGGAACGCAACCCCCGCGATCGAGGAGGGATTACTGTATTTATTAAATTCTTTCACTTTAAGGAATACTATTCTGCATTGTGAATTTAGGCTAGAGCAGCGTTTATCAACCTTTAAAGTATTTGCGACCCGAGTTTTCATAACAGTTTTAATTGCACCCCCCTAACTTTTTTTTTGAAACCCTAATAAAATGTATTCCTATATTTTTTGCTGCAGATACACCACTACAAGTTTTATTATACATACTTAACTTTTATCGACATTTATCTAACTCTTGTATATTTATTTTTCTAGTATCAGAATGTAGTTTAAGTTCATTTGTTTTGGTTTCAATAGATGTATTTTTTCATATTTTCAATTCTTGTTTTCTTTTTTTCACATCTTCGCGCCCGCTTTTTTTTTTTAACTAGTGCCCCACAGGTTGAGAACCGCCGAGCTAGAGGCTTTACGATTGTTTTTAAAGGGCATTTTTATTTTATTTTTTTGTTTTTCAAGTATATTAAGCCTAAGCTCCATATAAGGCCTTGAAGCCTGCCTTTTGAGCCTGGGGGGCAAGCTGCCTGGGGTGAGGCCTATATGCGGGGTCAAACTCAGTAGTCTTGGGCAGAGTGGTGGCTTGGAGGCTAGGGATCTGTGCCACAAATCGGAAGGCTGGTGATTTGAATCCTGTAAATGTCAGAAGTGACTCAAGGCCCTTAACCTGCAATTGCTTTGTCCAGGGTGTGACGTTAATCTGCAGGTCCCTCCACTTACAGGGAAAATGTGGTGGTTGGTGGCAGAACTGGCACTTCAGTCCCGAAAAAAAACCTCACACCGTTCCAAGTGTGGCTGAAGTGTCACCCCTACTGCACTCAAGACCCAGTCCAGGTGGTTTGGCATTAGCGTAAGCTCCTAACCTCTCAGTAGTCTTGGCCTGGATGGTGGTATTTGGAGGCATTTTCACCATTTTGTGTGGCAAGTTCTTAACAGAAACAACTTAGGGTGGAGACCTCATGCAGGCAACCTTAATTTTTTAGGATCTCTCATCAAACTAACACACATTTTTGGAATGTGATATATAAACAGTCGGTGTCCACCTGCCCATTAGCACAAATAAGCTGCTCCACTTAACAGTCAATGCAGTACAATATATGCATTGTGGTCATTTGAACTAGCCTTTTTATTCATTGCAAGCACTTAGGAAGCAACTAAACAACCTAAATGAGGCACAAAAAAATATATATGATCGCAGGGCAAGGGTGAACGCAATCACAAAATTCTTCTTCTTCTTTCTTCCTTATAGAAAAAGTCTCAGGGTGGGCTGTAACTTCAGGTACTCTTTCTTTGGATGAGACCATTCCGCCCTGGAATCTAATCAAATTACGCAGCTCCAAAATGTCGTGGAACATTCTTGAGAAGCCTTTAAAAAAAGACAAAGGCCCTGAAACCTCCTACTTTTCTAATTTTGTTTCGACTATTTTCAGTTTTGTTTGTTAAACTAAGAAAAGAACTGAAAATCTCATACTGACCTTTAAGTATTTTGAGACTCTTGATATCCTTCTGCTGTGAAACCTTCTGACCTGTCATTGTTTATACGTCTTAAACAACTCTTATCATACACTGATCATTTCTGTGTTATCTATATTTAATATTTATTTATTATATTACATGCCTATTGACTATATTCATGTATCTAGATTGCAAATACCATACATTGCATCAATGTTCATATTGCTGCTACTTCTTTGTCTTGTCATTGTGTAATGTCTTGTCTTGTTTGTGTTTTAATTTTAATTCTATTTTTAATTTATTATTTGCACTTCATGTTGTTACACTGTGGACCCTGAGCTTCACAATTTCGTCTATCTGTTGTGAGCGGGACCCGGACACAGACAGACGGACATCGTTTGACCACCCAACACACGTTTATTATGTACAGTATTTACAAAAGTCAGTGCACAAACCCAGTGCCTCCAGCACCGATCCCCCAAAGTCCGGGCCTTCCACAATCCCTTTTATGCCTTCCTTCAGGCCGCCTCCAGTCCTCTCTCCAGCTCCGCCCTCTTCCACCCGACTTCCTCTCTCGAATGAAGGGAGGTGGCCCCTTTTATCACACCCTGGATGGGCTCCAGCTGCTTCCCGGCATTCCTCCGCAGACACGCCCCAGTGTGGCGGAAGTGCCGGCTGCGCACCCGGCAGCCCTCCGGTGTCCCCTGTCTTCTTCCCCCCAGCACGTCCTGGTGTGGCGGAAGTGCTGGGCTCCAGGTTTCTTCAGGCACCAGGGCGCCGCCTGGCGGTGACCACGGGCCCCTACAGGGTTGGGCTTCCAAGCCCCTTACCCGAGGCCACCAACAAATCCAAGGCGGTCGCCCCCTCGTGGTCGGGAGGTGGCACCAGCCCTCCTCCAGTCCCCTCGAGCGTCCTGGCTGGGCTCCATCCGCAGCCGCCTGTGACACTGTATACTTGTAAGTGGTTGAGATGACAATAAAGTTCACTTTGACTTTGACTAAACAGGGTACCCAGCTAGTCTGTACTTTATTTACAGAATTACAATACTCAGACCTATTTTTTTCTAATTTTTAAGAAGTAGATTTTTTTAAAACATTGTGACACACCTAAATATGAATTTCTGCTATAATTGTTAAATGCAAAAAATAAAACTTAATCTGAAGAGTACTGCTTTAAATATTTAATGGTTATTTGCAAAGCCCAACAATAATCAGTAGAGTTCTAGATGTAAATCTGTATAACGATTTATCTGTAAGAACAATGGTGCCTTTTGAATGTAATATGACCAAAGAGTAATTTGAGGAAGGAAGACAAGAGTCGGGTGCTACAGTATCTCCTAGGATTTGAAGGTCTGTGCCTTGTGGATACTCATCCTCATTGGATCTGATGTGACCAGAGGCACCACAGTGGTAACAAAGAGAGCGTGAACCAGTTACAATGATCTGCATTACTGTATTAATTTGACCTAAAATGTACCATGATCTTCATCAAATTCTAACAATAATGAGAATCAGATATATGAAATTCTCCTTCATCATGTCTTTTTTAAATAAATTGGTCAAAAATTGACTGTCTTTCTTGGACAAAGTGTATCGGATTGGCTTTTGGACTCTAATGGATGATGAAGTCATATGTTTACCTTCATCCTTTTCATTTCCTAACACCTTTAATATCAGCACCACCACTGTTTCTTATACCTTTCAATGAATCCAGAACTTTATCTTGAACCCGCTGATATTTTGGTTGATTTACAAGAACTGCTCACTATGAGTTCTACCGCAGCATCCCAGTCAGGTCAAGGTTGAGAGTTTGCCTCAGCTGCTCCACAACATTAAACATCTTCTGCTTCAGCCACGCTTTGGTAGATTTATGTGAGTATTTAGGTCTGGTGTCAGTCTGCATGACCCACTTTCTGCTAAGCTACAGCTCACAAACTGATGAGGTGACATTCTCCAGTAGAATTTTCTGGAAATCACTAAATCACTACTCACTCAGTGACTGCCAGACAGCCAGTTTACGAGGCTATAAAGTCTTAAATAAAATATAAAGAAAATGTGTGCACGTTTACTGATCACTGACACAGGGGATGAGAAATGGTGGAAATGTTTTCCCCCCATATTTGCATTTTAGTAGTGCCTAGAAACAGCCTTAGGCCTATTACTTTACTAGTACTGGCAGAAAGTGTAATAAGAGACTTTAGTTTAGGTAATATTTGTAATAATAAGACGGGAGACTCAACATAACTTCTTGCAGGGCATCAGTGTACTGTATACTTTAAAAAAATCAATCAGATTTTAATGTTATGAACCAGCTATTCTATGACACTTTGTGATTTAATTTTTTCTGTTATGTTTTATGGGTTTTCAATAATGGAGAATCTGATTTAGTTTCTATTTACCGTTTTCTTTAAAAGTTATTAAAATTATTCTGTTAATTTCTCAGATCATTTTGTGTTCTTACAGGTGCCGCCATTTTGTGAGGTTTTGTTGAGCCACTGTCTTGGAAAACAAGCCAGATATTGGCAGCATGTGATGTCACTTTTATCATAAGGTTAAAGGTCACCAATAAGGTCCTGTTTCTAATCGAGAAATTTTTTTAAAGATTTTTAAGCACACATGTAGTTAATTATACCATAGAATGCACAGCGTAGTAGTAAACTAAATGTAAAAACATTGAATAACAGAGAAAACTAACACTGCAAGACTTCACGCTATAGCGCTACGAACCGCTCGCTAAAAACACTTTTTTTAATGAGTTTTAAGCACAGGGAAAAAATTAACATTTGAAAAATCCGTAATTTAATAAACCACCAAGAAAAGTAACATTGCAACAATGCACGCTACAAACCGATCGCTGTAAACAGAAGTGAAGTGGAGGTTAAAATCCAATAGAAAAAAGTCTTCATTAAATACAACGAGGTTAAAACAATGCTCGAATCTGTCTCTTTAAAAACAAGCCTGGTGCATCTTTAACTGCCTTCTCGACCTTATACGGCCAGCCCTCTCTCTCGCACACGTGTGTGTGTGTGCGTGCGTGCATGTCTGTGTGTGTCTCTCTCTCTCTCTCACATGTGTGTGTGTGTCTCTCTCTCTCTCTCTCTCTCACATGTCTGTGTGTGTGTCTGTGTGTGCTGTGTGTGTCTCTCTCTCTCTCTCTCTCTCTCTCTCTCTCTCTCTCTCTCTCTCTCTCTCTCTCTCTCTGTGTGTGTGTGTGTGTGTGTGTGTCTGTCTCGAGGTTGGGGTGTGTGTCTGTGTGTGTGTGTGTCTCTCTCGTGCACGTGTGTCGGTGTGTGTGTCTGTGTGTGTGTCTCTCTCTCTCTCACGTGTGTGTGTGTCTGTGTGTGTGTCTGTGTGTGTGTCTGTGTGTGTGTGTGTCTCTCTCTCTCTCTCACGTGTGTGTGTGTGTGTGTGTGTGTGTGTGTCTCTCTCTCTCTCTCTCTCTCTCTCTCTTGCGCGCGCGTGTGTCTGTGTGTCTCTCTCTCTCTCACATGTGTGTGTGTCTCTCGTGTGTCTGTGTGTGTGTGTGTGTGTGTGTGTCTGTGTCTGTCTGTGTGTGTCTCTCGTGCACGTGTGTGTGTGTGTGTGTGTGTGTGTGTGTCTCTCTCTCTCTCTCTCTAGCTTGCTGCACAGGGAATGCACAGGGAGAGACTAACCACGTGCGGAAATCATCGGCGCACAAACCAAAAAGGAAACTGGCTTGTTCGTATACCAAGTGTGTGGTCGTGAACAGATGCAAATGTTTGGTGAACTTTTTGGTCGTAAACCGATTTGTATGTGTTCCGAGACGTTCGTGAACCGCGGTTCCACTGTACAAGGAAGCATAAGACTGTTACACCATCCTTAACTAAACCCCCATTTTTTCCTCTCAAATCGGATAACGATTTTCAGGACAAACAATAACACTTCTTCTGGCCCTTCAGTCATGGGGCCTACTGTATATAAGAGAAGAAGTCACTGCAGGTCCATCATCATTACCAACCCTACTTTCGACTAGGAAGCACACGATTCCTGGTGAAGACGTCCACAATAGACCTTTGGTCCTTATGGTGTAATGGTTAAGGCTTTAGACTTCAGACCCTGACACTATGGATTCAGATGCCACTACTGATGTGTGACCCTGTGTGACCGTGAGCAAGTCACTTCACCTGCTTGTACTCCATTTAGAAAAAAACAAAAAGAAACGTAACCCGATGTATCTCAAATGTTGTTAAGTCGCCTTGGATAAAGGCATCCGCCAAACAAGTAAAATGTAAATGTTTACTTAAAGTGCCCTTCTGGGACCAAATTTTGCTGAAGATTAAAAGGGGTGCCAGAAAATACCACAGACAGCAGACGTTCAGCTTTCATAAACCGGTGCAATCTTCTAAAAAGTGCATTAAACTATTTGTACAAAATCTTCACCTCAGTTTTATATGTTTCACTGCCGATAACATTAAGTAAGAGGACAAAAGGGAATTATGCCATCTGTTTGCTGCGCATCACAACAAACTACTGATTTATGAACTAGATAACCAATATTATCTAGAGCAAAAATGCTGGAAAACTCCACTAGTGTAATTTATAATAAAAAGTGATGTGATGACAGTAAACATGAAAGGATCTTCTCATCCAGCCGAGTATAACAAATTAAACAAATTCGATACCAATTATTCAATCTGAGGTCCTGCTAGATCACACAAGGAACAATTTAAAAGTGGCTATTGATACATTTTAAAGGATTATGAATGAGAAATGAGCTCACTGCAGTAGTAGCACAATTGTGTGTTGCATTACAGGCATTTCAACCAGCATTGCTACCAGTCGATATTAGAAAAATTAGGTGCTCCCATGACCAAGTCCCACTAAGCCTTGAAGTTAAGCTTTGCATGAGATGAGGGGGAAAAACATATAAATGAGACACTAAGGTTCAGAGAGCAGCTGCAACAGAAAAGGGTCAGGTCACAGCCAGAACACAACTTAAAAGACGTTAAGCTGCCTACGTCAGGGTCAATCTCATAGAATAACTGCGCAATGGTGACGTCAGCTGCTACACTACAAGACTATATATGAAGCTCTGCCACTTCAGGGATGCAACAAGGGATTTCACAGCTTTAAGGAACTGAAAGGGATTCACAATCAGAGAGCCTTCCACATAAGGCACAATTCTCGCTGAGTGGATTCACAAGGCTGGTAAGTACTGAACCACTTGTACAAATCACTTTAAATGTGACTGTGTGATAGGAATGGCAACTTGTAATAGATAGATAGATAGATAGATAGATAGATATATAGATAGATCTTAAAATTGTTGGCAAGCATGTGACTTAAACAAAAGCAGAAAATTAAGAAACACCTGTGCAGTATAAAAGTAATGGTAGAAGTAAATTTTCAATTAATTATGGGTAGGAGATTTAGAGTAAGATGCCTGATTGAAAGAAGAGTCAATTAATGGCAAGATTGACAATAAATTTTGAAATTAGTTGGAAAAACTAGAATGATCACCCCAGTTCAAGTAGACTGGAAGTGAGCAGCTCTGCAGTAGGAAGAGTCCAACTTTTATCTGACTTTGAGAAACAGTGTGAACTTACAGACTCTGAGTGGTGCCCTGGGTACAAAAGTAAAAGGCGATGTATTGGAAATATCAATAGACTGGCAGGTGTGAAGGTTGCTTATTATGGCTGGCTGGCTGGCTGGCTGGCTGGCTGGCTGATAGATAGAACTCCAAAAAGCCTTTACCAGTCACAGTTCAAGAAGCCATCAACAACACAGGCTCATATTTTTATCTCTAGCAAGGTGATCATTTTACCGTTTAGAATATATTTAAAGAGGCAGGTCTGCGTGAAGTTTTTTATAAGACAGACATCTGTATGACTGTCTCTAACAAGCTTTAGAGAGACAGAAAAGATCAACTGTCCCATATTTAAGTTTACATTAGTACATTAAACAAGATCATTTTACTGTAATGGTCATTCACTCCTAAATATATCAGAACAAGTTAATTTTTAATAAAAAGGATGAAACAAGCAATAATTTTTTACAAAGTGATATTTCATGCATCCTTGCAGTAAGAGTTGGAATTGTCCTTTTAGAATGCTCGGCTGTGATACAGCAGTGGTTCAGCAAGGCAATAAATTACCTTCAAAATAAATCTCTGCCTCTATTCACACTTTTTCTAAATCCCATTATTCCAACTGAGTTGCAGGTATCTGAGCAGTAGCTGGTGCAGGAATGAAGCCCAATCTTCGGACAGACACTAGACCATCGTAGGGCTCAGCAACTCACTAAATGTGGCCATTTTAGAAATGCCAATTAACATAACAGCACATCTCAGAACTGCAGAGGAAATCTGGACCTGAGTAACGCACCCATGCAAACAGATCAGGAGTACTTTTTAAAATCTATAAACAATCTTTTTTTCCCCATTTGAGTTTTGGTATTTCCTCAAATTCTGTAGATTTATTAATATTTATTTATATGGTATACAGCTTCATGTAAATAATTCTTTAGATATATAATAGAGTAATAGATTTTTTGCTTTTTGATTGCCTTGGTTTTTAGAGTAAATTTTGTTAACACAGAAAAAATTTAATTTTATTGTTCTGTCTTCACTCCACGCAGCCCATATGTGTGTAAATATTTTTTTCTTTGGCTTCATTATTGCTGTTAATTGGCTTATACCTTATTTCAGGTAAAGAGCTCACAATAAAAGACCCCCACGTGAAATGAAAATTATCTTCCTAAATGATTGTACAATGTAAGACACAATTGAAAATAAAGCCTCTCTTAATAATCAGTTTCTTAAAGAAAGTAATTTTCTCCCTTTCTTGTCCAAGTCTATCTGAGAAATGAACATTTCTGTAGGAGCTGTAAATGCCCCAACTAACGTGACTGGCGGCCCTGCAACTCCAAGGAAAGGACCACCTAAATTTAAGCAGAGGCAGACGAGGCAGTTCAAAAGCAAACCCCCAAAGAAAGGAGTCAAAGGGTAAGAACGGACGGTTTCTTTAGTGTTTTGTGGATGTTGTGGATGTTATTCAGATCATTAAAAATGCTTCACAATGCAGAATGAGAATGTATCCTAACAGAGTAAAACCAAATAAATGTGTCTAACACAAGTAGAAACAAGACTAAAATAGGGTTATTTAAAGATTCTGCAGACAGGATTCAGGGGTTGGGTTAGGAGAGGACACAATTATGCTAATTTATTTAAATGATGTCTCTATGCAAAGAGAATTCAAATCAGAATATAATTATGTACGTACATACTGTAACAACCGGTGGGTGAGTATTGAAGTTCTCGGAGCCGAACTCTACTGCGCACTTCCCCCAAGCTGGTCGGCCAGCGGAATGCCAGTGCCATGCACGCAGCTGTACCTACCTTATTAAGCAAGCGAACACTCGTGTCCCATACACCGCACGACCCCGAGTGTCTCCGTACATAATTGCATAGATGAAATCTAGCAACACACAGCTCTGTCCTTTTGATTCTCTTTATTGGAGCAGATAGTCAGAAACAAAGCTCAACATATTGCAAGGCCATTGCCAAGGTCATTCAGATAGACATCCTTCTCCATGATGGTAACTGTTACACTTACCACTCCTGGGCTGCAAATGACCCAAGCCCACCCTAGCAACTGCAACACAAACACATATAACATTTATAATACAACAGGAAATCACTTGCCTTGCTTGCCCAGTACAAACAGTAACGTTACAGAAATACCCACAATGCACCATGCCGCCAGCGCTGACTGCCGGGTCATTACAATACTTTTACAGCTAGAGGTGCTCATAAAAGTAGACATGCAGTTAGTGTTTAAGTCATAGTACATACTCTTTGATAGTGGAACCAGAAATTGAAACTTTTATTTTTTAAATCAGAAAAAGGTACTTTTTTTTGCATACCCCCCACCCCCCAAGTATCCTGCATTACTCATCTTGATGTGCTCTCCTTTCTGAGACACTGCAGCTCTAAATCGCACAGCACTCAAGGACAAAGTCTCTTTGGTCAAAAAAACACAAAAGCAAATTGAGTTTAGTGTGTAAGGTCAGCTTTGACGTTCTGTGAACCCCAACGGAGCAGTGGGGAGAAATCACCTTAGTATCCTTCTATATAAAAGCGGTCGGGATTGTCCTTCCGTGCCGTGAGTGTTTCACACACGCCCCGTCCATTTTGCAATACACGATGGGATTTGTAGTTTCGTTTTTCCAGGTAAAAGATGATTTTCTACTCCAGACTGTGCGATATCTTCTTCTTCTTTCTTACTATATAGAATTAGAATTAGAATTAGAATTAGAACAATCTAGACGAGAACAGGCCATTCAGCCCAACAAAGCTCGCCAGTCCTATCCACTTGCTTCCTCCAAGAAAACATCAAGTCGAGTTTTGAAAGTCCCTAACGTCTTACTGTCTACCACACTACTTGGTAACTTATTCCAAGTGTCTATCGTTCTTTGTGTAAAGAAAAACTTCCTAATGTTTGTGCGAAATTTACCCTTAACAAGTTTCCAACTGTGTCCCCGTGTTCTTGATGAGCTCATTTTAAAATACAAGTCTCGATCCACTGTACTAATTCCCTTCATAATTTTAAACACTTCAATCATGTCACCTCTTAATCTTCTTTTGCTTAAACTGTAAAGGCCCAGCTCTTTTAATCTTTCCTCATAATTCAACCCCTGTAGACCTGGAATCAGCCTAGTCGCTCTTCTCTGGACCTTTTCTAGTGCTGCTATGTCCTTTTTGTAGCCTGGAGACCAAAACTGCACACAGTACTCAAGATGAGGCCTCACCAGTGTGTTATAAAGCTTGAGCAGAACCTCCTGTGACTTGTACTCCACACGTCAAGGCGCTATATAACCTAACATTCTGTTAGCCTTCTTAATGGCTTCTGAACACTGTCTGGAAGTTCATAGCTTGGAGTCCACTATGACTCCTAAATCCTTCTCATAAAGTGTACTCTCGATTTTTCGACCGCCCATTGTGTATTCAAACCTAATATTTTTACTTCCTATGTGTAATACTTTACATTTACTGACATTAAATTTCATCTGCCACAAATCTGCCCAAGCCTGTATGCTATCCAAGTCCTTCTGTAATGATATAACGGATTCCAAATTATCTGCTAATCCACCTATCTTGGTATCATCTGCAAACTTAACCAGCTTGTTACTTATATTCCTATCTAAATCATTTATATATATTAAAAATAGCAGCGGCCCTAGCACTGACCCCTGTGGAACACCACTCATAACATCGGCCAGTTCTGATGAGGTTCCTCGCACCATCACCCTCTGCTTCCTGTGTCTGAGCCAATTCTGCACCCATCTAAAAACATCACCCTGAATTCCCACTTCTTTTAACTTGATGCCCAACCTCTCATGTGGCACCTTATCAAATGCTTTCTGAAAGTCCAGATAAATAATATCATAAGCTCCACTTTGATCGTATCCTTTTGTTGCCTCCTCATAGAATTCCAACATGTTAGTAAAACACGACCTCCCCCTTCTGAACCCATGCTGACTGTTCAGAATAACTCCTGTCCTTGTCATGTGTTGCTCAATCTTATCCTTAATAATTCCTTCCATTAATTTTCCTGTGATGCTTGTTAAGCTTACTGGCCTATAGTTGCTTGGATCTGCCCTGTCACCCTTTTTATATAATGGGATGATATTTGCCATTTTCCAGTCCTTTGGAATCTCTCCAGTGCACAGTGACTTCCTAAAAATGTGTGTCAAGGGTTTATATATGTACTCACTAGCCTCCTTAAGAACACGAGGATAAATATTATCTGGGCCTGGTGATTTGTTTGATTTTATCTTATTTAATCTGAGCAGCACTTCTCCCTCTACAATTTCCATATAAAAGCGGTCGGGATTGTCCTTCCGACCCGTGAGTGGAAAGCGTAGCGGTATTCCGCTTATCACAGACTTACTACTTGCAGCTTGCGGTACGAAGCGACATGATGTGAGCAGAGTTCTGGTGCTCCCATCATTCCTTTGCTTTTGTGCACGATGCGCTGGAAAAATAGACAAAATGATGTCTCTGGAAATAATTAATGTTGATGGAGTACAAATGCCTCACCACTTTGTAAATATCAGGGGGGTTCAAAAGGGCGATCTCAATATAGAAAAAAAGTTTACATTTCATCACAAAAATAACAGAAACTACGAGTATTAAAGTAATACCGCTCAAATGCAATATAACCAAATTAATGAGTTTGTATAAAATATCACATTGATCTACATATTGAATTGCCTTAAGAAGTGGTCAACTTAAAAGTCGGTCGCCTTAAAAGGCGGGTCAGCCTAGTCGGATACATAAAAGGTGTTAACAATGTCCTCACCGAGCCTTGCAGATCATTTGCAAAGGTCCAGAGAGCATAAAAGCAGTCTTAAGAGGTCCGAGAGGGGGCTGTCACAGAAAAGGGTAAATCAAGGAGATCATGTCAAGTACCATACACCTAAATGAAAGTGAACTGTCTAATATATCTCATTGTTTTCCTGAACTAAAAATATAAAAATAAAAACGTGACTTGTTTAATTTATATGCAGGAATATTTTGTTTCTTTTTTTTTTTTTTTTGTGCAGTGCTGGTCATTCATGCATAATACACGCACTATGAATTAATTATAGAGCTAAACGCACGAAAAAAACAGCCCAGTCTTAGTGTGAATGTGATTAATATCACAAAGTGATAAAATAATCGTAAGTATTAAGCTTTAAGTTATTTTGTTAGTTAATAACATTATTTGATAATACAAGAACATAACTGATCCGTTAGTGCTGATGACCTTTGTCTGTTGTGATAATCGCCACATCGACTAATGAGAACTTCATTCCATACAATACACAATGCAGGCAACAACCTGTGAGGTACGGATGGAAGGATTTGCATTGATCACAGAATTAGTAATACTGTACGCCGATTTTTCTTTCAATTTGCAGAACTGGGCGTTTTAAAAGTACAAAACGTTGTACAGTATTGTGCAATAAATCCTTTATTTATCTACTTGAAGGCGCCTGTATGAAAATACAGCGTCACATTCGAAATACGCTTTTCCAGTTAATAAGTGGAGGGCATAGTAGTCAGTCATTATAATAAAACAATATGTGGCTGAATATTTTTCTTATTATAACAAAAAATTGGGGTATTTCAAGCAGTATCTGCTTGATACTGGTATGTTATTGAATCAGCATTGGGGAATGATATTATTTAGGATTTACATATGTGAAATTGTCGCCCTATGTGAGCTTGGATAGTCTCCAGCCAACCTCCCTCGACCATGGTCTGGATCAAACATATTAGAAAATGGCAAGACGCGTCTTAAGTAAACGAATCGCATCACACAGCAACACGCACTCTGCGCGAAAGCCACGCCACCTTGTATCGTATAAGTATCAAGCACTGAATTCATCCGCACACGCATACACACTTAAGTATTACTGTACATGTAAACAAACATCACAAAGCCCATCTTGTAGTCGCCGTCTCCACTGTGCTGAGCATTAACTCCCTTTAAACCGCGCGCGTCCTCCCATCGACCCTTGCGCACTCTTACTTGCTGCTGGGAATTGAAGTTCTTTCGGTACATCCGCCGCAGTCATTTCACAAAGATTTCCTCATATTGATAGAATGTCCTTAAATAAAGTTTAATGCTTTGCCGCAGTCACTCGATTTGGGTTTTATAAGATCATCTGGTTCAGCTAGTCCCAATTGCTTAACGTTTAAATTTGCAGTAAGCATTCTGTTCTCAAATTGATGTAGAGATTTTATTTCACTTGTCAGTTTTGAATACGTACCTGATTTGGACAGGAGCGTCTTCTTTATCGCCATAAGCCAGGCGTTCCTAGGTTCAGTGCTGGAGTACCACTGTAGCTGCGGGTTTTAGTTCCAATCAGCTTCACACATTAATGCTTCCGTCTTACGTGTAAATGATCTAATTGTTTAATTAGTCCTCATCCTACCTCATTTTTCATTCAGAAATATGTGCTAGTATATCTACATGTAAATAAAATTCAGAAATGTGTGGGGTTTTTTTGCCATTTCTTTAAATGTTAACCTTTTACCTTTTAATCTTAATCTTCTTTTGCTTAAATTAAAAATGCTTAGCTCTATTAATCTTTCCCAAAAAGTTAAATACCAAGTCTCACTACCAGTATGGACTGTCTTTTAATTAGGAAACTCGTTGCAATGAAAACCTGAAGTCACTGCTAGCCATCCAAAAAGATGAGTAAAGACCCCTGGGCTAATTAAAAATGTGCATTATGTCAAATCACAAGAACACATTTAGCACAGGGTGCCGTTAGCAGAGAAACCAACAGTACTGACAAATAACGAAGTACAGCATGCATCAGCAATGTACGGAGCCCTAAAGGGACATCAGGTTTCGGTCAGGTCAGGGGCGAAAAAAAAATCTTATTTCTCATGCGCACGAGAAGATCTGAGTATCGCGTGCGTTGAATGCGCGCGCACGGTTAAATAAGAGCAGAAATGTAGGCCTATTTGATTCAGGGCCACATTCTGTCAGCCCCAGAAGCCAGGAGTCATGATGCAGATTCCTACTACATTAACGATGGAGGTAGATGATTTTATAGATCTTTTGAGGTCACCAAATGTTCCAGAGGAAAGCATTTAGCGTCTTGGTGCCTTTATGAGAAGGACCCAGCATAAAATATAGGCCATGTCAAATTTCCGATAGGCTTACACAATAAAACATTTACAGCAGGGGAAGCAGAACAGGTCTAACAGAATGTGTGACAAACACATCATCAAATATTATTTAAAGCAAACAAAATGTATTAATTTGTTAAAAAGTATTTAGTTTCAGGTTTTTCTTATTTTTTGCTGGTAAAAGCAGGTGGGGTAGCGTTTTTACTTTTCCTTGCCTGTTGAAACTAATTGATTTTATGCAAATCCTTTACATCAGAAGCAGGCAACATCAGTTCTAGAGGGCTGCAGGTTTTCTTTCCAACCCAATTGCTTAATTAGAAGCCAATCCTTGTAAGTCTCGGACCTTATTGAGTTTTATGACTTGTTAGTATGCAAAGTTAAGTTCTTATATCATAGTTTTAGTTTCCTTTCCAAGGATATCATCTAAATGATCTGAATCCTAAAACAGATCATTTTCAGTCTGTCACATTTTTCTATTAAGTGTATTAATTAAGTATTAAACCAAATAGTGCATGACGTATCCACACAGGTGTAAATGGAAACAAGTCAGGTGAAAGTACTGCTGGCTCCTTTGTCATTTGTATCTTACTGCTAATAAGGAGCCATTAAAAAAGAGAAATAAGCAATTAAGGGTGGTGAATCTTAACAAGCAAGAGCACTAAAATTAAGCATTAAAATGGCACTTAAGCAATATGCTTCATCAGCAATAATTGGTCTCTCATTTAAGAAACTGGTGTGGAACAAAATCTGCAGCCGTCGAGGCCCTCCAGGACTGACGTTGCTTACCCCTGCTTCACGTACATTTTAGATTCAGCTGTTTTGTGTCGCTGCGGTGGGTTGGCGCCCTGCCCAGGATTTGTTCCTGCCTTGCGCCCTGTGCTGGCTGGGCTTACCTCCAGCAGACCCCTGTGACCCTGTGTTAGGATATAGCTAGTTGGGTAATGACTGACTGACTGTTTTGTGTTGGGTCTAATTAAGTTGGAAAAATAAAGATTTTTTTATATATTATAAATATATTTAGTTTAAAAATTTTGGTTAATCTTTATAACCACAAAGATGGCACTATAACAGAACTAACGAAATGAATGAAAATCCTGTATAGGGTCTTCCTGCTACTTTCACCTCATCGCCGCGGATAAAGTTTACAATAGAGAGTGCACCCCCCAGTACAACAAGGGCACTGGTGAACTGGACGACCTGCTCAAGGTTACGGAGTATGTTAATATGAAGTGAGTCATTGGACCGCCACACTACCTGTCTGGAGGCACCTAATGCTAATTCAAGACTTTTCTGTCTCATGAATGGCATGACTGATTTGCCTGTGATGGTTAATCGCACCATTGTAGTTCCAGCTTCTTCCTTGGTAAACAGTAATTAACAAAGTGCCTGGGTTGGGTAAGCTTTGTACATCCAACGTGCAGCCGGCAGTGTTATAATAAGCACAAATGAGAAGCAAACTGGAATGACCAGAAGAAGAAAATATTACCGTATATATTCACGTATGAGTCCTGTCTTGAAACCCAAAAAATCGATCATAAAATCAGACCCCGACTTATACACCCGTTCAAAAATACAATTAATTTTTTTTTTACATCTTCTTGCCTCCTCCAATCTCACATCAGTTTCTCAGGTACATCAAATTTTGTTGCAGCAGCGCAGTTACCAATTTCTTTTGCCACTTCAACGACTTTTAATTTAAAACCAGTTTCATATTTTCTTCTGATCAAATGCTCCATCGCAGGTAATGGATGCTCTTAAAATAAAGGTGTATGGGGGCGTGATATACAAAAAACACAAAACAGTGCAAACAACGCTTCAGAATAGTTCGGATATTACCGGGTGGTCACGTAGGCACAATACATAGAAAAAAAGGCTGAGGGCTTGGTGGTTACTCTCTCGGGTGGGTGTTAGCATATCGTAATCTCTGAAACCAATAGTGAGAGTTTTCTGCATTCAACTTACACAACCCACATTATAAAATACCAGAAATTATACAGTAAAAATAAGACCCCGACTTATCCGTGGGAGAACTTAAACGCCAGTATATACGGCATATATAATAGTATTGGTAGAGCTTATAATTTAGGTGGTAATGGAGACAGACATAAGAAATGTGACAAACGAGAGGAGGCCATCCAGTCCATCAGGCTTGTTTGCTAAGCTAACAGCTACGCTATCCCACACAAATCTCTCTATTATAAAAAAAAATTCCTGTGGGAGGGAATGACTAGGAGACGATACATGATCTTCACGTTAAGATCACGGAAGACAAATAAAAGACCTGCAAGATGAAAGAGAATGGCCACGGAACATCTCGCGGGGATATAGAACATGAGATTCTTGCAAGACATGCCCTACTTATAAGCAATATTAGAGCACGGCCAGCAAAAAAAAAAAATCAGTAATGTAAAGGCACGCAGCACACACAGATACAGGGGTCTCAGTGCATATAAAGGACAATACATTATGAATGAAACGTTGACGACTAAAAGATCGCATTAGCACAAACGAAAGGAAATTAATCATCAGGATCAGGTGTCATTGAAAAAATAGCAGGACAAAGCGAGGTCAGAAATAAAAGGCAAAGAGCAGAAAACAAAGTTTTTTCGCATTTGCATCATTCAATGCACAAAAGGTAGATTTACACAATAATGGACCATACACTATGAGAAGCTGTGGTCCCGTAACAGTTAAAGCAACGACAAGTTTAATTTCAAAGAAAACACAATTCGGTCAAGTGTATATTTATGATCACGGAGAAGAGATTACAACACGAGCAGCAGAGACATGAAGTGGCAACAAGGACAGTGGCTGTACAGGCTTTAAAATGATCGAAGGGCAGCTGCCCCCCTTCACAATGCGAGCAGCGTTAAACATCCTGCAAAAAAAAAGATTTAACCACGCCTGGGGCCGGAAATAAAGGACAATTACTGTTTTTACAATGTCACGTGAGACCAGGCAGTGAGCCATCATTTAAAACAAGTCCACAGACATCTAACCTAGCAGTTGTTGGATTGCTTTTGGCAGACACGCATCATGTGCTCCCAGCTCTCAAAACAATGACATGCGATAAGCAGAACAGGCAGCTCACCAGCAGCAGAAAGACACCAGATGATCCAACGGCATCTCCTTAGTGTACGTACAGCCAACCCTCTCCCAACGTGAGCAGCGTTATACGTCTGGCGAGAAAGAGATGTAACCACGCACAGGGCCGGAAATAAAGGACAACTATGGTTTTTACAAAAGTTTTTAAAGTAAAAGTGAAAATAATGCATATGTAACAATTCCCATGAAAATAACAATCTCTTTAAATTCTATATCCAGTAAACCAAACATGGGGGTGGGCGAGCAAAGCGAGCAGGGGGCAGAGCCCCCTAGTAATAATACTAATTCTTTGCATTTATACACACAGTGTTGCATTGGAGCTGTAACTTCCTAAAGATAAAGCATGCTTATTGTATACTGCGTAAAATATTAGAATACATCTGACATGATTCTTACTTTTACAGATTTGGGGATGACATTCCTGGAATGGAAGGCCTGGGCACAGGTAATGTGTTTAATAAAAATACATTAAAGCATCTGTATAATAATTCATGTAAGTCACAATGTTTTAAGTCTGGCCTGTTTTGAGAAATGCTAGTAAAACTCGACAAGTTGTTTTATATTTCTGCATGTTCGTGATGTTTTTCTATGACACACAGATAAAACATTTTGACTTGCTTGTGTGTCTCCCATCTGTACTTTCACTGGCATAACGCATCCCACAAAGGTAGCCCTACAAATTGGAGGACAGGTGGTAGTGTTAAAAATTGCAGATGAGGAGACCAGGGTCTTTTGCAGAGTAGCCTTTGCAACCCATATAGTGTGAGCAGGGATCGTCAAGAAGCAGATGGGAGGAGCTGATAGGTTTCCTTGCCAATTTTCTCTGACTGACTCCACCACAGCAAATCAGCTGTGGCAGTAGGGGGCAGTAGTGCACCCTTGAACCCTCAGGTACGACTCCCGACACCAGGTAATAGTCCACGACCTTTTTATTATTTTTCACAGTGCACCAAGCACCTCCCACACTACTCATAAATCTCACAACAAATCACTATCCTCTAATAATAAACACAATAACCTCTCCTCCTCGCCCAGACACTTTGCTCCTCTCCCACCCAGCACAGCTCAGTGTCTGGACTGAGGCAGCGTCCTTTATAGCCCCTGACCGGAGGTGTTCCTGTCCCAGCAGTCCACAGTTCCCTATTCCTTCCGGGTCAGGGCAATCAGTCTTTTACTTCACCCCGGGAGCACGCCATTCCTTCCCGTCACGTGACTGTGACGTACTCCCGGGTCATAGGGCACAACAGATCCCACAAGTCCTCCCACAGCGACTCCTGGTGGTCCCCAAGGTATCCAGCAGGGCTGTGTATAAACACTACAAAGTCCATAAGGCCCTGCTGGACCTCGGGGCACGATCCTGGTGTCGGGAGAGCTCCTCCTGTCGGCCTGGGGGTGCGGACCGGCCTGGGAAGCCGGCAGCCTTCCACAGTTCCCCCCCCTTAGCGACGACTTCTGGGGCGGAGCGTCCGGCCCCAGGGACGTCCTCCTCCAGGAGGCCGCGTCATCCGGCCTTGAAGCGTTGCCCCTGTCCTCGAGCGAACCTTGGGGGGACGGTGTACCTCCTGTCTCCCCGGGGACAATGGCGCCTCACGTGGCCCGGTTGCGGCAATTATAGCACCTACGAAGCCCTCCTGGTTGCTTCCCTCTGCGGGACCAAAAACATCTCGGGAACTCCGTCAGCGCCGTCTCCGCCCCTTCACCTGCCAGGGAAGTCATCACGGCCGCCTGGCGGCCCTTAAGCCTATTCTCCATTATGTCGGGGGACCCACCTTTCCTTTTGGGGATCTCCCGCTTGATCTGGGGCTTGCGCTCAGCCCGAGGAAAGAGGAGAGCCTCTTTACGGTCTGCACACCCGTTTCCTTCCGCTTACTAGGAGCCGGCGTCATTAGCACCGTCTCGCTCCGATGAACAGCACCAGTCAGCTGCACCGGTACGAGCGGCGCTTCCCCCGGCACTCCCATCACCGGCGTTACCCCGCACTTAAGACCGGTCGGGTCTCCGAGCCGTACTGCTCGAAAGCCACGCCACGCGCATGCCCCGGGCTGTTTGCTCCAGTCCCCGACCATTCGGTCATCATGCCCCAGTCTCTTGTCGGGCACACAGTGCTTTGACACGCGCTACTCAATCTCAGCGGTGCCCGATCGCACTGTGTCCCCTTACTCTCTACGACACGGGAGGGACTCACCTGTACTCCCGCATCGATCCTCTCCGGAGCTTCCCAGCGCAGCCGCTGCCGAACTCCCTCAGTGCTTTCAACGGAGCTGCCGCCATCGCTCCCAATTCCAGTACACGTTCCTTTAGTACAGCATATTCCTGTAAGAAACTGTTTAGGGGCTCGAGGTATTTCTCGAGACCCTGTAAGTCCAAACAGTTAGTTATTACGGCCGGCTGCATTTTCGCTTCCGCGTTTTGCTTACCGTCCGGCCGGGAGCCAATGAGCCCGTCGCCTCCAGGCACGTGTTCCGCTGGGTCGCGCAAAGGCTCCTGGGAGTTGGAGTCCTCAGAGGGACGGCTGGCTACCCCAAGCCGGCTGAGATCTGCCTTTTCTTTTCTGCGGCAGACCCGTCAGCCACAAGCCGTCCCTCTTTGTCGGAGGCTTTTTGTTTCGGCGGCGCTTCGCCCGTCTTCCCCTCCCCTTCCAGGAGGCTCGGGCCCGTTAGGGGACGACCGGCCTCGTCGGCGGACTCCGGGTTTCCTCCACCGTCCCGACATCCACCGCGGGTGACCAGTCTGTTGTCGCCGACTGCGGCTGTCTCTAGCCGTCTTGCGTCACGGCTTGTCTTCTGGGAGCCGCGGCCATTTTGCCGAAGCACGAGGTAGTCAGTTGCGGCACCGCTGCAAGTTTCTCGGCGGGCGTCTGCAAAACATGATAAAAACAAAGACGGGACGTCGGGCGGTTTACCTGCAGCCGCCTCCGCAATGGAATCGGCACCCCGGACCGTCTAGGGAGTATGATGCGCTCGGCAGTTGTCCGTGTCCCGGGTCTTTCGCGGCCCGGGCTTGTTTGGCCCGTAACAGCGCTCTGTCTTCCTCGCTCCCGGTCAGGTAGGTCCAGGACTCCTCGTTGCCCGTCAGGCCCTGCAGCCAGCTGGGACTGACCTTCTTTTCCCGGTCTTTTTCCCCATTACTCCGGATCGGACCAACGCTCACAGTTGTAGCTTCTTCTGTAGCGGGTGGTGTTTGCACCTCCGTAAAAAGATGTGGAACCCACCGAGGGTTGTCTGCCCACACAAAATTTATTTTTAGCGCAGGTCCCCTGCCAACAGACGGCCAGAGAATCCTGCCGACTACGCCAGTGTGGCAGTAGGGGGCAGTAGTGCACCTTGAACCCTCAGGTACGACTCCTGACACCAGGTAATAGTCCACGACCTTTTTATTATTTTTCACAGTGCACCAAGCACCTCCCACACTACTCATAAATCTCACAACAAATCACTATCCTCTAATAATAAACACAATAACCTCTCCTCCTCGCCCAGACACTTTGCTCCTCTCCCACCCAGCACAGCTCAGTGTCTGGACTGAGGCAGCGTCCTTTTATAGCCCCTGACCCGGAGGTGTTCCTGTCCCAGCAGTCCACAGTTCCCTATTCCTTCCGGGTCAGGGCAATCAGTCTTTTACTTCACCCCGGGAGCACGCCATTCCTTCCCGTCACGTGACTGTGACGTACTCCCGGGTCATAGGGCACAACAGATCCCACAAGTCCTCCCACAGCGACTCCTGGTGGTCCCCAAGGTATCCAGCAGGGCTGTGTATAAACACTACAAAGTCCATAAGGCCCTGCTGGACCTCGGGGCACGATCCTGGTGTCGGGAGAGCTCCTCCTGTCGGCCTGGGGGTGCGGACCGGCCTGGGAAGCCGGCAGCCTTCCACACAGCATAATATTGAATGGTTATGTAGGGCTACATCCTCGACATCATAAAAAATGGAATCCTTGATCTTCCTGACCTTGAATGTCTTGGTGTTTGAGAAACAACAATCCATCTCTCTATTATAAAAAAAAATCTTGGGAGGGAGACCAGACATGATCTTCTCAGAAGACACTTTGACATCACACGAGACTAGGCAGTGAGACAAAAGGACAGCTGCTGTACAGGCTTTTAAATGATCAACGCGCAGTGCGACAAGAAGAACACCCAGCTCGCCAGCAGCATCAGCAAGACAGCAGCTGATCTGACCGCATCTCCTTATTGTGCGTTCAGCCCCCCAATTCACAACACAAGCGGCAGAGACGCAAAGTGGCAAAAGGACAGCTCCTGTACAGGCTTTTAAATGATTGACGCGCAGTGCGACAAGCAGAACATGCAGCTTGCCAGCAGGACAGCAGCTGATCCGACCGCATCTCCTTAGCGTGCATTTAGCTCCCCCATTCACAACGCGAGCAGTGTTATACATCCTGCAAGAAAGAGATTTAACCACGCTTAGGGCCAGAAATAAAGGACAAAGAGTAGATGACAAAGTAGAACGTTGTAAAGAATTCATAAATGTTGGCACAGTACACATGCTTCCTGATCTTGAATGTCTTGGTGTTTGAGAAACAACAATCCATCTCTCTATCATAAAAAAAAATCTTGGGAGGGAGATGAGGGAGACGAGACGTAATCTTTCTCGGAAGACACTTTGACGTCACACGAGACAAGGCAGCAAGACAAAAGGACAGCTGCTGTACAGGTTTTTAAATGATCTACGCGCAGTGCGACAAGCAGAACACCCAGCTCGCCAGCAGCATCAGCAAGACAGCAGCTGATCTAACCGCATCTCCTTAGCGTGCGTTCAGCACCCCCCATTCACAACACGAGCAGTGTTATACGTCCCGTAAGAAAGAGATTTAACCACGTCCAGGGCCAGAAATAAAGGACAAACAGTAGATGAAAAAGTAGAATGTCGTAAAGAATTCATAAATGTTGGCACAGTACACATGCACAGCAGGTTAGAGATAATGAAAGTATGAAAAAAGGATAGGAAAGACTGCATTAGCACAAACAAATGGAAATTATTACTTGGTGAAATAATGGAACAACGAAAAGAGATCGAATATATTGTTCGGATTTAAATTTTAAGTCAGAGACTTGTAGATCGTCTAATTCGCTTTGCCAGCAACAATTAAAAGATCCCAAAAACGTTGTTGTGGTATAAAGTCCTGTGAGACGGGGACTCTTAAAACGAGATTCTTTTAAATCACGCCCTACTTACAACTATTTTCAAACAAGATCACAGTCATCTAACCTCTCAGTCGTGTGAATGTTTTTGTCAGACACACTTCCTGCACTCTCAGCTCTTATAAATTTTAACAGGAAAATAATTTTATATGTCCTAGATGACACGTCAACGACAAAGCGAAGAAGAAAGAGCATGGACAAATATTTGAGAAAGTCTTTTTATTTATTAGAGAGAGAGAAACGATATTCACTCACAGGCAGATAGACGGTGCGTTGTCACGATGTAAGTCAAAAATCAATGCGAATCAAAATTCAATGCGATCTTGAAGAAAAGTTCATTCGAAATATTGTTTTTACAAAAGTTTTAAAGTAAAAGTGAAAATAATGCATACGTAACAATTCCCATGAAAATAACAATTTTTTTTAATTGTATATCCGGTAAACCAAACCCGGGGGTGGACAAACGAAGCGAAGCGAGCAAGGCGTGGAGCCCCCTTAGTTATTTCAAATGTTCTTTGGACTCTTAGTGTTTGGGATTTTTACACGTTTCCTAGTTATACATTTTTTTGCTTAGCAGATGCTTTTATCCGAAGTAACTTACAAAAGAGGTGAACATATTTGAGTAAACATCAGTCTGGGGGACAGGACAAGATTACAAAATTGATAATCACAAGTAAAAAGCTCCAAAAAAAAAAAAAAAGAAGAAAAATACAAGCAATTTCCAGTTCCACAGCTACAAAAACCTAACAGCTAACAGCAGTTAGGCAGACGTTCATCAAACAAGAGAGTCTTCAAACGCATTGAGGGGGTCAGCACTCCGAATGGAGGTGGGCAGTTTGTTCCACCAGCTAGAAGAGTCACAGGAACAAAATCCGCACTGAGATTTGATGCCACGCAGAGGTGGCATCACCAGATGCTGTTATTCAGCACACCTGAATGACTGAGAAGGAGCAAAGGACCTCACAATTGTCTCCATATATTAAGAAACACTTTTTCAGTTTCTTCCAGTCTGAATTCATTAGTTTGAGAATCTCCTTAGTGTTATGATTTCAATTTTGTTTTCAGATTTTCTCAGGATTTATGTTTGTTGTTTCAGTACATGCCTCATGGATATTTCAAATATGTGATACATTTCAATGTAAAAACTTTAATTAATTAAATATTTTGGTGTTGTTCCATGACAGTATATTTTTTTTTTCATGAGCAATGACATATTGGTGGTATAGTTACCAAGTATGGTCGATCAAGACATGCCACACATGACATTATTGACGTGACTGTATAAAGCTGAGCTCTCTTACTTCTGTAATCATCCGAATTTGAGGATAATACTCCAGAGACTTTGCATGCAGTTCTACAGGGTGGTCCAGATCTAATTATGCAGATCCAGATCGTCTGGATGACTTTGATGTATGCGGGGACGATTCCAGTTCGGCCCAAAGATGATTCTTTATATAGTCAGTTCACACACTTCTCGATGGTCCGGGATGTTTTGGGTGATTTTCTATGTAATAAACTTATTAAGTTATAGTGTAATGAAAATTGCATAATTAGATTTGGACCACCCTATAGTTATGGTTCCTCTCAGGCATTATGGAATTAGGCAACTCTCTTGACTATTATTTCTTGGCTTTGTTTTTGGGGTTTGACAAAAGATTGGTTTCATTTTTGGCTTATGAATTTTGCGTATAGTTTGGCTACGTCTCATTCCTTCATCTGTCTCACTTTTAAGAATCTGTACACTTGGAACATCAGAAGTGACTGAGTCAATATGTTGGCCATCAGTTTGCGCACACCTTGTTCATGTTTAAATGTATGTAAGAAATGGATTCCCATGACCATAACTAATCTACGTAGTGTATGCTGTGTTAGGTGCTATCATTCTTCGACTCTCCATTATGATTTTCTCCACAGTAGCCTTGTCTTGTTCTGTGGTGGAGGTCAACAAGTCAGCCGGACTTTGGGTCATCTTTGAGGGGTGTTTCATTATGGAAGTCAACCCTCGTCACTGCAGAGGCAGCGGAATCTAAAGAACTGTTAAAGAGGTGGAGAGTTTTTAATTTACCAGGGATGAATTAAGCTATAGAGAAGGTTAACTGTGTGAGGTAGTTGGCTTGTAATAAATTGTGCTTTGAAGCGGACAGAAAGGCTGATATCTAAAAATAATAAGAGCTGTGGTAAAAACATCCACTTTGGAAAATGTAAACCTAACACTCATGTTTTTTGAGATCATGCGAAAAACGTATTACTGTACTGCTCTATAAAATATTGAGAGAAACAATGTGAAAGTGAATGTCCCATCTTCAGTTTAGCGAGCAGGTAAATGTTATTTGTCCCACAGCTCTCTTGAACACTTGGCAGACCGCTTATGGCCACTGCCTCCTTCTTGAGATTCTTTTTCTTTTCTCAGCTCTGCATGGCCCTAATTAGGCCTGAAGGTCTAAGCATCTTACACACAGGGCAATTAAGCCAATAATGAAGAGCACTGAAGCAGGCATCTGCCGATCTGTACCCATCACTAATGACAATGACACTCAATGTTTACCTCTCTGCCATTCATACTCTAAATGAGCTGAAAAATCTGACATGTATATACGACTTTAAATGGAAGCTGTCCTACTGACCCGTTGAAGTTAAGCAGGTGGGCTCTGGTGAATATTGTGGTCGAGGGAATGCTCACAGTCACAACTTTGCAGACTTCTATGAACCACAGGAGTTCAAAAGCTGTGACTGTGCACTTTGATGACAGATAGAAGGGCAAGAAAACGTTGGCCAGAAATTACTGCACAAAGCAGCCATGCCAGTTTAATTCAAGAAACTCCGAATACATCATCCTCTTGGGAGTCTGAATCCGACGTGTAGGTGTGTGCCTATAAATGGAGGACTTGATCGCCAAAGATTTATGGGCACTCTACTGACGCTATACCAGTTATAGAGTGGTACTTGCTAGAGGCCCATCTTCTCAAATTTGATGGGTGAAAATGACCATTTTTTTAATTTCAAGTTGCATTTCATTTTGTGCACAGTGTCACTGGAACAACTACAGTAAATGAAGGGAAAAAAAAGCATACAAGTAGTAAAACAAGACACAGCATTTATGGAGATACTCAAATCACTTTACATAGAGAGGGGAGAACCACTTCAACCACCACTAAAGTGCAGCATCCACCTGGATGATACGGCAGCACACCCACGGAGATTGAGCCGGCCAATTAATTATTTATTTATTAAAATAGCCCCTGATTGTTAAGCCACAGACCTGCTATGCACATCGTACTCTCACTACACATTACTTATTAGGTGGTGAAGGGGTGAGAGAGAGAGTTAGCCCATTAGAGACAGGCAACTAATAGGTGGGCAGAATTTCCATGATAAGTAATTTATCCAGGACATCGGCACGCACCTACCCATCCATCCATCCATCCATTATCCAACCCGCTATATCCTATCTACAGGGTCACGGGGGTCTGCTGGAGTCAATCCCAGCCAACACAGAGCACAAGGCAGGAAACAAACCCCGGGTAGGGCGACAGCCCACCGCAGGTTACTAAAGATGCCACGGGATCTTTTTATGACCACAGAGAATCAGCACCTCGTTTTTACTTCACAACCATAGCACAGTGTCCCTATCACTGCATTAAGACCACAGGGTAAGCACTCCATGTTGGCCCAAGCCTGTTCCTAGATCAGGGGTGTTGAACTCCAGGCCTGGAGGGCCACAGTGGCTGCAGGTTTTCATTCTAACCCTTTTCCTAATCAGTGACCAGTTTTCACTGCTAATTAATTCCCTTTCCCTTCATTTTAATAGCCCTGTCCTTAAGGATTCTTTCCTCTGAATTGATTCCTTTCTTCATTAAATGGCAGCCAAACAGAAATGAGGCATGAAACGAGCCAACAGATGACCAGCTAAATCGGGGCTTCACACTCCAACCAGAGCACATTCTTGCTGTTAATTAAACTCGTTATTTAATTCCATGGCTTGTTGGTGTTCTCATTCTGCCACAGCAGACATTTCCAGAACTGTTGATTTTTCTGTTTTTTCTATGGCCACCGTCACAATGTTTTGGTGAGATCAGCCTTACTGAGACTTCCACCTTTCTTTATTTCCACATATTTTGTGATGGGCACAGGTGAGCTGGTCATATGGATTCTTGTTTTGTGTCTCGTTATTGTTTGGCTGCTAATTAAAAAAAGGAAACAACTAAGGGGCCTGAGTCAAGGTAATTACAATTAAGGCAAAAGAAGGTAATTAGCAGCAAAAACTGGTCACTAATGAAAGATGGTTAGAATGAAAACCTGTAGCCACTGTGGCCCTCCAGGACTGGAGTTCGACACCCGTGTCCTAGATGGTCTTAAATCCAAGCACTGGCAGGATCCTAACATGCTGAGCTTCAGGTCGGTTACCTGTTCTGAAGTGCAGGTGGTATGGCTGCTGGCAACAAGGCAACAATAGTAAGCAGCAAAAATATATATTTCATAAGATATCTAATTATTTATGCTCAAATATCATTGTGTTGTTCTTTATTTGCATATTTATTTTTGCCAGAAGTGTTCCTGCATAGAGGAACCAAGGAATCTCCATATCTCCACACCCTTAAAAATAAAGGTGCCCAAGTGGGTTTTCAGAGCGATGCCATAGAGGAACTATTTTTGGTTCCCAAAAGAACCATCCACATGAATGTTATAGCAATAAACCTCATTTATTTAGGTCATTAACAGGTCCAAGAAGTAGCCTTGAATAGATGAGAACAGATTTGTGAAGTTCCAAAGGGTTCCTAATTTTTAAAGAACTCTTGCTGCATACAATAACGCAGCAGAAGTTTGGGTTTTCTTGATCTTTTGTATGCTGTTGGGTACCTATTATACATTAAAGATGTCTGTTTTGTCCACATCGTAGGAACCTTTTCAAAGTCCAAAGAACCAGTTTCATATGCCAGGGAGCCTTCACATAAGGAAATGGTTCTTTGTCAAGCAATGGTTTTACGAGAAACCACAGAACCCAGTGAAGTGCCACTAAAGAACCAGTATCGAAGTGTACTGCATGTAAATATACTACATGTACATATACATATACATATACAGTATATCTCTCTATTATAATAAAAAAAAATCCTGGGACGAGACGTGACTTTTTCAGAGATACTTTCACATCCCGCGAGCCGGAAATAAAAGACAAAGAGTAGATGACAAAGTAGAACGTTGTAAAGAATTCAAAAACGTTGGCGCGATACACATGCAGAGCAGGTTAGAGATAATGGAAGTACAGAAATTCAAAAGTCTAAAAAAAATGATAGTAAAGATCGCATTAGCGCAAACATACGGAAATTATTACTCGATGAAATAACAGAACAGCGAGAAGAGATCGAATACATCGTTTGAATTTAAACTTTAAGTCAGAGACTTGTAGATTTGTTGTTTGGTGAAAGTGAAATCCACATACACAGGCGACAAAGATGCGAAGTGGATGGCGCTTTAGCGCAGGCCGGGTCGGGGGTTAGCGAGCGAAGCCCCCTAGTGTGTGTGTGTGTGTGTATATATATATACACACATATTTTTTCAGACTGCTTCACTTCTCAACGTAGCCTCCCTTTTTGGCTTTTTTTAGCCTCTAAGCAATATACCTATTTTGGGGTCCTCACTTCCATTCTTCCATCATCTCTGTGTGGGTTGCAGGGCTTCACCCAGTCATTTAACTTGGTAATGCTTGTTTTCCTGCTTTCCCCTTGTAGACCACATGTCTACAGCAATCAGAATGACTATGGGAAAAAGAGGTATCTGGTTGAGTGCAATGCCAGTTATCCACTTCTCTTTCACCTCCTCATCATATGCAAGCAGACATCTCCTACTTTTCCTTTACCCTTGGTGACTATGATGGGCCCAGCTTGCCACCTCCATCCCGATGGCCCTAAGCAGCGCTCTACGTCTGTCCCACTTGTCCAGCCTCTTCTTATTGGTTACACTCTGACGTGGTAAAAACATTATTCTTATACTGAGGCCATAAACAAGTGAACATTTCAGATTCTTTAACTCTTCCTATCTACCAATATCTGCCAACGCTTCATTGTTCTTCTTTGGTGCAAACTGATCGATAGGACACTTATGTTCACAATTCAGCTGAAACTTGCAGGACACCAAACTGAGTTAGGATGTTACCCAGACTCGGCGAGCTACCGGAATTTGGAAACCAAATAAATGTGGAAACTTTGCCAGAATGGCATTATACAACTATACAAAATGAGGGTGCACACTTCATTCAGTTCTAAACGTGTTATGGTAGCAAGTAACCAAGTGAAGATCATTGCGATAGACTTCATCTCTTTAAAGAATTAATAACATGTATTATCATCTCAGATGCCTTTTTCATATCTGTGATTTTTTTTAACCATTTTCCTTCATTAATGCTATTACGTTTACAGGATTTAAACTAACATTTAAAGGAAATGTTCTTATGTTTTCTTCTGAGTGACCTCTGGCCTCTATTTTCTTTTGCAGATATCACTGTGATTTGTCCATGGGAGGCATTTAGTCATTTGGAACTCCATGAACTGGCCCAGTTTGGTATTATCTGACCTGGAAATTGCAGCTGTCTCTCTGTCTGTAAATTTCGTTACCAGCCCACACTCCTTTTAGGTTTCATCACACACACACAGACACGTTGGCTGACACTTCAGCTCTGAATGCCAAGCATTTGACTGAAGCAAAGAAAATGATGGCATCAAGCCAAGGAGGATACAGTAGAGTGCAATTATAGCATCATACCAATACACTTTTCAATCTGCGTCCATTTCTGCAGTTACTAGTGCAGATTTGGCCCCCCATTAGCTCCTTATGACTTTGATGGTCTTGTAGTGATTTCCTCATTTCTTGAAGTTGTAATGTTTTATCTGCTGAATGTTTGTCTATTGCAAACACAGTAAGTTACTAGTAGCTCACTGTACTGTCACCACACAATCACAGAATGTGCCTGTTCAAATGCTGCTGCTGCTGTCCTTCCTGGTGTAGTGAAAATCTTAATTTCTTTCTGTAATTTATGCACTCATTTTATTAAAAGATTCTTTCTGTTTGTGGCTGTATCTTAAATTAAAAACTGGCGTGAAAGCTTTTTTTGTGTTTTAGCCCCCAAATGCTGTGCTTCTCATTGCAGGCAGTATGAGGAGCCAACTCCCAAAGCACACTGTACAATTACAGCTAAAACACATTGAATCTGTGACAATAAGTTAGAAAAAAAACATTGTTGAACAGTCATTGAAGATAGTGCAGTGGACATGCTGCATTGAAAAGGAGCCAAACTCCTGAGCTGAGAATCTGCTCAGCACCACCACCCTGTGGCTGTCAATGAGTGCTGCATCTCTATTGATATACTGTACTACTATGATCAGGAACCAAAGTAGGAGTGACAAACTCCGGTCTTGAAAAGACTATAGCGGCCCTGTTAAAAAATTAAAAAAAAAAAAAATAGTTCCAATTAAGAGGAGATTATTTAGATCTATCCTCAAGACAGTAGGTGAAGAATTAATCAACAATCTGTGTAGACCAGGGGTCCTCAATCCCAGTCCTGGAGAGCCGCAGTGGCTGCAGGTTTTTGTTCTGACCTGGTTGCTTAATTAGAAAGCAATTCTTGCCAATAAAGCACTAACAAGCTATGAAATTAAATTAACTCTGCTATGTCAGGTCATTCTCATATCCTAGATTTTCATTCCCTTTCTATCATGCAAATGATTTGAAGGCTAAAATGGACGAGTAATTCTCAGTCTTTCACTTCTTTCTCTTCATTTTTCTTCCAAGTATTTAATTAAACCCAATAGTGCAGATAAATACACACAGGTGTAAATGTAAATAAGCTAAATGGAGAAATGCTGCTCTCTCTTGTCATTTGCATTTTATTGATAATAAGGAGCAATTAAAATAGCTGTTTAAGACAAAATTAAGCAATAATGGCTCAAAATCACTAAAGTGAAGCAGAAGTGTTAGTTTAGCAATAAGTGCTTTTTATTAAGCAACTGGGTTGGAGCAAAAACCTGCAGCCACTGCGGCTCTCCAGGACCACCGTGATTAAGGACCCCTGGTGTAGTGTCTTTTAGTATGCAGACCTTCATTAGCCAATTATCTACAAACACAACTACCCTTTATTTTACAGGTTGTTTCTGTATAGTGCAGGGATCTCAAACTCCAGTCCTGGAGAGCCACAGTGGCTGCCAGTTTTCATTCCAACCCTTTTCTTAATTAAGTGACCTGTTTTTGCTGCTAATCAACATCTTTTGAATTACTGTATACAGTATACTCGCAGATAAGTTCTCCCCATGGATAAGTCAGGGCTTGATTTTACTGTATAATTTCTGGTATTTTATAATGTCGGTCGTATAAGTCAAATGTGGAAAACTCACGCTATTGGCCCCAGAGATTATGATATGCTATCGCCCACCTGAGAGTGTAACCACCGAGCACACTGCCTTTTTTTTTTGTATTGTTCCTACATGACCAAATGGTAATACCCAAGGTATTCGGCAGCGACGTTTGCACTGATTTGGGCATTTTGTATCTCACACCCTCATACACCTTTATCGTAAGAGCGTCCCTTATCTACAATGGAGCATTTGATCAGAAGAATATATGAAGCTGGTTTAAAATTAAAAGTCGTTGAAGTGCTAATTGAAATTGGTAACTGCGCTGCTGCAACAAAATTCAATGCGTCTGAGAACCTGAGGAGAGATTGGAGGAGGCAAGAAGATGTAAAATATATATATATATATATATATGTGTGTGTGTGTGTGTGTGTGTGGCATGTTTGAACAGGCGTATAAGTCAAACTCTGATTTTATGATCGATTTTTCGGGTTTCAAGACTCGATTTATACGTGAGTATATACGGTAATTTTAATTGACTTGCTCTTAAAGACTTCGACCCAATGATTGTTTCTTTTTCCTTAATTAGCAGCCAAACAATAATGAGATACAAAATGAGCCAAAACATGATCAGCAAACTGTGACCATCATAAAACATCTGAAAATAAAAAAAAAGGTGGAGGTCTCAGGAATGTTGATCTGCTCAGGTTCCCAAACCATTTGACCAGCGCTCTTAGAAAAGTAAAGGACAAATCAACGATTTTTGAAAATGTCTGGTATTGCACAACGAGAGCAGCCACAAGCCATCAATTTAAAGAACAGGTTTGATTAACAACAAGACTCGGTGCCTAATTAAATAACTGGTTGGAGAGAAATTGGTTGGAGTTTGAGGCCCTGATTTAGTTGGTCTTCACATTTCATTTCTGTTTAAGGAAAGAAATTAAGTAATTCAGGGGAACGATGGGGTCTTGTTTAAAAAGCGGATGCCATCTCCTTCTTGTATGGACTGGCCTACCCCTACTACAAACCCCAAACTTAAGGTTCGTGGGGGAAAGGCCAGTTACACCAGGGTGCCTAATCTTAAAAGCAAGTTGTGTCCCCTTTTGGCATCCGCTTTTTGAACAAGACCCAAACGATGAAGACATTCAGGGGAACAATTCTATAAAAAACAAGTCAATTAAAATTAATTGAAAAGAAATTAATTAGCAGCAAAAACAGGTTAGTAATTAAGAAAAGATTTAGAATGAAAACCTGCAGCAACTGCAGCCCTCCAGGACTGGAGTTTGAGATCCCTGGTATAGCGTGCACCCTTGCAAGTCGTTTTGGAGTATACATATGCATGAATATGGTTCAATATTTCAAAAATGAGGATCCACATTATAAAAACAGAACACTTTTAAGTGTAAATCTACAGCCTAGATTTTACAGACCTGGCCTAATGCATTTGTGTTACTTTACACTTAAGATCAACAGTCAGAAAACCAGACAAGTTCCTCCACATTACACAAAACAGCTTCCTGGGAAAGGATGCAATAAACTATTTAAGGAAAACTGCCATATTACAAGACCGACACCTGGCCAGAAATAAAGTTTGTTCGATCTATCTATCAATCTATCATAAAGTGCCTTTCATCTATATGATTAAATAGTGCCTTTCATCTATCTATGTTTGATCTCTCATATATGATCTATCATATAGGACCTTTCATCTATCTATCTTATTATATAGTGCCTTTCATCTATCTATTTCGATCTCTCATATATGATCTATCATATAGGACCTTTCATCTATCTATCTTATTATATAGTGCCTTTCATCTATCTATTTATCAATCTATAGTGGTAGCCTGATGACACAGTAGTTAATGCTGCTAACTCATGAGTCCAGAATCCTGGGTTCCAATCCTATGCCTGGTTGTAATCTGTATCATGCTTGCATGGCCTCCCTTTGTTGTCCCACAAGACAAGTAGGTCAGGTTAACAAGAGTTTCCAAGTTCACTGCATTGTACGCAGTGCTGCTGCAATCCATAATTTGACATAGCAGGTTCAAGAATTTTATGATAGTGATTATAGCAATCATTCTTAGATTACTGTATTTAAATGTCATCATTTTCTTACTTTTGATATGCATATATGTTCTTTAAGTACATTTGCAGGAGTCCAAGATATATGCAAGATAGCAGCCCACCTCCAAAATATTATGCTAGTCTATTTTAGGGCAATAATTCACAAAAACAAATCTATATACACATTTATAGACATATCTTTTTTAGAAATGTTATTGTCACATTGATACCATTTACTCTTGACATTCAGTACCTTCAGAGGCAAAGTATCTTTCAAAGAGTTTTCTTTTGTCTTCCTTTAAATTCTTTGTGGTACTCACAATGAAGAAAACATTTCCAGAGTGCCATTAAGGCACTTTGAATTGGAGAATCTGGTTCCAGAAGTAGTTCAGGTGACGTACTTTTAATCATTTTTACCAGGTGCCACAGTGACTATTAAATGTGAATTTATTAGAAAATACATGAGCTTCCACACATTAATCTGGAAGTTACATCATTCATAAGGTCCTCTTTTGTCAATAGCTTGATTAGAAGAAAAAAAAAACATTCAAAAATATGGCTGGCGGCCCAAAGACGTCACAGCTGCCAGAAGTGCAATCCACTTTAGCAGCCAAAGAAAGTCCTTGAAAATCTGTAATCCCTGGCTTAGAAGCAGATTTGATGGAGATAAAACATACTTAGGATATATGGGAATCAGTGGCATGGCTAGTTAATATGTTTAGTCAGTTCAGAGTCTCAACTTTAATCTGTTTAACATTAGCAAAATAGTCAATGGCGTCACTTGTGCCTGTGGGTAAAAATGATTGGTGACAAATGCAGAAATGTAATTCCCTTTCATGCTTCCTCTCCTTAATGCAAAGGTCAATGCACTTGGCCCAATTGCTAGAACTGAAATGAATCAACCTTGATGGAAACTGTACTGTATACAAAGTGTGATGGCAGCATGCCTTCATCAGTCCATCTGAACAAACTTAGATGGCAGCAACTTAGCTTCAGAGAGTGAAAGTGCAGTAATAAAAAATAAACTCAAGCCAATTGTTGTTTTTTGGCTAATTATGTCCTGTAACATTCCATGCATGTAATGAAATGGTGTTATAAGGGACAAAATAAAATCCAGTTTACACAAGTCATGCTCAACATGAAATTCATGAAATTTGACAAATGAGATGAGACTAGTCAGTTCATCAGGCTCATTTGTTTAGCTTATAGTTAAGCTGCCCTGATATCTCATCCAAAAATACTCTTTTTATGTCCTCCAATGGTCCTGTCTATCATCTGCTCAATGATACACCTGTATTGAAAGTAAACTTCAAGTGCAGTTTACAAAAACTGCTTGGGCTGAAGAATTATGCCATATTTTGAGAGAAACTAGAAACTGTATTCCAAGCTGGAGCACCATCCGAGTTCACAGCTCTTCCTCCAATTTGTTCAAGTCTGAAAGCAGCACCGATGTGATCCTTCATGGCCACACCATTAATACAGGCAACAGCAATCAAGATAGTGAAAATGTCTTGTAATCATTTTCGAACAAAGTCTTTCAAATTTCTACAGGGAGGATTGGAACCTGTAGATCAAAGACAACAACAGTAGTATGTGTTAGTAGTAATATTAATAGCAAAGGGAAACTCAAGAGTTTCAATAAATACTGAGAGCAACCAGGGAAGTCTTCATTCAACAATAAGAACAGAACCCTCTACTAGGGCACTGTGCCAATCTGGATCTACAGCAATGGACAGGATGGTAATCAGGATATTAGTATCTACAAGTACACTGGAGCCTGACACTAACAGAGTGTGGCCCATACAGAATATTAAGACTACCTGAACTTATGAATGCAGTAGTGAAAAACAGGAAAATATTCAAAACTTGGAGAACAGGCAGCAAAACTAGTTGACTTGTAGGCCACAAGGGTGTGGGTCATTGACTCCGAGGATACTGGAATCAAGGTGCAAAATACAGGGGGGTCCTGGGGGACTGTCACTGCAAAAAGGCTGAAATCAATATTTCTACAAATAACTATGGGCAGCCTGGTGGCACAGTGGTAGCGCTGCCCTGTAATGAGACCTGGGTTTTGATACTCCCTGCATGGAGTTTGCATATTCGCTCTGTGTCTGTGTGAGTTTTCACAATCCAAAGAAATGCAAATTAGGTGTATTGGCGGGTCTAAATTATCCCTGGTGTGTGTGTGTCCTGTGATGGGCTGGCGCCCTGCCTGGGATTTGTTCCTGCCTTACGCCCTATGCTGGCTGGGATTGGCCCTGTGTTAGGATATAGCACATTGGAAAATGACTGACTATTAAAAGAATGTTACCAGCAAAGAAGTGGAGCATATCCATTAAATCAGAAGAATTCAACAGACATTCATATACAAATAACAAACCGGAGCCCCAAGTAGTTGTTAGTACTTTCCTGTGTGAAGCATCACCTCAGTAATTATGAAGAATGTGATGATGATTGCCAATACAGTATTGTGATGTTGACAAGTGTCCAGAGGTAGCATTAGATTAGCAGCAATTTGTTCCCAGTTTGTATTTCTTGTTTTATAGGAGTTTCCTATGGCCCGTAAAAAAGGGAAACTGTACCCAGGAGCCTAACAAGATCAATATCTTCAGAGTTGTTGTTTATTATTGTCAATAACTGAGCCTGTTATTGCAATGTACCAGTTGTAGGCCTGCCTAGGGGATTTCAGTTCCCACCAGTCATTAGCAATGTGTAGGGACAAACAGAAGAAATCCTTGATCAGTGCACTCTTTAAAGGGAGTTGGTGCTTAGAAAGCAAATATCAGAGCACAGAAGCAGCAGTCTTTTACACACACACAGTGCCAAAGTATGAATGTGTCAAAAAAAACGTGTACCATGTTTCTCAAAAATGAAAGGTGAATGAAGGGGCTTTTGTGTGCAGCATGCAAATCCATGTATTATGCCATTGTCAAAAATGTACCTATCTAATATATAATATATACTTCCACAGTACCAGAGTAATATTTCAGTGCTCAGCTAACACTAAGCCACTTATGGGACTTCCCATTTAACATGATATGACAAAAATGATATTAACATATGCGAAGGTTAAAGCACCAATCAAAAGACTTGATTAATACAGGACTGCAGAACAAGGGTGGATGGTCAAACTTCAAACAGCACTTGACACCATCTGTGAGTGCATCAAAAACAGCAGGTGGTTTACCAGGTACAGGGAAGACTTAAAATAGTGCCACCTAAGCCTACGTTCACACAATTCTATGTTTATGCCTTCTATCCACATTTCCTCACTAATTTTAACCCCCAAAAATAAAGACTAATGAAAACACTTTTAAGAGCCGTATATCACTGAAAACGGCGAATCAGTACAGCAGTGTGAATGGGTGAAAACGGGCCGCTTTGAAAATGCACACTTAAATTGCGCCCTGATTGGTTCACTCTTAGTATGTGCCATTTCCCTGATTGGATCCTGCTCATTAGATTTCCTCAGATGCTTTAACTGCCCTACACTCATGTGTTATCCATCCATTATCCAACCCACTATATCCTAACTACAGGGTCACGGGGGTCTGCTGGAGCCAAACCCAGCCAACACCGGGCGCAAGGCAGGAAATAAACCTCATATGTTATTACTCTCAATAACAATTACACCTCATGGTCAGTACAAACAAAACAGTCTGCTTTTGTTTTTTGTATTTGCTATTGTTATTCTCCATGTGTATACATAAGCTGTAAATAAATATCTAGCATGGAGGACACCTCCTCTTCCCGTTTCTGCCAACGTGCACATGCCCTGTGTAGGTGAACAGCTCCGTCAAATGTGTTTTTGGTTGTTTTAGTGTGGGCGCAGACACTTTTAACTTTTGAACGATATGAAAACACTAGTGTGGATGGGGATTGTTTCATTTGAAAAAGAAGATTTTACATGAAAATGCAGCAGTGTGGATGCAGCCTAAAGACCATGGGACTCTACTTAGTTACAGAAAAAGCTTCTGGAAATGCAGTGCAGAGGTTTTGCAATTTGTGGGAATGGCAACACCAGCCCATTCAGGACAGTAACACCAAAAGAACTGCAAGACCAGAAAAGAATATAATCCCACTAAGACTGCTAAAGCAAACAGAATGTTAAAATATTCCAAAATTTACATTCAGTAAAACAGCACAAACATTGGAACATCCACAAACATCTGCAGTTCAATAGCAAGGAGAAGAAAACCTTCTGGAGTTGCAGCAACAGCAATGGAACCATTTAATCTTTCTAACAAAAATGCAACAGCAGTTTAATTTTTTTTAATTTACTTTATTTCATATGTACAGAAAAATCAATGGGACTCACAAAAGATAAGCGTTATTTCTCCTCCATACTTCTTCTGCTGGACTTGCACCTCTTCTGCTGGACTGGGTGGAAGCAAAAAAAGTATAGTGATGCCACACAGGATGTGCCAGATGGTGTGTGTGTACAAATAGTTCTCTCTGGTTATCAACAATAAAAACACCACTAAGGCAAGTGTAGCCATTACTGTACCAGGCAGCAGATAAAAGACCCAGCGCTTCCAAGTCACTGGGTAGCATTGCCTTCGTAAAACTCCACGTCTCACCTGAGGGATAACAAGTAACAGTGTTAACAGAAAAAAAGTCCAAACAGTTTAAGAGCAACATTCTACAAATTACATTTTCAAAGGTGATCTGAGGCGTATGCTAGTTTTCCTCATTCTGCCAAAGGTGACTTCTGAAAATGGGTGGGTTAGGGTATCAGATCAAAAGACAAGCTTCAAAGCCATTATGTATGAAAATAAAAAATAACTAGCCGAAGCCCGCCGTAGCATACGGTGGTGCAAGAATAGGATCGGAAAACGGTGTGAAAGGAATTCAGTATAACAAAGGCTTAGGAAACCACCGTCGCAGTATAACGAAAATAGCAAGGAGCGAAACCAATGCCAATGGTCGAGAGTAACTTCCTGTATCAGGCTACCGAAAATATAGACATATATAGATAGGTGCCGCATTCACTGTGTTGCCCAGTCGACACGATAAGTCAGCACGTCCGCCCTATTGCGAGTGGTAAAAGTGCCATTTAAACTAATACAGGTAGACTTGGAAACCGGGTTTTCTGATGAAAAAACAATAACGTATTAAACAGTATCTTTTACATACAACAGATTTTGGCGAATTGTTTACATGCAATTATTTATATCCATTTATACACTAAATGCGTGCATATCCCATGGTCTTAAGAGTTAGTGGGCGGTGCTCTGTGAGTTGGCGGGCATGGCTCTCTGTCTTGCGTGCCCTTAGAGTTGGCGGGCGTGGCTCTCTGTCTTGCATGCACTCTCTGTCTTGCTTGCCTTTAGTTAGAGTTGGCGGACGGGGCTCTGTAAGTTGGCGATCATGGCTCTCTGTCTTGTGTGCGGTGAAAAGTCAACATGGCTCAGAGGTGCATGTGGATTTTTGCACAGACGAAGGCGACTGAGGCTGTATTTGGCGAGTTGTTGCGTGCCTCGAGAGCGACGCTGGACTCGGGAGGACGGTTACAGTTGGCGTGCGTGGCTCTGTCATGCGTATCCCATGGTCTTAGAGTTGGCGGGTAGGGCTCCGTCTTCCTTGCGCTCACTGTCTTGCGCGCCCTTAGTGAATTATATATATAGATAATTTGTTGGTTACTATTCTTATTAAATAAAAAATAGAACAATATAGGGATCTAGCAACATGCTAAGAAAAAAAATACTTCTAGTGGAAATAAAACAAGAAGTATACTGTCTGTGGCTTGGTTACCGGTCATCCAGGAATTTATAGGGACAAGCTATGGCACTGGCCTATTAGATTATCAGCATGAGTTGATGCATCAAATACGATTTTGCTGTAAAGATGTGCTGATATAAGGTTTCCTACATTTTTTCCAGCTTCAACCTCAGTCTTTGTATGTTGTATGTGTGAAGCAAGAATGCCCAGAAACAAAAACAATTTCTGCTGATAATGGCAAATTATGGAAGCTCAAAGAATCAGACAAAGGATTAAGACAGAAGTGCAGCTGCGGGCCAACACTGCTGTCATCTGCAGGCCATAAAGCAGAAGATCAATGACTCTGTGGGTGATAGAACAAGATATTCCTTCCCAGCTAACTTAAATGCATTGGTGATGGAACAATTGTACGGCAATGCTTAAGGCTGATAGGAAAACTGAACTGATAAAGAAACAAAAAAATGACTGACGCAGGAAAGGTTAACAATACGTTGCCAATGACTGTACATTGTCTAAAAGGTATTCAAAACATACAATGGAGCCCCATGGGCTTCATC
This sequence comes from Polypterus senegalus, assembly GCF_016835505.1. NCBI lineage: Eukaryota > Metazoa > Chordata > Cladistia > Polypteriformes > Polypteridae > Polypterus > Polypterus senegalus. The sequence continues at coordinate 145,255,617 of NC_053166.1, forward strand.
ACCGGCTGCTAGGAAACTCAGAAATAAACAAGAGAAGATTACAAGTTAGATGTGATCTTAACCTACTGGACTCATGGAAAGCACCAAGATAAACATGTTAAGTCCACAAAACCTAAAGAAAAAATGGATAGGATAAATACTTAAGATTTTCCTGAACCACTCAAAGGCCACTTTCAGAGAGTATTTTTTTTCTTTTTTTTGCATATAAATCATCTAGATTTGTACTATAACTAATTATAGTTTTGCATGGAAATGTTTTTACATTTTCTTGGCCACTTATGGGTTGCATACCTGAAAATTTTCGTAATGACCAGCCCCTTAATTTGAGGTTTGCTCTGGCCTCTTTCAACTCCTAGTTAAACAACTTCCTGTGTACTGATTTTGCTTCTAAACTAGAGAATTGAAATAACTCTGTTGGTTACACACTAAAATATGAACAAGCTAAACTAAGTTTAAAATATCTGGCTATCAGAACATTATTCAGAATACTTTTTGCAGTTCCCAAAATGCTTACTCCTGTAATGTCTAAAATTTAGATTAATGTTACATAATAGCTGTAGGCGATGGTGACAATTACTTTCTCCCCTTCAGGACAAAACTATCAGTCTCCATCATGCCCATGCTTGTTCAATACAAGTTACACGACATTTTAAAACACGGCGATGTAAGGCATTGAGTCCATTAGGCTTGTTTGTTTAGCTAGTAGCTAAGCTGTCCCAATATCTCATCCAAATACTTCTTAAAGGTTGTCAAGATTGCTGCTTCAGTTGCATGACTTGACAGCCAGTTCCAGATTCCCACAACCCTTTAAATAAGAAAGTGCTTTCTGACTTCAGTCCTAAATGCACTTCCCCTTAAATTTCCACTGGGCATCCTCGAGTACGTGCTTCATGGTTACATTGGAAAACTTCATCAGTGTCTGAGGATTTTTTGAAAATCTGGATTAGGGTCACTCAAGACGAAACAGTGACATTAGGACATGTCCTCAAGTCTCGCCATGCATCTGATAGCTTTCCTCTGCATGGCTTCAAATACCTTTCTTATGGAGTGCTCACCAAAACTTCACACAATACTCCAGACGTGGTCTCACTGTGCATCATGTAGTCTAGTTTTGGTTAAAAAGGCATTAAACAAGCAGGACAAATGAGCCTCTAAGTTCCACAATTACATAAAATAATGATTTGTATATGTTGTACAATGCCAAAAGATGGTTTTGTTTAAAACCGCTTATTTCAAATCAGGAACTGTCTTTTGATTAATTCATTTGTAGCCCTGAATTACTTAATCCTTTATAGCCTCCTAGAATAAATACCAAGTGCACCTTGTCCAAACAGTTATTCTAAATCAGGATTGTACAATCTATCGTCCAGATTCGGCCTAACAAAGAAACCTGGTCAGTTAAGTAGCAGAGGGGTTGTTAATCTTTTGGGCTGGTAGTAGCAGTTACTCTAGGAAAGCCTCACCCCAGATGAGAGCAGGTTCACCCTGAGTATATGTGAAAGGCGTGAAAGGGTTTTTACATTTAGCATTGTCAGACCCTACGCTGGTGCAGTAAAATCCCCATGCTCCTCAGACTGTACAACAGCTCAGGGACTACAATCACACATATAAAACTTTGAAAGATGTTCAAGTGAGCAGACATAAGAAGCATTCAAAAGAATTTGTACATCCAAGATCTAAAATTCAAACAGTAAACGTTGCTTTAATTTTACATTAAATTAAAAACATTCAAAATTCATCATCATTACCTTCTTATTAGCACATGAAAATCATTTTTAATTTTTTTTAATTACTGGACATTATTAGACCTGATTTTTCATTAATGGTTTTAAGAGAGTTGCACACTGTGCCTACTTTATACCTGTAGGGGAGATAAATTTTTTCACATTTTGGCAAGAAAGTAATAGTGACTTAATGCTAAGCTTAAACAGAGCATGGCTTTACAACACAGTTTTTTGAATCAGTGAGTTAATTGTTTGTCACAGTTCATAGTAAAAATAAAATTTGTTTTCTTGCAACCACCACAGTTGGTGTTTGAACATTTACAACGACTCCCATTCTTATGCCATACAAACGCTACCAATAAACATTATAATACATACAAATGCTTTGCATAAGTCCACATATACACTCTTAACTTGCTTGTTCTTATTCAGCATATTCTACCCCAGAAGTATCAAGAGCAAGGCAAGACACAACCCGAAACACAATACCAATCAGTAGCACAGCACTCAACACACACAGATATGCCCACGCTCCTTTTCATGTACACCTAACAATGGATTTTATCATCTCATAATTATGAATGGAAATCATTTCATTCTTACAAAACCGAGTTGCAGAGTTGGATTAAATGCAAATAATAGGATGTAAGATTGCACATTACTTTGACTTCATTTAGCAAGAAAACTATTTTTATTTTTGTTATCGCTTACTCATTAAGGATATATGAAATATTTTCTTCATCTTTAGCATTAACTTTGAATCCGTTATTAACATTTTATCATTTATATTATTTTACATATAAAATGCTTCAAAATGTGCTGACATTTTTGGAATATTTTAATTGGAGCACAATTAAATCAACTGAATTTCCCCTTGGGTGTAAAGTATTTAATCTCAAATTATCTAATCTTTTTCTGCTAAAGTAAAAGACTCCACTATCAGCTATCTGCTCTTTTCTATCTCTCCAGTGTGCATTTGTTTGTCATAATCAATGTGACTTGCTTCCTTACTGCCTTCTGCTTTTGTAAAAAGCCGAAATTTATCCCTTCAGACAAAATGAAGATCAACCACTACATTGATCTATTTAATCTATCTATCCCCGACCCTAAACCGCCTCCAACAAAGATGAGTTTCATTATTGTAAGCATATACCATTTTCTAAAACCTTGTCAAACTATTTCATACAAATTTGGGACAGCACAGTACCTCAGTGGTTATGACTGCAGCCTTGTGGGTGCAATATCACAGATAGCTGGCGTGCTATACTTGATATGCCCACAAGATATGCACGTTAGTTTAAATGACAGGTTTAAATTGGCCCAGTGTGGGTGTGTGCAATGGACTAGTACCCAGTGTTTGATGCTGCCAGGAAAGAGTCGGGACACTTCATGAAGCTAAATTACAGTTAAGAATGCAGGTTTAAGAATCGTATAGTACGAATACAAAAGAATTCTTTGTCATTACAATGACCTGTAACAAGGAGAACCAATTTAACCACAAAGAACACATTTTTCTGCATTCAAAATACAGTAGCCATTTTCAAAATCTTCACCAGTGCAGACGGTTTTAATCACTCCGTCTAAAGAGGGTTTCTGTTTAATCAATGGATAAAAAGTACTGTTTCTTGTGTCTCTTTTTATAACTCAACCAGTTAGAATACTGTTCAAAATTGAGTTTAGTGACATTAAAAGAAAATAAACACAGTACACTTAGTGAGGAAAGAATAAAAGTCACCTACCCAAGAGACCACCATAATTGCGAATGCAAAAATGCATGGGATGATGATATTCCAACGACCAAGCAAATTATATTGTAATGAAATACTGACAGACATGCAGCCAATCACTAACATTGCCTTGAAAAATATATTAAAAAAAATAATTGTTAGCTTTAAGTTAGTCAAAAAGTACAAAAATCTTAAAACATATGACATGGAACACAGACTGAATTCACCACCAAAGAGTATTCACATGAAAATTAGGGATACACATTGAGATGCTGGGCAAGAAGGTAGCACTGTGATTGTCAAAGCTCCGGTACAGCTTCAAAGTCCTCGATTCAGATCCGAGCCCGGGCACTATATCTGAGGTTTGTACATTATCCCAATGTCTACACGAGTTTACCTTTGATACCCCAGTTGTCTACAACTTTGGACAGACTCTCCAGTTTCCTCCCAGTTCCCAAAGATGTAGGGGTTAGGCTGATGGGCAATAGACCCAGTATGAGGAACTGAGTGAGCATGGCCTGCTATAAACTACAGGGTGGGCCATTTATATGGATACACCTTAATAACATGGGAATGGTTGGTGATATTAACTTCCTGTTTGTGGCACATTAGTATATGTGAGGGGGAAAACTTTTCAAGATGGGTGGTGACCATGGTGGCCATTTTGAAGTCGGCCATTTTGGATCCAACTTTTGTTTTTTCAATAGGAAGAGGGTCATGTGACACATCAAACTTATTGGGAATTTCACAAGAAAAACAATGGTGTGCTTGGTTTTAACGTAACTTTACTCTTTCATGAGTTATTTACAAGTTTCTCTTTGTTTACACCCATTGACATGTCGCAGAGGTTAACTTCACCATTCACATAAAAGTTTGCCTCATCACTGAACAAAATCTTCTGCGTAAACTGAGGGTCCTGTTCCAATTTTTGTTTTGCCCATTCTGCAAATTCAGTGCACCGATCTGGGTCATCCTTGTTGAGATGCTGCAGTAGCTGGAGTTTGTAAGGGTGGCATTTGTGAGTAGCTAATATCCGCTGAAGGAATGTTCGACTAATGCCACTCTTCAGTGACATGCGGCGAGTGCTACGCTGTGGGCTCTTGCTGAATGAAGCTAGGACAGCCACTGATGTTTCTTCATTAGTGACAGTTTTCATGCGTCCACATTTTGGCAAATCCAACACTGAAACAGTTTCACGAAACTTAGCAAGCAGTTTGCTAACTGTAGCATGGGAGATGGGTGGTCTCGTAGGGTGTCTTGCATTGAAATCTGCTACAATGACCCGGTTACTGCGTTCACCAGACATCAACACAATTTCTATCCGCTCCTCACGTGTTAACCTCTGCGACATGTCAATGGCTGTAAACAAAGAGAAACTTGTAAATAACTCATGAAAGAATAAAGTTACGTTAAAACCAAGCACACCATTGTTTTTCTTGTGAAATTCCCAATAAGTTTGATGTGTCACATGACCCTCTTCCTATTGAAAAAACAAAAGTTGGATCCAAAATGGCCAACTTCAAAATTGCCACCACGGTCACCACCCATCTTGAAAAGTTTCCCCCCTCACATATACTAATGTGCCACAAACAGGAAGTTAATATCACCAACAATTCCCATTTTATTAAGGTGTATCCATATAAATGGCCCACCCTGTAGTGCTTCCTCCAGAACTGATTGTTGCCTTAAGTTAGAGATGCCAGAATTAGCTTCAACACTGTACAAGAATAAATCATTAAGTGAATAAATTACTAAATTAAAGTAAATTGCATTGCATTGAAAAATGTACAAAAATAATAATAACCAAATGCTTTTTTTTTCTTTTTTTAAATTCTTTTAAATAAACTGTCTACATTTCATCTTATAATTTATGAAATGAAGGAGAAATGTTTAATTGTAAAGATCTGGTCAGGGCAATCTTAACAGCATCATAGGCCCCCGGGCAAAGTAGTATGCTGTTGCCCCTGTTTTGATAGCAAAATAGAAACATACATAGGCATCAGAAACATTGTGGGCCCCTTGCTCCTGAGGCCCCCAGCCAGTGACACATTAAGACAGTTCATCATCTGGGATCTGGACATTTCAGCTAAAATGTCAGTTGAAAGGAATAGTAAATGGCGCCACTGCATTTGCTAAATATTAACCCTCTTATTCTGATGGTAAAATATTAATAGGAGTTTTCATTCTGACTTGCAGTAGCCTGTGGTTATAATAAAGATGATAAAATCCTATTAGATTAATCTGATGTTGAGCTGCCCGATTTTATAACTGCCCAAGATTACAACTCAGAGCATTAATTATTTACTAAACCTTCAGCTAAGATATACCAAGTACAGTATACTGTTCTATTGAATGCTTCTCAGTGACATATTGTTTTGAAAACTCACACATCTGAGCTGATACTTCAGTCTGGCCATGCAGATAAGTGTTGACCAGATGGAGATAGTGGAGGCCAAGAAATCACCATACTGTAGCACTCTGCGGTCAGTCACACACATTCTGACCATTCTATCCATATCACATGCGTGATACAGCTACATCAAAAAAAAAACAATAAATACAAAAATAATAATGAACAAAAGCAGTTTAGTTTAGTGCAATTAATATTTTAAAGACTGCACTACCTAGCAGCTCTTAAAGAGAATACAGTAATTACATAATGCAGGTGACAAACTCCGTTTCAAAAATGACTGCATCCTCATTTTCAATTTCTGCAACAATCGATTCTAATTTTTAGGTCATAAAATGCATTCCATCATAAAATAATGTGTAACATTGTTCATTTTGCTTCCAAATGATTTGGATAAAATGGCAAAACCAGAGCATAAACAAAGTGAAAGGTACTCCTAAACTGGATTCTAAATGTTTTTGCCAATCATGCATTTTCTTGTATACAGGATCTTTTTTTGATTTGCACTATCATCTGTGAAAGAGGAGTGAAAGCTTTAGATCTGTCAAAAATTTCGAACTTCAGTTTTTGACGGATCTCGCCATTTTAGGGCACTCTGATACCGAAACAAAATAAATATCTCGATGATGGGCGTGTGTCTGTCTGTGTGTCACAGTTTCTTGAGGACAGTTTTCAGCTAAAACAGCAGGATGGAAAAATACCAAACTCAAAAATTAAGCCTGTTACGAGAGGACGATGTGCTAATGATTAGTTTTTGAGACCAATCGTGCAAGAGAAAGAGGCACTCCAGAAGAACCCTCAAATACCGTAATTCTGCATCATGTAATGCACTTTGAGCTACATTATTGGTATGAAAATGTGCTATATAAATAAATGTTGTTGTTGCAATTAATTCTAAATTATTCTTGTCAATTGCTATTGTAATGACCTATTTTATGATCAGAAAGACTGTGGTGGGTTGGCGCCCTGCCCAGGATTGGTTCCTGCCTTGTGCCATGTGTTGGCTGGGATTGGCTCCAGCAGACCCCCGTGACCCTGTATTCGGATTCAGTGGGATAGACAATGGATGGATGGATGGATGGATGATCAGAAAGATCTGCATCAGAGTGGTAAATAATTATTGGAATGTTATAGAATAGTTCAGGTAACTTGGTTCCTGGGGACCAAAAGCCTACTGACGTTCACGTCTAAATTTTCTTTTTTTTTTTATCTGCATGTATGCATTCCTGGCAACATAATTACAGTATATTACAGCCTCACAGAACCTGGGTGTGTTCTCTCTAATTTTAGACAATACATACAAATCAGAATTATTACTGTACTTATTTAATTCTTTGGCACACTGCAGCAATCAGATCCAGAGTGTCTGAATGAGAAAAACCTCTTGTGCCTCTCCTGAATCCTTTCAAGCAATCCTTTTATGGTCAAAATTAAGGCATTAGTTTGGAGTTTCAGAATCATTAAAGATGGGAAGTTAAGGGTTAGAGTTGAACTGTTAGCAATCATAATCAAAACAGAGAAAGACATAAGAACAAACAGAGGTAACCATGGAGTCCATCAAGCTCATTTGGTGCACCAGTAGCCAAGTTATCCCCAAATTTAATCCATGTATTTTTTTTTTTTACATTTTAAATCCTCTGATGTGGAGACACGCTTCCTGGCTTTAGTGTTAACATGCACTTACCCTTAATTTCCTGCAGTGTCCTCAAGTACCTGAAGCACTATTTAATTAAAATTGTGATAAATCTATTTTATCGATTTAAGAAGTGAGACGAGCTAGAGTAGGTCCATAACCAGCTTAAAGACTACAAAAGATTTATTCTTTTTAGCCATTCAGGACATTATATGCCACTTAGTCCATGGATGCCTTATGTTTTATTATTATTATTATTATTTTTGCAAGTTAGTGACAAGGCCTTTACACACTACTGAAACACACTATCTTATTAGTATGATTAATAAAGTGTGAGTATAATATCCCTTAATTTACATTCTTACAATTAAAATAAATCTATCTGCACATGTAACAGCCCTATTTCAGAAGCAAAAGGAATAAGATGTTAGCAGCTAAAAATTAAACCACTAAAGATAGGATGATTAGCCAGTGGTTGACTTAAGGGCCAATGCTGATCATGTAGTCTGGTAAAGTATCCCCATTTTATACTACTAGAGCTTCTTCATTGTTGGTGTGATTTACAGTCCAAGTTATTATGTCTATTCAGAATTTATTTATTGCTACCCAATATGACACATTGTTTTGTGGGATTTACTGTTCATGTTATTGCACTTTAATTGCATTTAGTTTTTTCCCCACTTTATCCAAAAGTTTTATAACTAAACATGCATTCATTTTGTAATTCTTTTATTCTGAAAGCCAAAATCAGAGTAAAAAGGGGCAAAACAGGCACCAGGTTGTGTAATAAAATCAAACAATCTTTGTTTTAGATAGTACTAGGGGACTCTGCCCCCTGCTCACTTCGCTCACGCTACGCGCCAGCCATTTCATGGATCTGCCACTCACGTACGGAGAAGTGGATGTACAATTTAAACAGATTATTTTCATGGGAATTATAAAATAGTTCTATTAAGCATATGTAACATTACAGTGTGTAATTAACCATAGTAAAAAATAGTAAAAACATAATAAATTGAAAGAAAATTATGTTTCATGTTGCGTTAGAGGTATTCATTGTGTTATACGTTTTTGTTCTGTTTGGCTTTGAAATTAACACGCAAATACTTTTTAAACTTACACTTTTACCGTAAAACTTCAATAAAAACAATTTTTTGAATGAACTTTTCATCAATATTACATTGAATTTTGATTCCGTGTTTGGACTTAGAGTGTGACAACGCAACATATACAGTAACTGCCCGAGAGTGAATATCATTTCTTTCTCTCTGATAAATAAACTGACTTTTTCGAATGTTTGTCCCTGTGATTTGTTAATTGTCATAGCAAAACCTATTCTAACAGGAAACTGTAAATATTTTAATACAAATGGCATATCAAGATCTCCTTTGGTGTCTAATGTTATCAGCGGAAGATATACTACATTACTTTATTTGTCACCTGTTAAAATTTTACATGTCAGAATATTGCTCAGCAGTATAGTCTATTGATACGCATTTAATCAATCTGCTGTGTAACTCATCAACAATTTTCATGCTAATTCGTTTGACCTCATCGTTTCTTGGTGCTAGGATTGCCCATTTACTCATTTCTTCTGTTGATAACCCTTCAGGATGAAATTCTTCAATAAGATTTGGACATAATAAGTCTTCTTTTATTGGGAACTTAAAGTGAGGAAAACGTAAAAATTTATAAAAGCTGAGAGCGCAGGAACTGTGTCTAACAAAAGCATTCACACGAATAAAAGGCGAGAGGACCGTGGGTGTGGCTGAAAATGGTTGAGAGGAGGGCGGGACTTGAAAAAATCTCTTGGCAAAAGTCTCATCTCATGATTTTCTTTTATAACAGAAATATATTTTATAGAGCAAATGACCCCAAAGGGATTTACTGTACATAAGCCGTATTCTCATTGGACATGTTAACAGCAATATACTTCTACATTACAGGCAGAGGCAGATTAATTGATTAGCTCTGAGCCAAAGAACTAAATTTATAGGTTTATGGTTTTCACACAATCTTCTTTTCCACTTGACCTACAAATACATTCGAGTGAAAGGCTGACAGGTTTCCTCTGCGTTGTTACACAAACATTCTAACAGATGATATGCATGATCTGACGATTGACGCTCGAGTTTATATAGTGTTATTGCACAACTATAACTGAAGAGGGTCATCACTAAAAAAAATACGACCAACTACAAAAAACTATTAGAAAAAAAGTATTATTAACTTAAGTGGTACAGTTAGAGTTGTTAGCAACGAAATATGTAGTAGAAGTATAGTATTGTATTATTATTGTTAAATGACTCACTGTTACAAAAATATATAATAAAACTGTGATAACAAATTCTTTGATGAACTGGATAAAAATAAATGCACCAATTTTCAAACCAAGCTAAGCAACTCTCCAAACACACTTGAAACATTTTCTTACTTATTATAATTTGATGAGTGAACATCACAAATCAGAATTCTAAAGTGCAATATATGGTATTTAAAATTAACATACTGCGGAGAAGACCATGGTGAAGACATAGATGATGGACTCTGTGAAGTGACCTCTCCGTGCTGCCAGTATAATAGCAGGGATGAAGATTCCATTGCTTATGGTTAGCAAAAGGACTGCTTTCAAGTCATGTAAATAGGTTGAATTGCTTGTGTCAAGACACAACCATGGAGCTGTAACTTAATTTATAAAAACAGACAATAAGTAAAAATGACTATTTCAGATAAAGAAATGGGGCACTCCAAAGGCATGGAGATGCCACCATTAGTAATGTCAACAACTGCCTGCACTTGCAGTTTAAAGGTCCTGAAGCAGAATAGTGTGAAGGGTCTTGAGGCCAGAGCCTACCCAAGTACTGAGCATAATGTAGGAACCAGCCTTGGAGAAGTTAGGTTCATGCATAATCACCTTGACAAGGCCAATTTGTAGTTTTCAGCATCTGTATCCAAAGATTTGGAAACGCACAGGACTGATGGCAGTTGTTAGTAATATCTAGGTAATAAAATGGGTGACAAACCTCCCGAGGAACTCTCAACTGTGTGATCATTTGACACAATGCAAAGCATAAACGATACTTTAAACAAAGGGGCAAAATGGAATATTGTGAAAAGATGGTCACATAGGGAAGTGATGCTTTGTAAATGGTAGACAGAGACTAACTCACCATTCTCCCACAGACAAGCTCCATAATAATAGCCTTTCTCCTCCCGAATGCCATATTTTCCACTGGCCGCACATTTGTCAGAGCAGCAGGCAATGCGGGCTGAGACATTCACCTTGGCAACTGTATCGTCGCAATCGCTGACATGGAGAAACATTAAGGAGATAAAAAAGATTAATGAGAAATGTTAAGGGCTAAATGGTGGAGATTTTTTTAAATTCAGATCTTTCAAAAAAGTAGCTGTAAAGAACCTAAAAATATATCAACATGTAAAAGTATTTAACTAAACATTTCTAAAAAAAATGTAAATTCAATGTGGGCAGCTTCTCTAGACACATGGGAATTTTTCAAATTTATGCCAAGCATCTTCTGGAAGCTTTATATAAACTTTGCCAGCCTACCATATGTTGCTAGGACACAAGATTTGCATGGTGAGGTACCATCTTCCAGGTTCAGGGTATTGTACTTGAATCTTTCCCACAGGTGCAATCGAGGTCATTTGGACGGAGTGTCCACTGAAAAACGCTTAGGAACAAAAATGTGAAGAGGACATGATCATCATGACTACATTTTAAAAGTATTTTCTTATCATCTGGAAGGCTTGAGTAACTCTTAGTTACTTGAATATCTCTTACAGTAATTATTTAAGTGTTATTCCAAGTGTAGAATACTAGACGACTGTTTAAAATGTCTGTATCACACTAGCTTAAAAATCCACCTCCACCCAGCTACAAACCTGTCCTGCAGTTTTGTTCTTCCAGGATCAGTACAGGAGACAGAGCACAGAAACAGGTAAACACCAAAGCATGCTTGTTCAAAAATGAAGGCTGATGAAAATATAAAACAGCCATTTGTTACTAAGCAAATAAAACAAAGTCAGAGCCTAACAAGACGCTTAGTGAATTATTGAAATGTGAAAGAAAAGCGTAGAATTAAATGCAAACAGAACTACTGACACATTCAGAAAATACTGTTATTGAAGGATATTTGAGGTTGTTTGGTCATGCTGTTAAGATATGATTCCTCTCTGAGCAGCTTTCACCATGTTATACTATGAAGAGCTCAAAGGCAGAAACCCATCAGCAGGACTAAAATGCATTCAAGGATAAATTTCCACAGTTCATGAAGAACTGGGAATGGTTTATGAGTACTGAATGGACTAGTGTGCACTAGTCTGAGGTGTTCTAAGTGTAGAGTTTAGAAATCACCCTTGAGCAGATGTGGGGTACCTTCCTAATGCTTATTTCTACTAGGTAAACCTAATGGGTACCTGCCTGCTTATGTCTACCAGGTAAACCTTTCTAATGCTCACTTCAACCAAGTAAACCTAAGGGGTATCTGTCTGCTTATGTCTGCCAGGTAAACCTAAGGGGTACCTTTCTAATGCTCACTTCTACCAGGTAAACTTAAGAGGTACCTGCCTGCCTTCATCTATCAGGCACACCCCAGGTTCCCGGAGTGTACTGAAAAACAAAAAACAAGAAGGATGGATGGATTATGCATAGAAGAGCCTTCAGAAAATGTTCAGACCACTTCTGCTTTTTCATATTTTATTATGATGGAGCCGTATGCTAATAGCGTTTAAATTCATTTTTCGCTCATCAAACAACACTCAAGGTCGCAAAATGTCAAAGTGAAAACAGGATTTTAGGAATTTTTAAAAATTTATTAAAAATAAAAAAAAACAACAATCAACACTGTATATATATGTGGTGGCAGCAATGAAAATGAGTAGAATACAATGTAACCATGTGGTTTGTTTGTTAACACCACAGTAATACATAATCCACTCTACTACAATGCCACTCAGTTACTTTCTTATTCTTTTTTGATACTCAAAGCACCTGGCATACTGAAGAGCAGTTTGACAAAAAAAAAGATAAAAGTAAAATTTGCAAAATAGAACATGGAAATTTTTGAAATTCCCACCTTACTCAGCTCCAAGTCTATAATGAGAGTGCCACCAACATCCAATGTATCATTTACATCGAACGAAATCATAGATGGCAGGCGTGGGAAGACATTCACCAAAGGCCCGTTCAGCAGTGTATATCTCACAGAAAGAAGTGTGATGTCTTTTCTGCTAACAGGCTCACTGAAGAAGCTTGGAAGATTTACTTCTGCTTGCTGGGGTGTGACAAGGGGACTATGTGGACAAAGGATGGAGTCCACAGACTTGGCCCACAAGAACATGTTGTTTCTATCTGCAGACATCATGGGCTGCAAGCCCCGTTGGCTTTCTGGAGTATAGGCTGAAAATAATAAAATTACAGTGCATGTCATTTACATTTATACAAAGAGACTAACTGCAAAAATAGCAAGTGTATTATGATATATATATCAGTGTAAGACAGCCAAGAAATGAAGATAAAAAAATGAGATGTAAGGAAATTAGCCTAAGGACTAAAATGAGGTTAAAAGACATAAACAGATGAGGTAAATAACACACAAGAATTGTAAAAGTTAGTAAAAAACACCACAAAAATTGGAAAATATCAGAGAAATATCAGAGAAAATATGTGAATTACTTATACCAGCTATGTTTCATGGGTTGGAGACGATGGCACCAACATTAGACAAAGCTGGAGGTGAGTTAAAGATGTTAAGATTTGAATTGGGTGTGATGATGATGGACAGGATTAGAAATGAGGACATTAGAGGGTCAGCTGAGGTTGGACGGTTAGGAGACAAAGTCAGAGAGGCAAGATTGTGTTGGTTTGGACATGTGCAGAGGAGAGATGCTGGGTATATTGGGAGAAGGATGTTAAAGATAGAGCTGCCAGGGAAGAGGAACAGAGGAAGGCCTAACAGGTTTATGAATGTGGTGAAGAGGACATGCAGGTGAATGGGGGTGAGGGGGAGGAGGGGGTTCACAGGACGATATGGAACAGGATGATCTGCAGTGGCAACCCCTAAAGGGAGCAGTTGAAAAAAATAAAATACTTATACACACATATGCATATTAATTATACCCCATTTCAAAGTTTGCTTGTCCTCCTCAATTGTCCCTAGCAGGAAGTACAAGGGATTGCAACTAGAGAGAGAACTGAGAACAGCACATGTTCAGCTCTCTTTTCAGTAGGTAACCAGAAATACATCAGATAGGACAGGCTTGGGAGGATACCAGATATGCAAGGAGACAAGTCCAGCCAGTCATCCCAGTAAGGCCAAAGAGAAGAATGAAAGATGGCTCCCTTGTGATGATATGATGCCAGATGGTTATATAAAGGGATAGCCAAGATCATTTTGCAGTTTGTACATGGATGAGCCGAGAACAAAGAAAAAAAAAAAAGCTTCAGCAAACTTTTTCAAATAAAAGAAAGCACTTCTGTTTACGTGGCTTGCTCTGTTTATTTAGGATAGCAAAGGACCCATGGAACGCAAGAGAAGGGGGAAGAAAGCAAGACTTTTGTTTTTGCACTGTTACACAAACAGTTCCAGTCTGTCTGGCATGAAAAGAATATTCAATGGCTTTGTGTCACTAATATGTGTTTCCATTATTCTGGCTGTTTCACATGAAGATATTCTTTCCAAGCTTTGAATCTATCAAACTGTGCTTCCGTCATTGAAGCCAAATGTTGTCTCTATTTTTATCCCTGCAGTTTCATTGCTCTTCTCTCTTTTCTCCCTATATGTTTACAACTGAATATGCATTAAAATCAGGAAGCATGCCTCAGTACCTCTCAAATCTAAGGTGTTTTTGTTACATGAAAATTACTCAACAGATTTACTATGCCAATAGATTTAAATTTATGGTAATATCGCTCAATTTACTATTATTTAAGCTTATGGGTAACACAGTGGTGTTGCAGTAAAACTCAGATTTATAAGCAAACTAATACAAGTGAGAGCTAGATGGCTGTAACTATTGCGCACAAAGCAACTAGAACGGATTCTTTTTTAATTTTTACAATATTTTACTGGTATCGATGATTCAGAAGCAGTAATTACATGTATATATTAAAGTTAAAATTAGGACGATGAACTCATGCACAGAGACTTCCACTACATGTAAATAACAACTCCCACCATGTTAAACGCATTTAAACACTCACTGAAGAGCTACTTTATCTGTGCAAGCCCTTTTTGAATGGACCCTACATAAAAACACACTCCCACAAATAGTTTGTTGCATAAGTGACACAGAAAAAATATATACAGCCCTACCTGTGTGAGTGGCTAGAATATGAAGAGAGACCATATAAGCAATCAGGCCATTCAGTGAAATTGGCACCCATTTATTCCAGGGTGGATGGTGGAGTCTCACCACACAAAAGGAGCTTCCTAAACAGTTTTGCTTCGTCACAGAATCTGGACGATGAGTTGTTGATCCTACAGTAAGTAATATGGGGCAGTCTTTAGTAGTCCAGGCTTCTGACGCGCAGTTTATGACCTGGAAGGTCACATCTTTTGTATTTTCAGGAATGAACAATCTAAAAGAAGAGAATGCAATAACATACATTTTAATACTTTACAAAATGTACATATAATAATGGAAATATGCATGAATGTGGGAAGTGGAATTGTATAGTGGTTCACCTTTCCTCAAACAATCCAAAAGACATACCAATAGTTTAGCTTACATTTCTTAAAAGTGTGTGGGCATATCTGTATGTGCTATATGATGATCTAGCGCTTTCTCTAAGTAAGTTTGAAATTTGCTCTTACTGCAGTATGGAGTCCCCCCAGCTCCACTCAGGGATGTAGAATAAGCAAAACTTCATTATTTAAAAAAGCTAAGTACAATATTGCAGTTCAGTGAACAATGCACAGCAGGTGAAATGGTGCTGGATGTATTTTCAACATAGTTTTTTTGTAAATCTTTCTTACATAATATTATTTCTAATAAAGTAATTAATAGATGATTTGACTGTTAGCCCTTCTTACAGAGTAATGGAACACAAAATTGTGAAATTGCAAATGGGAAAACCATTGACCAATAAAAAGAATTAGACACAATAGTAACACGAAGTAGCAGCATCCCCCGCTAACAGTTTTCTTTTGTTATTTTTATATAGTGAACTGTAAACACTGCAAAGAAATAGTAACAAATGAAAAAGGCATAACCTCCCACCTCCCTTTTAAAAATATAGTAGGATGGCCCATAAACTTCTGCACCTTTATTATATAAATAACATGAATATGCTGGCACAGTAGACAGTTTATCTTTACAAAAGTAAATATGATAATAAAATCCTTACAGAAGTGCTGCTCACTTTAAATAAGCTGCCGTGTTGGGTGCATGCACACTCTGCACCAAGGTGGTGTTAAAGTTCAAAATTTGTGCATGTTTCCGCTTAGCAATCCTCACTTGTGGTAGCACATTATAGCATGGAGTACTTGAGCACTACAGGGAAACAAATCATTTTTTTATATTAAAAAAAAAAAACACATCAACAAAATAAAAACAACTAAATATTCTGACAGGATTCTTAGTCATACAACTTGTGACCACACAAAAGAGGGGCTCGGAAAGGAGGGTGAAAAACT
Source organism: Polypterus senegalus (assembly GCF_016835505.1). Lineage (NCBI taxonomy): Eukaryota > Metazoa > Chordata > Cladistia > Polypteriformes > Polypteridae > Polypterus > Polypterus senegalus. The sequence goes on from NC_053166.1 coordinate 145,271,768, forward strand.
AGGTGGGTACCATCTGCGAAGGCAAAGCATCACAGTGTTAACACATTTAAGATCTAACGGTGTTGCAGTGTGAGGTGATAAAAGATGCTGAAGGCTCACTTGCTTCTTTTTACTGTTGAGTAGGAAACAATGATAAAGATGAGCGCGTACTCGGCTGGCCACGGACGCAGATGGACAGTAAATTAAGGTTCCAGGCTAGAGTTTGAGAAAAGTCTGGTTTTCTAAAACAAATTGCACACACATCATGTGTCTTGGGATCAGATCCCATGGCTGGATGTTGGTCGTGTGGGATTTATGTTTTCCTGAACCTCAAAATATTAGAATTTTTTTTTGTTGTTGTTGGGGGCACAGTGGCCAGAGTTGCCAGGATTGGCTCCAGGCCCCTGAATTAGACTAAAGCATTTTTTGAGAATGCTATAACTGGTTTCACAAAACATTTCTATGACTTTTTGCAGTACATTTATTAATATGAATTCGGAAGGTTGATGGATGGATGACCCTAAAATTACACGGTCCCAGTCACACACAGTAAACAGGCAGCAGCAATTATTTGGGATCCTTGAATCCCAGAAAATATTACCTCTGCTTTGATGTTGAAATTTCCAGGTGGAATGTATGCTGCCACAAACCAGTGCTCCTCTGCAGGATTGTCAAGAGTAAGACAGCAAAATCTGGACCCATTATAAGCCACTATAGTTTGAGTTAGAGATGTAAATTCAGCAGAAGAAGAAACATCCTTGAGATCAATAACTGGAAGTGCACCAGCTCTGCAATGTCTAAAAAAGTAAAACAAATAATCTGACATTCAGAAAATTCAAAACACTTTAATATTAAATGAAGGAATTGCCAAATGCAGAGCCTGCACAAAAGAGATTATTATTTACAATAGGTTTAGGCTAAAGACACCATTTTGTGTGGACTAAAACCAATCACTCCCACCCTTCTGCTTTCTATTATATGTTATTGATAGTTATAAAGCCACCTGATACAATTAAAATAGATACCAAGTGGATACTGTCTTGATGTACAAGTGTCAGAACAAGTGTGGTAAATGTGAAAAGGCTACCTTCACAAAGTTTTAATTTTATAGCCATCTACATATTTAAAATCTGTATTTTATTTAACCAAGACATTCAATCTCAGTTTCAAAAAAGTCAATGGATACTTAAAATGCTTTGCTGCCATGCCAACCTGATTGTCAAATTAATACACATATACTATACATCCAGACAGGGTATTACAGAGGCTTAATGGTCCTGGAGTTTACAAGTGCTTAAGTGCTCACTTGGGTTGACTCCAATTCCTACCCACTCTTCACAGATCTTTTTATAGGTTGGTTGGTGAACACTGGCCCAGTTGAATTAATGTAGGCACCTGATGAATGGGTCCTGCAAAGAGTCTCTCATCTTCACACCCAGGGTTGGTTCAAGCCCCCATGCCCATTGCCAAGAACTCCGGCTACTTAGGAAACCTTTCCTCAACCCAAAAGTAGATATTAAGGTGTTGCATATAATACTGACAAAACAGTCCTCACTAATCAACAGACAGCACAGATCAAAAATATAGATGACAGTTATAAACAGAAGACAAACTTTAATTATATCTTAGACCAAGATTATTGCAAGTTTCGTAAAAGCATATTAACATACAAGAGTATGGTCACATCACTGCAGTACTGTTTATTGGCAAAGATGAAATCCAAGCTAATGTTTGCCTGGAAGGTATCCTCTGGAATTTGAAAACGAAACAGACTGATGCTCCCATACCACCAATACATGTGGAGACCTTGAGAAGATGGGTCAACAGGAAGCCACTCATAAACTAAATCTAAGAAAAAAAATATTAACAGAAAAATTATTTTAAAAATCTACATGTTCCACTAACCAAATAAAACAAATGATAATTATGAAGTGGGATGGCTTTAGGTAATAGTTTCTCACACAATCCACATGCAATACTTTTTTGTCATTCGATTTTATTTATTTAAACATTTCTCGTGCTTGTAATATCTTCTTGGAATAATTACTATAGCTATAGTTTTATAGGGTCATCATGAAAGGTATTATGTAGAGAATGAAATATTTGTCCTGCTCTTAGTTTAAAATGTTGCTTTTTCTCCAACTTTCAATTGAGATTCACAGTTAACTCTAGGAGTTTGTGTCACTTTTATTAATTGGGCCTTGAAACAAATTGTATGGTACACATTAATTTCCAAGAAAGGCATCCCTAATATTGAAAAATGTATATACAAGTTATTAGACCTTCTGCATTTACTTACAGCCTTTGACAAATATTAATTTTACGCAACCTTCTTGCTTCATTACAGGGCTTACGCCTCAACATACAACAATATGTATAAGACAGGAACCAAACCTGAATAGGGTATCAGTCCATAGAAAAACACACTTACCGCTAAACAGCAAATAAATATAGTCACCATTAAACTAAATAAATCTGTTGGGGATATGTGAGGAGAACAGAGAAGAGGAACAATATCCAGTCTGGGATTTATTAACAGAATTGTTATAAGGTAGAAAAAGCTTGCCACTGAATCACCAATTAATAATGTAACAATTTACCACTATAATCTTACATAAGTAGTTTAGTTCTTACAGTAAATATAAAAAAATACTGGAGCCAGTTTCAGAATGAACATTTAACAATTGTGACTCAGTAAATGAAGCTATACATAGTAATGTAATCAAGTCTTAAAAAAGTGCAAAGCCAAATAAAAATATTAAGGGTTCTTTTAGATGTATTTATGTAAACCAAGGATGTTATAAAACAAAATCTCTCAACTTGTAAGACCATGTAAGGGGATACTAATAAGAACTGATGCATTACTTACCATTTGTATTAACAAGAAAAAAATTAGCAGAAAAAGCAAAAAATGGTAGGAAGTGCTGCATAATTTAAGCCTTAAATGCTGGAAACTGCAGCAAACATGAATATGATGTCTAGAATGCAGTTTTGCTTCTGAAGATATTATACAGGACACAAAGACTTATATCACACTTTCTTTGAAAGCACTCAATCCGGACATACTAAAAATTATGCAGGGGTAACCGCTTTTTCTGGTACTAAATATCACTTAAGAATTTTAAAAGAAATAGTTTTTACTGCCATGAAAATGTAACACTCAGTACGGAGTTATTTATTGTAAGTTATTGTAATATTTGTCTTTTGTAGATATTAATCACTCACCCAACATAAACCTACAATATGCACTACCAATTCAACCATTCCAATGGTACAGCCCATCTTTAAAATTAGGTTTTACCTACACATGTAATAAGCAAATATAATTTGTAGCAATCTTGGCTCTGCTGGGGTATTTTCTTAACATACAACTGCAGAACATTTAAAAAAACTAATTCTGTTAAAACATTCTTCAACACTTGCTTATATTCAGGGTCCTATTTATAGTTTTCTCTGAAAGCCTTCCATTCCTCACAATTTCAAGCGAAAATATTTTCCCCATTCAAAAAAATTAATTTCTCCAATATATAACCTGAAATAAGGATCAATTATTATGCTATATAATGAAATGACTCAATTACTCCATCACTTTGTTGAAAATATGTTTTCTGTTTAAAGCAGATTTTAGCAAAAGTATCTACTATATTAATCACTACAGTAAAGTTCCTTGGATTATAGAAATATTACATAAAAAAATATAGTGAGGATAAAATATGTTATATTAGTGACAAAGTAATCCATTAAACTGTAATAGAAACATATCTAAAATACTACATTTTATGCAAATTCCCTTACCTGGACTATTGAAATTTAATCTAATTATCCTGTATAATGCACTGAAAATGTGTTAAAAAAGATTTGATTTCACCAATATCAAAGATGCTTAGACTGCCCGGTGTACTAAGTAAATTTAAAATATAAATTCGTAAGCCTAAGAGAATATATTTGTTACACAATAAAGTCTGGCTACCCATTTATTTTCCTTCTATTGGAAACCTCTCCTTAATTAAACACACCTAATTCCCAGTTTCTTTATTGTGTCAACCCAGAATTTCATAACAGGATAAGACTACTGTACTTAGATCTTGACAGATGTTTTCCTAACCCTGAAAGTTTTCACATATTATGTTTTTTGTAATTGCATTTTTGTTTCATGATCATTAGCAGAGAATGACCCAACAAAAGCTAACATTTCTCCAAGGCCTTCTTTCGTTATCTTTCTTAATAGTTTTACTGGGATCCAGTTTTAGGAAATGAAGACTACAGATCATGTGTATTAAAATACATGACCAAAATATAAATTACATATAGTACAAGCACAAATAGGTTGTTAAATTTGGGCCATAAAAAAATTGCACAAATACAAGTTCAATCTATAGAAAGCATAGGCTTATTTGGTTACCAAATGCTAATAAGTAGAGAAATAGTATATGCATAATAATTATATCAGTTACTTTATTATTAGTTGATTATTTAACATGACAAGTGATTACAAGAGTTATACTTAAGAGAAGCAGCTCCTTTATACCAGTGGTTATTATCAAGCAAAGGCTTACATAATGAAGACATTTCAAAAGAAACAGAGGAGTACCATTATAATAAGGATTAGAATATCTTGCTCAGTTCTCATACAAAGTGAAAGGACATGTTGGAAATTTCCCCGACTGAAGTAATAACTGTAAAATTGTGAAATAACAGCATGTTAAAAGCAGCAGCCAAATTAAAACTGTACTGTATTACCAGCCATGGAAAAAAATCGATATTCAGGAACTTCAGAGCAGAAAAGGATAAATAAAAATGATCATGTAGGGTGTTATGTCAGTGAACACAACCTTAAAAAAAATTTAGAGTACTTTGAGAAGCCTCACAAAGGAACTTGGGGCAAGTGAGCTTTTAATCATTATCTTGATATTAAAAGTGTATATTTGATAGGGTTTTAAAAATTCACCATGGATCAAAAGGTTTAAATGCTGCAAGAAATGAGAATTCCCATTATTCTGCCACCTTTATTTATTAAATCCAAGCTTCTTTAATTCTCCAGCTGCAGAGGGTAAGTTGTTCAGAATGGAACCTACTAAAATCTTCAGAATTTAGATGTCTAAGTTTTAAAGAAGAAGTGATTTTAAAAATAGCTTCTACAGTAAATGTGCCATAAAAATAAAAAATGTCAATTTTGTAGGCCTATAGAAAAAACTACAATACATAAAAAACAACACAAATCTGAAAAATTATTTATTTTTTCTACTGATTTATAATATATTACCCATTATTAAGTGAATTTTCCCCACCAAAATATACAGAAATTAATTAAACTTCAACATATTCATATTATAAAAATATTACAAAAACTGTCCTTAACTTAAAAATACTCTGGCATAATAGCAGTTGTATCATCTTCACAAATCATATAATTAAATGGCAATTTACCTTAAACTAAGTTTTATCAAATAAATCTGTATTATACAATATTGCAATTAGTTTAAACAGCATCAATCACAACTGATAATATTGCTTATTTATCTATGAAAATACAGTTTTCCATGAGCAAGTCGACAGAATACAGCACCAGTTTTAGATGTTTTCCGCATATGTAGCATGTGCAGAGAAGTATTTAGACTGAGTATACAGTATAACATCTTGCAATTAGGTGGTTTACTGAAACTGAAAACATTACAAAAAAATCTAAAATGTTTCACTGAATTTAGTATTTTATGTTTACATCTTGTTACAAGAAACAAAAAAAAAATCAAACAACAATATAATGTGTCACAAAAAGATGTACACAGATTTTAAAACACTTGTTAAAAAACTGAAAAAAAATCTAGTTTAATTTAGTGTGAACAAAAAATGCCGTATGCCTCACTGACACTAATGTTGAAACAACTAGTTACGTAAATGTTTGTACATCTTTTTGAATCACCGTAAGAAAAACAAATTGGTCACACTTTAGTTTAGGTATCCATTACAAATCATCTATTAAAAAAGTATCTATTTTTTATAGACTGTTAATTTTTTTTATTAACTATACTGTTAATGGTACATAAATTATCACTAAGTGCAAAAAGGCTCAAGAAATAGGTTGCGGACATTTTTCATTGTTTTATGTTAAAAAGGATTATAATATGTTGTACAACATGTAGACTGTTAATAGCTGCTTATAATGGACAACTAAACCGTGACCAATAAATCTACAATGATAAACTATAGTCCTTGCAGGACACTGGAAAGCACATACAACCTTAGCAAGACACATACAAATAAAGTGTACTAATAAACTCTAGAGACAACAAACCACAAACATTTCATTTAGATATTTGACACTTCTTTTAGAATAATGATTCTAAAAGTAACTGAGAGAAACATTAAGAAATGATAAACACAAAAACTAAATGTAAAACAAAAATCATCAAAATATAATATACATTTAAGGTTATCAAACATCTAAATAATGTTCTATGACATAAGCTCTAAAATTATTTTACTTCATAAAAAATATTACTTTGCTAATTTTCAAACTTCAATTTTATATACTGTATACTGATACAGACTGTGCATGAAATACAAAAATCTTTTTTTCCATGGAGGTAAATATGAATACAGCAGTATCCTAATGCCACAGAAATAAATTGATCAAATTTGTTACACAGTAGATACCTTCTTTCTTCAATTGGCCAATGTCTAGTTTCCTGGGAGTACAGACAGGCTATGCAGTTATTCAGAGCATAATTTGATCTCAAAATAACATTTGTAACATAGATGCATTCTTCATTATGAAATAATTTAATCTGCATCATTCTGATACTTTTGTTTTTGTAATGTAAATCGACTCCTTAGCAGGGGAACAAGTATTACTGGAGGCCTTGTTACAGCTGATCCTTTGCACAATTTCAGTCCAACATTAAGATTCTGAAGATACCCTGCCTGTTGCAGGCTCTGGCTTTGTACATTAAGAAAATAACAAAAGACTCAAGAGTACACCTGAGTCACCCTTTCTAACAATATATTTGGTATATTTAACAAGAGCTTAATTTAAGTGCACCACTCAAATAACCATTGCAAATATTTTCTTGATATACCACATTCAAAAGCTGCTGTCAACCAGGTCAATAGATAAAGAAAAAGGTTTGTAATCTAAATGTTAGAATTTAAAATTGCCTATCTTTATACATGCCTTGGGAAAAAACATAGTAGTGCAACTGCAAAAATGTATATGTTAATCCATACAAATATAAAATTGTGAAATTACATACAAGGAGTTTTGCACAGATCTTAAAACGTTTATACTGCTTTACAAAAGATTATATACAGCCTTTTCAAAATTAAAGCAGTTTAAAAACATAATTTTAGCTAGCCAAAATAGCTATGGTGCAAAATATAACACATCACATAGAAATGTCAAACTGTATGGTTTAAGACAAAGGACTAGATCTTATTTAGATTTAAAACCAACAGTAGAGGTAATAGGAGTTCACTGGCCACTTTTTAAGACCAGTATAACAGAATAATGAATTCCTGACCTATTGGTCTTTGGTGTTTCAACAGTGTTCTGACATTCAGATATCGTGGACTGATTTATAAAAGAGAAATAAAAAATAAATAAACATGCACTGAACCCAAATTCATTCCCATTCATTCATACCTGTTAAATGGACTAGGTATTACTCTACCATACTGTCCCATGGCAGAAAATACACTTCTAAAAGATTTTCCACAAAAACATACTGATTAAATTTTAATACAAAATAAACTACATTTTAATAATAATGCTTTAGGGTAAATGTCCACATTATTCCAGTCTTATTTTGGCCTCAACTGCTAGGAAAGCCTAAAATTTTCATTAATTTTTTTTAATGTGTTGTTATATCCTACAGTATAATATCTATTAAAGATAGGTAATAAAATGTTTATACTAATCAAAAAAATTTGTATATTTAATAGAACTGTTAACTTCTTTACATTTGCATACTTTTGATAAAGAAAAAATAATTTACATATCTAACCCCATAAGCAGCAATATTGATAAAGTGCATAAACTTCAAAATATGTCAAACATAATCTTTAGCAATGTCAAGTGTTTAAATGTTAAAACAAAACCAAGCTGTTGAGGACACTCTTGATTATGTTTTCCTTAAAAGATAGCTGTAGAATTAATCTGTGGTCTACATAGGTAAAGTTCTTCATGGTCAAGGGTGACAGCTTATGTTGTATTAACTTTAATTTTACTGTAACAGCTTGATATTATAATCACATGAACACTTCTTGAATACAATGTTATTATATGCATGTTAAGTTTATCTATCGAATTTAATGTGAGACTTCAGTCTTTCTAAAGCATCCTTCCAAGCAAACCAAATCTCCTTCTTGAAACAAAAAACTCAAAACTGGTGTCATTTTAATATAAATTTGAATTTCACTTTTGTTTTCGTATTGGCTATGAATCATGAAATATATAGCACTGCGAGAGTGAAAGTGATCTCCCCAGACATTTCAGGTAACCAACAAAAACAGCAAATTTAATTTGTTTTCAATGCGTGATTCATCAAGATAGACTAGTTTAATGGAAGCAATTTGACCCTGATTAAATTTTTTTTCAGTTAAAGCTAAAGCATACTTACAGGTCTGCTGCTCAGCCAGTATGGTAGGAAGAATCAAATCAGGTTTGTTAAGCAGCTGGCCGCGAGAGACAAAAAATTGTAAGACTAGTTTTCAGATGAATGTATCCATCTACATTTAGTCAAGATAAATCTATATATAAATGCAAATACCTGTACTATGGAACTGGCTTTTCAATAGTCATCTGGACGTTGGTAAGGGCATAACTGATCTAAGCAAAAGATAAATATCATTTTAAGACAGGTGCCAAAAGTAACTTTAAAATGGAATGGCAAAGCCATATACGTACAATTTACTGTACAGTACACTTTAACCTATACTGTATGTACAAAGAAAATCATTTCCCTTAAAATTTGAACTTTCTGTTTTGTTTTTTTAATTTGTCAGTAATGGTAACATATGACACCAAGTTATTCAAAAGCAAGCCTACAAGCCGCTCCTTTAATTGCACTGAAAAACTTAATTATCGATGATATTGACTTTTTCCCCGCAACTTTCAATTCAGTCTATAATATTAATGCTGATAAGGAAGACCGAGTATAAATCCTGAGTAAAAATAATACATTCCAGTCTTGTAGTAACTGCAGTAATGCTTTTCATAGAGGCTTGCAAACTGGCAGGTAAATCACCCAACATGCTTACAATGGCAGTGAAAAAACTAAACCTACTAAGCATGTTTTTCTGGAGGGATGTATATTTGAGGGAAAATAAACACTAGTGTATATAAAACTATTGCAAGCTTTTAAAGTTTCTTAAATTTCGAAATATATTTGTACACTTTGCATAAAATGTTTTAACATAAATATAATATTTAACATAACTGCAACTGAATTTGCAAACAGATCTAAAATAATAATTAGGCTTGAAATGCTTCCGAATGGAAAATAAGTTTAATATAAATGAACAATAAAACTTGTCAAATAAATAATAAGTGGTGGGTGAGGACTTAATTATTGTGTTAGTTTTGACCAACTCACTAAGGTGGCATCACAATTATTCTGCACTGTTTTAAAGTGGCTATGCCATATTATCTACTGCAATTGCACGTTTGCATTTTAATGCAATATAAATATATGTAACAACTTAAAGTGAGACACATCAGTGTATATATAAAGTTAGGTTTATAAGGTTGTACAGAGATTGTGACATTCTTACTTGCATGTGATGATCCAAGTATTACCTGAACCTGTACCTGAAATATCAACCCATTCATACAGTCATATATAGGGATAAATTATTAAGTTTTGTGTGTCAACAATTCACAAGCAAATGCACACAACTAGCATTTGTTTACGGTATCTTTCTGGCTATAAGCAGTATACAACAAACCACGGGAAGAAACAACAGACACCACTCTGAATAATGATAAAAAATATTAACATTGCATCAGCAATAAACCTACTGTAATTAAAACACCACAAGACGTACATTTACCAACATTAAAAACTAATTTCTAATCCAAACTGATCAGACAAAAACAAACTCAACTCTAAAAAGCTCCTTTTCAGAAATTGTTCTAGTTTTGTTCCAATCAGTTTTGTTCCAATCATTCATTTCATTTGATTGGTAGATCAGTATTTGACTGATGAAATCCTCCTGCTTCTGAACTTTTCTGCTCTGATAAGACATTTAAAAGGCAACATATTTAGGACTAATTTTGGTAGGCTTCTTTAAATTTTGAATACAAATGCTAATTAACTTTATAAATGAATGTGGTTTACGAAACCTTCAGCTGTGTACTTCACAACCATGAAACGACTGCATCATGTTTCGAGATTCTCCTCGAACAACATCCCAATGTGTTGTGTCACTTATGTAGGAGTAGTTAGGTATTTCTGACTTTAATTTTAATCTCTCATTTAAACAAAGAATGTATCTGGCTACATTCTCACATGCTGTTTAGCAAGTGCAGTATTAAAAAGCAGCAAGAGCATTAGTTCTGTATACTGAACTATTTTGGAAATAAGCAGCTGGTACTGTGATATGAATTGATAGTGACACAAAATAAAAAGAAAACCTCTAATGCAAAGAGAAATCATAAAAACTGATCAAGAGGTCGTTTTAAAATTTTAACACTCAAAAAATAGCTTTAATTATTTAGAAGGTCTTCATAACATTATACTTTTTTCATCCTATAAATAAACTCTTCACTTTCAACAAGCCAATATTAGTGTTTCCTAACACTCCCTTCGTGCCCCATTATCTAGAATAGGGTTGCAGGGTAGCTAGAGCTTATGCCAACAAGCAACCAGAACAAGGAAAGAACAATCCCTGGATGGGGTACCAGCCCATCGCATTTAAATAAACTAAAAGGAACACAAACTATTCAAAATTTACATTTAGATAATCTGAATGGTAATGAACAAGTAAGTGTGCTTTTTAAAAGAAAGTTTCCCTCTCTGCATGTGAGATGTATAGTATATGTATGGGATCAAACATAAGGCTTCTTGATAAATCCTATACATAGTCTTAAAATTTTCAGTCTAGTGCGGGTATGCTGCATATCAATTAAGCTTTGGGAAAGTCTAAGTTTAATAGTCTTCATACATAACAAATTATTTGCGTCAAAAGAAGAGAACATGACACTGATGAAGTCACAATTTTCCAGTGCCATATTCATTAAGGACATTCTTATAATGCAAAATTATAAATACTGCTATAGCTATAACTCAATCCAATTAACAATATAATACATATATACACGGAAAATAATTGTTGTAAACTAAAGATGCAGTATTAATTTTCTGATCCCATCTTTAAACCAACACTACCATATAATCATTCTAATCTATTATAAATTTGTCAAGGTATAACTTTCAAGGTATGATTGCAGGTGCTTATATCAAAGGGGCATCTCCCATTCACTTTTCCCTGCACAATGTAAGTTAAATATCTACAAAGGCATCCTACCTTAATTGTACCACTAAATTTTCGAGTTCCAGCCACACCCTTCTAAAAACCCTTACTAAAATGTTGACTGTTATTAACTGCTAAAGAAATTCTCAACTACTTTATGCACACAAAAGGAAAAGTATTCAAACTAACACTACCATTTGGAAATAGCACACACCTTTCCTAACCCAAATGTCTCCTTCTTGCATTAAAACTACATATGTACATGCTTCACAAGGAATGTTATTATTGTCATGAAATCCTGTATTTTCATTTTTTTTTTTTAACAGTCTTTTTGAGTATACATAATACAAATTAATACATATCAAAAACTTATTTTATTTGCACTTTTGTTTATGTTACTGATTTGAATATCTTTAGTAGTAACCAGACATTTTGGAAGCTGTAGTGTTTCTCAAAAACTCAAATGGAACCCTAATAAAAATACTGCATCTTTATTTTCTATGTAACAGTATACAATTCTTCCCGTTCATTGTTACAAATTTGATACCTGCAGAAAAACCTTTGGGACAAGCCCCATGGTTTTCTATGTTTGTCCCGTGGTGGGAGAAGAAAAGCTGCACTGGTAGCCACCATTATGTGCCATATGCTGTGTGTGTAGTAATAGTTGTCGTCAGTCTCTGCAAATACATATACACACAATCCAATGATTGCTGTTCCTAAACCAGGGATGAGAAAAAAGACCCAGCGCTTCCATGAAGATGGATAGCAGTGACGCCGCTTGACACCACGATATGTCTGAAAAAAAAAAAAAAGACATAACAATGTTGTACTCACTATTGGCAAAGATCAATCACTATTTTTCAGCTTTCTTAGAAATACTGTTAAAATATCTAATACACAAAGAGAGACACTAAGTTCTAATAGCAGACTGACAATCAGGACTAACTTTATCTTATTTAATTGATTGATGTATCGATATATGTGTTCTGTTCTGCAGAGTTGCACATTCAACTCACATGCACCTTGTCATTTATTATGTGTCTTTATTTTATGCGTCGTGGATTCTTCATTTTCCTGTGTTTTATGTAGCACCATGGTCCTGGAGGAACATTGTTTCATTTCACTGTATGCTGCACTACTGTATATGGATGAAATTACAATAAATACTCTTGAATCTTGAATCTAATTTTTCTTTAAATAAGAGAGTCAGGAGTACCTGTGGAACCTAGAGGAGACAATATTACAGAAGTCTCCTTAGCAGAAGACAAGTGACTTCTGTAGAGTATTTCAGAGCTTGAGTAAGAGAGTGAGACAAAAATAACACAGCTGTTTCTATTGTCTGCGTGACACAGTGCACAATCCTTTCAAGTGACCTTTACAAAAAAGGGTATTGCTTACTTAACTCATCCTAAACTTTTTAGCTGTTACTGTTGTAGTCCTTATTAGGGCAGTTCCTGGTTTATGCCCTGGTATTGTGACTTACTCCTTACCAGTCTGCTTCTTTGGAGTATTCTCCCAAGTTTCTTTTTTATCTAATGCCCTTAACACATTATCTAAAAGTGTACATACTGTATATGAATCTGAAGCACAAACTAATATGAGAAAAGGGGCAATATTTTTTATTTAGAATTATGTTTAAACACTGTGAAATATGACACAAAGTAGTATATATACAATCCTATAAAATGTATGATAAATGTGAGAATTTAATATGTGCATGGAGAAAAAAAAAAACTTGTAATTTTTCTTACCCAAGCTGCTATCATAGTTATAAGAGCAAACAGAGAGGGTCCCAACATATTCCATAAGCCTCTTCGATCAAGTTGCATAGACATGGCGATGATCAAACATCCCAACATAAACAGCATCTATAATAATTTAGACAAAACAGATATTTACTCATAGATCACACACACAAAGTCAAAAGAATCAATGTCATGCCTTAGTTTTAATTTTACTTAGAATTCATGATATGACAGAACAAAACAACAAAAGGATGATATTTTAGTATACATAAATAGGCTGATTATCCAAATATCTTGTTCTCTCTACATACTGGTTTAAATTCTACAAACATTTATGGCGCTGTCATTTTATTATTGTATAACTAGGGACCTTCCACCTGCTCGCTTTGCTCACCAAACCTCTTCCCCCAATAACCTATCACAAATCCCCCTAAATATACACCGTGGTGAAGGAGAGGAGGACTGAACGCAGCCCAAGGAGATGTGGTCGCTCCTCTGAAACGGTGATACAATGTGAAACAAATAGTTGGGGTTTTTTTTTTACCTCCTCTTTGCTTGATCAGCTGCTGATTGCCGCTGATGTTGCTGCTGCTGCCGTGCTGCGTTACCTGCATTTCATCTCTCTTCTCCCCCTGACATCCTCAAACACTATTCTGTCTCTTTTTGCTGTTCCGTTATTTCACAGAGTAATATTTTCTGTTTGTTTCTGCTAATGCTATCTTTACTCTTATTTTTTTGAGACTTTCGAATTGTCCTACTTCCATTATCTTTAACCTGCTCTGCATGTGCATCACAGGACTTCCTTCCAGTTTTTTTACCTCCTCTTTGCTCAATCAGCTGCTAGCTTGCTGTGGCTGCCATGCCACATGATTTGCACTTCACTAGCCTACCCCTACCAACCATGCCAGTGCTAAGCACCGTTGTGAAGAGGAGTCGCGGTCGCTCCTCTGAAACCCCTCTTTAACAGTGCTACAATGGGAAACAAATAACAGATGTTTTTTTTTTTTAACCTCTTCTTTGCTCAGTCAGCTGCTGGTTTGCTGCTGCTGCCGTACCGCGTGATCTGCATTTTGTCTCTCTTCTCCCCCAGACATCCTCAAACACTATTCCGTCTCTTTTTGCTGTTCCATTATTTCACCGAGTAATATTTTCAGTTTGTTTGCACTAATGTGATCTTTACTCTCCTATTTTTAAAACTTTCAAATTTTCCAACTTCCATTATCTCTAACATGTTCTTTGTATGTTTCATGGGACTTGCTGCCAAAGGTTATAAGTATGACATGACTTGACCGTCTCGCAGGATGTGAAGAAGTGTCTCTGTCTCTTTTCAAAAGATCACGTCTCATCGCAAGTTTTTTTTTTTTTATAATAGAGGGATACATTTTCTTGTTGGTTCTATCATGTATTTACATTAGTTGTATCCACTTCTTTTAGTTATCCCTTTCAAACCATGTCATCGGTAAGCAATTGAAAAGAAAAGCCGTACACATACTACAAGCATTGCACATTGCAGTTATAGACTACGAATTAGGACTGGCCAATTTATCTATGCAAAAAACTATGAGGTCTGTCAGGATACCACATACTCCTCACACTTTCTCAGTATACGCACTTAAAATGAGCATTTGTGAAAATTACATAGAATGATTTATTAGTGTTCCTTTACAAGTAGCATAGTACAGTCAATAATCTTTTTAACATTATGGTGTGTATATATCTTACACCATTTAACAAAGCAAAGAAATGTATAGGAATGCACACAACAGAATAAAATATTTTTAATAAAGTAAGGTATCAATGGTAATTTGTAACATCTTTATAATGACAATACATATACAAAAGCATCCTGGGTTTCACTTTGCTTAATTTCTTTATTTGACAATGATGTGGGATTGTGCAAATACATTGCCTTACAGTGAAAATTAATGAAAATATATGCATAAGCAAACACTGTTTAAGTCAAGACAAGACAAAACTGACTTTGGCAAAATATATTCTGGAGATCTAGAGGAACACATGACGTTTTCAAATTAACTTGTATTTTTATGTCCTATATCCTGTACCAAGAATAAATGTATACTAACTGTTAACTCTTAATATTTTTTGACATAATGTAATTATTTTCAGAAGAATTTCTGATCAGTTATTGACATTGTGTAACTATGTCATATGAAAAAATACTTTTCAAATCGCTTTTCAACAGAAAGCACATTTCCACATGTAACCTTCTTCTACAAAAATGAAAGAGAGACTAAATGTATTTATTTTTTGAACTTGACTTTTTCATTCTGCACCTGTTGCATACTTTCAAAGACTCATGCCCATGTCTTACTGCAATGGTATACTGTTATACTTGTGCTTGCAGTAAGGATTATGCTTTGTTGAGGCTGTCTTGGAATAAACAAATTATGACACTATTCAAACTAAGATTTTGGTTGATGCTACAAATTCTGGAACCAATTATGTCATCTTAGCTAGGGCCCTATCTTATGGAAACGGTAAATTTTCAATATATATCCCAGCTGAAACTTAAAGGCGCAATTCAAGTATCTGTAAAGAAAACATCCAAAAAACTTGACTGTTGGGAACTCTGTTAGTTAGAATTTATAAGTGTTTACAACTTACATATTTAAGTATATCCTTCACTCTTGCCATACAGAGAATGGTTACCCAAATAGATGAGACAGAACCAAGGAAATCACAATACTGAAGTGTATCATACTCCATGATGCACATTACTGTGATGCCAGGCTGGTCACATGCATGGTAGAACTAGAATATCAAGCAGAAGAAAACATATTTTTTTTGCCTTTTGCACTGTTTTAACCACTCATTTAATAAAGAAAATTTTAAAAATACAGTTAAAAATTACACTTTCCATCAAAAACCCATGTATATGATTAGCTGCATTTTTTGCTATACATGACCTTTCTCTGTGCACTCAACCTGAATTATTACAGCAGTAACATTTGAAAGCAGAAAAATAAATGCAAAAAAACATCGCTCTTTTTAAAGAAGACTGATCTTGACTTGGACCAAGAAGATTTGGAGGATGTAATGTATGTTATTAATTAAAAATGAGATGCAGAATACATACTTCAAAAAATTATAGAAATATTTACCGTAGAAAAAAACATTGTAAAGGTATACACTGATGCCTCCACAATGAAGTGACGATACACAGCTACTACGATGAGAGGAATGAACAGTAGATTACTTAGTGTTAATAAAAGGGCAGCAAGTAACTGACGACCATAGGACTGTGCAGTTGTTTCATCTGTACAACTCCATCCTCCCCATCCTGTAAAACATACAATGAAAATTAAATGACATTTAACATGGAACAATGAAACATGAATCAACTAAATAAAATACAAATCCTTAAAAAATGAAAGCACATTCCTTTATTTTCTATTCATATGGAAATACAATTCCTTAAAACTCTTAAAAAAAATTAATTTTGCTTAATATAGGGATTCCACATAAAGGGAAAATGTTTAGTGAAGTATGTGCACTGTGACAGTAATATACAAAATACAAGAAGCAGCACGTTAAAATATCTGCTATAACGCAAGACTAAGGAAAGAAAATCCAACATACCTGCTTTGCAAACACATGCAGCATAGAGGTAGCCATATGACCGGAGCATTCTACATTCTCCATATGTACCACAGTCATTAATGCAAGCTCTCAGTTCAGCAGCTGCTAAAGCTGTACCAGACACTTCTCCACATTCACTAAATTGCAAATAGATAAATATAGTTACACAAGCTGAAAAATTAATCTTTAAGTATGAATCACCATAATTACTTGAGTAGTCAGTAAGCTTACTAATTCATGCAAATTCACAGAATTATTCATTTCATTTATCTGTGCCTTTATATATCTTGCACAGCAAGAAATGTTTCAGAGGAGTATAGAGTTGTCCTACTTAACAATTTCAAATTATCCAGTATTTCACCTTTAACAAAGTACCTCAGTTTTCCTTAAATATAAACTCATGTTTTATTACATGCCTTAGTATCTTACCTTATATTTTCAGGGCAGACCAAAAGAATAGAAAGATACCACCAGGCAGACTCTGGAAAGGGAATATAAAGTGTTGCTTCTGGGGATGTGATGTTCAGTTTGATAGAATAACCCTGAGAAAATGCTGTTGAAATAAAACAAAACAAAAGTTTGCTTGTTTATTTTTTCTCAAGTTAAAAGAATAATATCAAAAATGTAATTCATGGGTACTCATAAAAAATATCAAGCATTTTGCAAAAATGCTACATTTTACTTTATGACTATTACATTTTCAAAGTTAACGACTAGTTAATTGGGTCACAGTCTTATTTTCATGGTAAATAAGACCTGCACACTGCCTAATTAAACTGAATGATGCAAATATTACATGTAAACTTTTATCTTTATTCATTCAGTTGTTGTTTTTATTGAAGGTGATTAGGATTATGGCAACACAGAGGTTAAGGCTATTTTATCACAGCACCTGGGAGAGGAGTTCAAATTTCAGGCCAGTCATTTACTGGATTAGATTTACACATTCTCTCTGTGTTCATATGGGTTTCTTCCCATTTCATGAATGTTTGCAAATATGCATAAATATGCAACAGTGCTTCCCAGTTGACAGGATCCCTCCCAAAGTTGGGTTTCTGCTTTGCATCTGATACACTCCACAAATCTGTAGTGGAATAAGACTAATATGGAAATTAATGCACAAACTTACAAACCAAAGATGTATCGTGCAACAGTTTTAAAACTTCTACAAGTCTGGATAGTTTAAGTAGTACATTGTCAAATGTAAAGAGTACTGTCAAGTAAAGTAACTTGGTGTGGATCATAAACAAAAAGTTATGGGGACAAAACTAGCAGAATCTAGCATTTTAGCAACAGTACTATAATGTCTAACATTAATGAATTACGTGTTTACGATCTATTTTCACTTTCACCAAACAAGAAATCTTTTAATTCTCGCGGATACACCTCTTCATTGGGAAGAAACACTACTTTTACCTGATGGCAACACGAATTAGACGATCTACAAGTCTCTGACTTAAAGTTTAAATCCGAACAATATATTCAATCTCTTTTCGCTGTTCCATTATTTCACCGAGTAATAATTTCCACTTGTTTTCGCTAATGCGATCTTTACTATCATTTTTTGAGACTTTCGAATTTTAGTACTTTCATTATCTCTAACCTGCTCTGCATGTGTATCGCGCCAACGTTTTTGAACTCTTTACGACATTTTACTTTGTCATCTACTCTTTGTCTTTTATTTCCATCCCCGGGTGTGGTTAAATCTCTTGGCACAAAGTCTCATCTCGTGGGACTTGAAAGTATCTCTCTGAAAAAGTCACGTCTCAACCCAGGCTAAAAAGTCTCGACTCGTCCCTGGATTTTTTTATTGTAATAGAGAGAAATTACATTAAAAAAAGGCTTGGGTTGCTGCACCTGCAACTCTTGGAAAATACATTTCATTTTTATAGTAAACTATAAAACTATAAGGTGGTGGGAAAAGGAAAGAGGAAACTTATGAAATAAAAAGATGTGAGAAAAGCCCCGTTAGGAAAAGCCAATCTGGAGTTTCATTGCAATCAAAGTGGAAGGTAAAGACTAGAGATCCCTTGCATAAGGAAAACAAAAAAGACAAAGAGCATAGAAGGAGAGGAACTGCACTGCAAAAACTGTACACAGGCAGGTGTCAATCCTAGCACAGAGAAGTGATTTATATTTTTGTCCCACACCACAATTTCTAAAATGATTCCTCATGTTATTTATAAAATTCTATTTATTTTTGTACACATAGATGGTATAGCATTCTTTTACCCCCAGTTCTATGCAATGTAAGTTGATATAATATACCTAGATATTTTAGAATGATTAAAGCAATATCCAAAAAAAACAAAAAAGTCTACCTGTGCTACATGTTTCAGTTCCGTTGTTCGTCATGATAGGAGATCTAGCATTTAAACAAGCTACAATAGTGGAATTTTCATTTGTAAGAGAAGTCTAAAAAAGAACAAATGTTTCAGTAATGTTGTTTCACAGTAGCTACAAATAAAGTATAAAAAAAAAAAAACACAAGACTACGGATTTGTCAACATTATATATTTACCTTGTTTAATCTTAGTTCCAGAGTGAGGGTCCCACCACTGTCTGCAATTCTGTTTAGATTTAATGAAAATAATGCTGGAGTAATGGAGGAAATTGTAAAGTTTGGTTTAGTGATGACAGCAAAACGTGCAGAAACAACATCAAGGTCTTCTCGAAACATTGACTGGCTGAGCAAACACGTTGTAGGCAGGATTGTGTTTATTGTCTTGTTATCTAATTTCACCTTGTTAGTGTCATTCAGTAAAGTGAGGTTATCCACAGGTAATGAGGTATTAACATTTACTGCTGACTGATTAGTATTATTGCCATTAAAGTTGGTAAAAAAGCCACCAAACAATCCTGCAGTATGAGGTTTGCATCCCACTGTGTGATTTAAAGAAAGAAAGAAAGAAGTCAAATTATATATAGGATTGCAGAGGCTGTTTGAAAATACACTGGATTAACTGAAAAGCCAACAAAACATTGCATATTTATAAGATCACATAGATAAACTAGAATTTTCAACACAAGTTCTTTTCACTTTTTCCCTGCAATTTTAGACAGTTTTTTTTCCACACAACTCTGCTTCCTCTTTTTTAATCTGTTTCTGCATCCGGAAAGTATTCACAGCGCATCACTTTTTCCACATTTTGTTATGTTATAGCTTTATTCTAAAACGGATTAAATTCATTTTTTTCCTCAGAATTCTACACACAACACTCCATAATGACAATGTGAAAAAAGTTTACTTGAGGTTTTTGCAAATTTATTAAAAATAAAAAAGAAAAGCCGTTTGTCAAATAGTGAGCCATATATAAAAAAATAAATAAATGCGGACTGTTAATAAACATATTGGTGCTGTGGCGACCAGCCTCGACACAGACAGGCAGACACCGATAGTTTAAATACCATACACGGTTTATTCATGTCTACAGTGTATCGCACCACACACCCTCAGTCTGGGCCTCTCAATGTCCAAGCCTTCCTTCACCACCTCCATTCCTCTCCTCTGAGCTCTATCCTCTTTCACCCGACTCCAGCTCACGAATGGAGGGAGGCGGCCCCTTTTATATTCACCTGGACGTGTTCCAGGTGCCTCCTGACGAGCTTCCTGCGGCACTTCCGGGTGTCCCTGGTAATCCTTCCGCCAGCACCTCCAGATGTGGTGGAAGTGCTGACGTCCAGGGCTATAAAGACTTCAGGGAACCCCCTGGTGGTGGCCACGGGCCCCTATAGGGTCGAGCTTCCATGCCAAACAAACCAGGGTGGCTGCCCTCTCGTGGTCCGGAGGAGGTATAGTCCCTCTCCCGGTCCTTCTCGGCATCCCGGCTGGGTATAGCCCCCAGCCGCCCACCACACTGCAAACCATAAATGTAAAATATTTGCTAAAAATGCATATTACTGAATTCTTTTGGAAGAATATTTTCACAATGTAACTTAGTCTATTATAGGTATTTGATGTCTTTTATTCCACACAAATATGCCACATTACAACAAAGTTCAAGGATATCCATACCTGTGAGATCAGCTTTAATTTGGAAGGAAACAGGCATGTTGGCATTTATACTTTCCACTGTAACTCGTACCCAGTTCTGCCATGGCAGGAACTGGAGGTCAGCTGTGCAATTGGTACTCCAAGAACAGTTGAGGGTTTTAGTGGAACCTGGGAGAAGTGTAGCTGATCCAACAGTCAGCAGAACTGGACATCCCCCTGCAGTCCACTGTGTGCAATTTGTGAGTTGAACAGACAAATCCACGGTGTAATCTGGAATATAAATCCTAAAAAGAGCAAGAAAAGACATTTTTTATGCAACAAAAGGATGAAAATAAATCTGGTCACTTAAGACCCTAAAATTATGAAAAAAAGATAATCGTTCAAGTGTAACAAATCGCCTCTTTTCATAAAACCTAACCAATTCTTAGAAAAACTGACAGCTAAATGTGTTTATTTATTCTTTTTTTTTTTGCTTTAATGTTTCCCTGTAATTAACCTTTTATTATTAACACATGGTAGGACCTTTTTATCCATGGCTACACCTTGTTTGATTTGACACTGATAGATTTGTGATTAACTGTATTCCGCATATTACCAGAGCCATAATGCAGTCGATTCCGGTTAATTGGACTACCGTTTAATTGGACTAGCCACTTATTCGGACCGAATCCTAAAGAACCGAAACAGATCATATTACATAAGCCTAATATTATTCACTTATTTGGACCAAAATTCCGTTTAATCGGACCAAAGAACATGACAGAGAATAAGAAAAAGAAGCCACAAGTCGTCCGCGGAAAGCGGATGTAAAACGGGTCAGCGACATCGGGAGGATCCCTGGGCTCCCCAGGAGAATTTATGGTTTTATCAAAGGTCAGGAAGTTGGAAAATTTGTACCAAGTGCAAACCAGTGGGGGTGAACATGCTTGCCCTTTCTTTCCTAAAAACGGACCGCCCAGTAGCCGGCAACATGAAGTCGAGTGTAAACAAGTGCAGTGCGTAAACAAAATGCTTCAGATCACACTAGACAAGTTCTTCAAACGTTGACTGGAATTTGGTAATGTAACCTTTTTTTATTGTGCTTTGCATGCTGAGTGTCGTGTAGATCATTTCAAAGAATTTGTAGATTTCTTTTTCAATAAACAAAGTTATAAGCAACCGTACATGTACATAGTCCTTGTTTGTACGTTCGCCATACGTGTGTGCAGCACAATAAAAGTCATAATGACATTTTAATATGTTACTTATAGCACGTCCCGTCTTGGTTGCACATGTATAGGGCATGTTCGTGTAATCGGACCAGCCGGTTATTAGGACCAAAATGACAGTGTCCCGATGTGGTCCAATTAACAGGAATCGACTGTATATTTTCTGACATTCTAGCTTTGCCGATATCACTAAACTTGTACTAGAATCTCCTTTGTTTATTTCATATATTACACAGACATCTTCAATCAAAGTCAGTACTGACAGAAATTTAGCAGTGTTTTCAATAATTCACTTATCTGTGTCTGTCAAAGGAAATAGTATAGAATTCTCAAATACACTTAATCTGGGTCAAGGTTAGTTGGTGCTGGAGCCCATCCATGAAGAAGCAGGCACAAAAATAGGAACCTGACCTGGGTGTGAAACCAGTCTATTGCATACAACTACAGTATGCATGTCTTTGAGATGTAAGTGATAGTTAATGTGTTTATTTCCTCATTTCTTTCCAAAACAGTGATAATCACTTGGGAGTTGAGACCAATGAAAAGTGACTTGCTACAGAATGCACGTTACCTGGAAACAAGCTGGTTCTGCCCACAACATAAATACAGAATCAGTTTTCAAAGACATTCACTTGTTACATTTTTCAATAGTTAATGTTGCTTACTTAAACAACGCTGGTCTATCAGATGAAGAGACAGCATTCTGCACTGCAACTCCAGGTACTAATATAGGTATATCAATTACTTTTCTCACAAACATCTGAGACTGAAAAAGGTATAAGCATTGTGAGGAGAAACCCTGCAAACAAGGGAACAAAATTAGTACACTGGCAAAAGGAGTTGTTCAGTTCAGTTCAATTAACACAAGCAAATTCTACCTCAGGGTAGATTCATTTTATGACTAAGGAATAATATTACTGTTCATTGGTATTAAAATAATTGTTTGTATAATGATAGATACAGCAATAGCACCTACTTATCCTGTACTTTAAAACATTCATTTAAAATTTAGACAACTCAACAAAAATCTTTAAAAAAAAATCAGTCATTCTTTCTTTTGGATTTCTGATACAGAAATGGTATGAAAACAGTTCTGTAGTAAATTACTAGTAATTGTAAGCAAGCAAAATTTGAAAATACTTAAAAATAATTTAGAAACTAACCCTTTTAGAATTTAATCATTGAAAATACAATTTATTTAGACCCTCTTAACCCCCTTCAAAAGCACTGTACAAGTCTACATGTGCGGACATGCTATGGGTGCCAGTTTTTCACAATTTAGACTTGCCATCATGGTTAGCTTTAGTATATGTTTGGCTAGTCATGCAGTTGAATATACATTGGGTTATTATCACCATTGCTAGCAATCTACAGTATATACATCAGCAAAACTGGACGCAAGACATTAATCATCCCATCAGTTGGATACCAGTTTATAGCAAATGATGATAAGTTCTGTTTTTATACTTTGCATTTCTGGAATTGTGGATGTCTACCAATTTTAAGTGCTAGTAAGCTAACATTTCAAAATTTTTATTGGAGTAGTTTAATAACAGGAGTATTTTTTTATATAAGCTTGTACTATTTGAGGTCAAGGACCACAATAGCATTGATTGCAAGCTTATCCCATACTGAATCCCCTAAACAACAAAAATCTCCTAAAATTTGTGTGTGCTTATTTATTGATTTGTGTGTGAACTGTTCTGTCAGCAATGGGCATATCACACCAACCTTGAGTGGACCTTTAGTCCATCACAGTTTATGAATTGCTCTATTATAACCAAAAAGCCCTCAGGATCACCTCAGTTTCTTTTTGCTTTGTTTGCAAACCATTACAGTAATTTAAAAACCTTAAATTCTAATTTGTATAACAGAGAAAACATTGCATTTACACATTTTTATATTTATTGTCATTAAAACTAACAGACTTTCAGGGATATATATTAAACCATAGTTTTCAGCAACATACAGTATACTCAGCTACTACTCACTCTGTTGACAAAACTATAACATACTCACGTACTACTGATAAAATACAAAATAATCTAAAATACAAATGGCTGTAAATAATTACCTTTAGAAAACATAAAAACAGAAACAATACAGTATATGCTTACTAAAAAAAACACATTTAAAAAATTACTTCTGTCAATTCATTTTAAATATGTTATAAAAATCACATTGCCAGTGTTTACTACAGGAAAAATAAAAATAGTACAGGTATATAACTTTTGTAGCAGATAACTTAGTGAAAAAATAAAAGGTGTAAGTGGAATAATAAATTTGAAATGTTGAAACCAAAGTTTACTTTGGGGCTTAATTATAAGAAAACTGGAGATACATAAAAATTTGAAACTATAAAAGGGACAATAAATAAGATAATGAAAAATACCTTTTTTTGCTGCTGCTGCTGCTGTATATGCACAAATTACCTACACCGATTAAAAATAAAGTAGGCACTTCCATTCAAAACAACTTAATAAATAATTAAAATTAATGAGTACTAACAATTATTTATCAGTCCTCACTGACAGAATATCATATAACAACGCAACGTCTTTTAATTAATTGAACTTAATTGATTTAACGTTGACAATGTAAATGTTGTGGCTCAGTCATGATTAACTATAAGCAGTGCATTGTATTATGAAGATAGCTTTCGTTTTGTTCGCCTTCTCAGTTTTAAAGTATATAAAAATGTGTTTTCCAGGTATTTGGTTTCAGAAGCATCCATTAAAATTAATTAATTTCATTTCTTCACTTTGTTTCTACTTATTCATCACTATAAATAAAATTCAATAATATATTTTTCATATATGCTGCATTAAACAATACAGGCACAGAATGGTTAGCAACCAAATCAAACAATTTGAACATTTGTGGTCTAACAATTGACCCCTAAAGGAGGATGAACAAGAATAAATTACACATTAAATTCATAGCCATTTCCAGGCAAAAGAAACACAAACAAAAAAAAGTAATGAAAACTAGACTACATGATACTTCTCATTATCCCACAAAGTACTTTTTTTTTCTCTCTCTCTAATCCAGGTACACTTAAAGTATACTATAACTTTACACTATACACTAGCAACATTACTGACTTCAATTTTTATATTTATTTTTTATTTAGAGCAAAACACTTCAACACTTTCTTACCTTCTGCTCAATTTTGCCATCATGTTTGGGAAGATGTGCAGCCATGAACCAATCTCCCGCCACAGGATTGGTCAAATTTAAAAATGTCAGGTTTTGGCCATTTGAATTTAATGTTAAGGTTAGATTGTATGCTATAACGAATGCTGTATGCGTAGGAAACTCAGTTTGTAATGGATTAATTACAGGAGGAGCTCCTGCTCGAATATGGCTGTAAAAGTACAAACAAAATGCATTAAAAGGTATATTATACTTGAAATCAGAATCAAAAGAAATATACTTGAAGTTGTCGATATAATCAAAAAATGAAAATCCAATAGTGAATAAATTACTGCTTACCAAAACAATTAATTTTACCTACTTATCAAATACACAGAATAACATGGAGCTCTTAATGTTTTTAAAAATTGCACATACATGGTTATGTTAGTGTTTCCACAGTCTGAGTCACCTCTTTGACTAACAGTTAACAACCATCGGACTAGTACCGTATCTTCAGGCACTTTAAAGAGGGCCAGTCGTACATTCCCATACCAACTGTAGAAGTCAAGCTTCTGAGGCACCACAGAGGAATATTCTGAGACATATGTTAAATCTAAAAAAAGAACAGATAAATAAATGCAGAAGAAATTAATTCAATCATTTAATTGATATGGTAGTAATTCAGTTTTGTTTATTTGTTGTTATCCAAGTTACAATACATGAATATCATTAAATATTTTGAAACAAGTTAATATATTTTTGCCAGAACACAGACGATAAAAATAAGAACTTATTTTAAAGGCCAAACAGGCTGAATATTAAAGTGACTCTAATAAAACTACCCCAGTGTTCCTATAGACTGTTTCAGAAGTAAATATTTTTCTTAGGTTGTAATGTGTCAAAGGTCAAATGAGCAGAGGAGTCCGTAAGAAAAGTTGGGGGACCAACTTGGTCACCACGTTTAATGCAAAATTCCAAAGAATAGAACTATAACATGGGCTCTGTATCGCAATAACAGAAAATAGGTGTAAAAACTGCAGGAATAGCCTATTTGGATTCTCTAGTTTCAAGGCTGTGTTAAGCAGATCAGTTTTGGGGACGTCCATCATGCAGGAGGACTGCTAATCCACTCTTTACGGGGACATTGGTATTTATAGAGCTTGACGGGAAGGGGCAGGGCTCAGTTGCTCTCACTGGGTGTTATCTTTGCACTGCGAAGGGAAAAAGAGATACTATAGTTAGCAACAGCACCCTCTCTCACCCTGGGATGGTACTGCAAGCATCAGCATCATGCATGACAAATGTCTCATTGTTACATGCACAAAACCACAATTTTGTTCTTTTTTAAATTAGTGCAGTTATAAATAATGCCCAAAACAACACAAATGGACCTTTTAACAGTGTTTTAACCACATCTCATCTACAGAAAAAAATTAATGTAAAACTGCAGTTAAATAGTTGTTATAGAACATGAAAAAGAAATAAGACAAATTTCAGATTCCACGTATAAAATAAGGTAAAGATATTGTCATTTTTTCTGCAAACCCAATATTTAACAACTTTTCACAGCTAACCCCCTTAACTATTAAAACAGTTTTTTTGGGGTTAAAAAAAAAAACAATCAGCACAAAAAAATATTTCCACACATAAACAGAGCTTCAGAAGCCGTCTTAAACTAACTGGGCTAGTGAATATGACCCCTCACACAAATGTTACAATTCATAATGATCTCATCAGAAAAGAATTTAAAAAGTATGGCTTTCCTGGGAAACCTTTTCTCTCCAAAAAAGAACATGGCAATAGTATTACATTTACAAAGCTGAATTTCTATAAGGCACAAGACTTCTGATTTGGGTGAGATAAGGCTGTAGTGGAGCTGTTTAAACATTATGCACAATGCCAGGCTCGACAATAAACAAACAGGGCATATCACCAGAAGAATACCAACTGTAAATCACCATTGTTAAAGAAGTAATTATTTACTAATGTCTTGCACCCACAGAAATTTTATATCTGGATATTCCAGTGGAATATATTAGGCTTTCTGTCTGATAGGTCTTAAACAGAATTTGATGTTGTTGGTTTGCAAACTGTAGTTAGATCACAAGTCTCCAACTTTACTGACTGAAAACGTTTCGGGATATCCCAGGTTCAAAACTCAAACCCACCGAAATGCTGGGCACAAATGAATGTCTTGAAAATATCAATGGATTAAAGCAGAGTCCTGCACTGCTAATTCAATACATTATATGAAAACATGTATTAATCATTTTTTGCACAAGTCTATCAATGACAAAGGTTGTTCTACTGGCCAGAACATTACAGGCTGCACTTTTTTTACCTAACCTTTCTTTACCCATAAAAAAGTAATTGAAATCAAAATTAGCTGGTTACACTATTAAAAATACCCTGCTCTGAATTTAGTTTTTATGTATAATGTTAACTGGAATTTTTCGCAGGGTGTTTTTTTTCACCCTGCAAGGTTTCAAGAACAGCAAGAATAACTAAACAAGTGGTATGGAAACAAGGACACATCAGGTAATCCGACTTGAGATTTTAACTGAACAGAATTATGTATTGTATTAAATTCTTGTTTATAATAGTGATGTGCTGCATTTCAGGCCGACATGCAAGTAGGAATTTTGCTGAACTCGGTACACTTGACAACAACAACAACAACATCATTTATTTATATAGCACATTTTCATACAAATGTTGTAACTCAAAGTGCTTTACAAGACGAAGAAAGAAAAGTTTATATGAAACAAAAAACAAAGATTAGGCAATACTAAGTAACAAAGAATAAAGTAAGGCCCAATGGCCAGGAGGACAGAAAAGGCTGGAGAGAAAAAAAAAAAATCTGCAGGGGTTCCAAGTCCACGAGACCACCCAGCCCTCACTGGGCATTCTACCTACCATCAATAGTCTCAATCACATCTGTTTTGTTGTAAGCAATCGGTGCGGAGGTGTGCATCATTTATGGGCAGCTTAAGCTACCACGATACAAGCTTTTCCCAGTACTGGCCATAGCCCTCTGTGAAATGTATCTCTGGTCAACTTTAATGAAAAAGACTTTCCCTCATATTGGGTGTACTGTAACACTGGGTCCCAGGCTCATCTATGGGGCCACTAAGGAATAAAAAGGAAACTCTCAAAGTGAATGTTGATTAAAACGTTTTATAAACCTTTGCGTATGTGGGCCTCAACAAACTCGGAGTAGGTTCACTTATACCTACCTGATTCATGTCTGAACTACTGCTGTTGGTTCCCCTTTGCCTCTGCCATGTTCTCCCTAAGCTCAGGCCCTTTGTTTAATTCCACCTGAAAGGTGGACATATTATGGGATACAAGGTGAGGGTTTATTGTAGGTGGGTGCAGATTACATTAAGACTGGACATCCCCTGAAATTTACTCTACCATCTGTATAAAACAGAATTCTGCTTTCTTCTGTGTTTCCCAAAGCCCTTTGCATATCCTTCCTAAATTTACTATGTCAGCAAGAGCAGACATGAAATGTTAAAATACAACTAAGAAACAGTATAAACAGTTTTAATGTCTATATGAATTGATGTTAAATATGTAGCTAAAAGATATGCATATTTTTATTAATAGATAAAAAATATATACATTTAATTTGTCAAATTTCTGCAGTACTTGACAAAACTATTGCTATTAAAATGGTGGTATGCATTTTATACATTCTTGTTTATTATGGCGTCAGAGAGTGGTGTGATGTTACAAGTTGGTGAGGCAACAAGTAAGCATTTCCCTGTACTCTAAGTTGTCTTATCCATTGTGGAATAATTTGACAAATTAAAATCAGTTATGTGTTATTTGTCATTTGAGGTTAGATTCAGATGTTTTATACAGTATACAGATTCAAAAGTTTAATATACAGTTATGTGACTATATAAGCATATATATTTATTCTCACATATAGAGGATGAAAGAACCTATTAAAGCATACAGCTTTACAAGAAAAAACTGTGTCTACTCTTAGCCTCTCATCGTTCACTATTTTTAATATACTGCCACATTTATTTTATTTGCCTATTTTTTTTCTTTACTAGAGAAACAAACACCTACAGTCCTAAAATAAAATGCATTTTATTACTTAAAATGGTTTGAATATCCATAAGCTTTCAATTAAGACCAAGGTCAAGGTTCTAATCCCATTGGTTCACAAGTAATTGTGTGTCAACATTTTACATACAGTATATGGATATAAATTG
Organism: Polypterus senegalus; assembly: GCF_016835505.1. Classification (NCBI taxonomy): domain Eukaryota; kingdom Metazoa; phylum Chordata; class Cladistia; order Polypteriformes; family Polypteridae; genus Polypterus; species Polypterus senegalus. Next base: position 145,301,133 of record NC_053166.1, read on the forward strand.
TGTGTGTACGTACAGTGCATCCGGAAAGTATTCACAGCGCATCACTTTTTCCACATTTTGTTATGTTACAGCCTTATTCTAAAATGGATTAAATTCATTTGTTTTCCTCATAATTCTACACACAACACCCCATAATGACAACATGAAAAACATTTACTTGAGTTTTTAAAAAATTTATTAAAAATAAAAAAATTGACAAAGCACATGTACATAAGTATTCACAGCCTTTGCCATGAAGCTCCAAATTGAGCTCAGGTGCATCCTGTTTCCCCTGATCATCCTTGAGATGTTTCTGCGGCTTAATTGGAGTCCACCTGTGGTAAATTCAGTTGATCGGACATGATTTGGAAAGGCACACACCTGTCTATATAAGGTCCCAGAGTTGACAGTTCATGTCAGAGCACAAACCAAGCATGAAGTCAAAGGAATTGTCTGTAGACCTCCAAGACAGGATTGTCTTGAGGCACAAATCTGGGGAAGGTTACAGAAAAATTTCTGCTGCTTTGAAGGTCCCAATGAACACAGTGGCCTCCATCATCCGTAAGTGGAAGAAGTTCGAAACCACCAGGACTCTTCCTAGAGCTGGCCGGCCATCTAAACTGAGCAATCGGGGAGAAGGGCCTTAGTCAGGAGGTGACCAAGAACCCGATGGTCACTCTGTCAGAGCTCCAGAGGTCCTCTGTGGAGAGGGGAGAACCTTCCAGAAGGACAACCATCTCTGCAGCAATTCACCAATCAGGCCTGTATGGTAGAGTGGCCAGATGGAAGCCACTCCTTAGTAAAAAGCACATGGCAGCCCGCCTGGAGTTTGCCAAAAGGCACCTGAAGGACTCTCGGACCATAAGAAACAAAATTCTCTGGTGTGATGAGACAAAGATTGAACTCTTTGGTGTGAATGCCAGGTGTCACGTTTGGAGGAAACCAGTCACCACTCATCACCAGGCCAATACCATCCCTACAGTGAAGCATGGTGGTGGTAGCATCATGCTGTGGGGATGTTTTTCAGTGGCAGGAACTGGGAGATTAGTCAGGATAAAGGGAAAGATGACTGCAGCAATGTAGAGAGACATCCTGGATGAAAACCTGCTCCAGAGTGTTCTTGACCTCAGACTTAGCCGACGGTTCATCTTTCAGCAGGACGACCAACACACAGCCAAGATATCAAAGACGTGGCTTCAGGACAACTCTGTGAATGTCCTTGAGTGGCCCAGCCAGAGCCCAGACTTGAATCTGATTGAACATCTCTGGAGAGATCTTAAAATGGCTGTGCACCGACGCTTCCCATCCAACCTGATGGAGCTTGAGAGGTGCTGCAAAGAAGAAATTGGCGAAACTGGCCAAGGATATGTGTGCCAAGCTTGTGGCATCATATTCAAAAAGACGAGGCTGTAATTGCTGCCAAAGGTACATTGACAAAGTATTGAGCAAAGGCTGTGAATACTTATGTATGTGTAATTTCTCAGTTTTTTTATTTTTAATAAATTTGCAAAAACCTCAAGTAAACTTTTTTCATGTTGTCATTATGGGGTGTTGTGTGTAGAATTCCGAGGAAAAAAATTTAATTTAATCCATTTTGGAATAAGGCTGTAACATAACAAAATGTGGAAAAAGTGATGCGCTGTGAATACTTTCCGGAAGCACTGTACAAACGTGCTGCTTGTTACCAATAGGCACCTGTTTTGAGATTTGATGTGCCATCCTGTTGAAAGTGATTTTTTTTCCGATTGATGACTGAGGATTCAGATTTAACTTTATAAAAATAGACAGATGCGGTTAAATATTTCTGGAAGAAATACGTTTAAAAATGTAGTTGGTGACGGCAATGAACCTTAAGTTGATCTGCCAACCGCTATAATAATAAAAAAAGAAGAAAAGTAGGCAACACAATAAATTAGAGTTTCAAATTATAATAGTTAACTGTAGCAATTTTGAAAACAGCAAACCAGACTGAACTTGTATTACGTCAGCAAGTCATTCAGTAATGAAAACGCAAGAAATATCAAACAATACGAGTTTTTTCTGAACACCCGGGGAAGAGCCATAGAACATGTATGGTTAATTGACAGCTATGGGGCCCACTAAAATAACGGTCTTTGTGTATCTAACTACATGGGGTGACAATGCACCCCTTTCCTCCGTTTTCTAATAGCGTAACTTTTTTTGTCAAAAGCCTCTCAGTACAGAATTACTTTAATTCTACAATAAATCAACAAACTGGTTCAGCAGCATTAAAAACAGACCTATAGCGACGCCTTGTTACAGTAAAAGTCTCGAATCACCTCCAGTATATAACAAAAGACATTTCCATGGAGTCACTGTACAGTTAATTCTACAAACTAAAATATATAACAGGATTGTTATCGGTATACATTAATTTCTTAACAACCGAGTAAGATATAACAGAGTGAATATTCCGTTGACAGTGATCTGTAGTCGACGGACTGGGTCACCAAATAATACCAAGTTATTTAAAAAATATTTCAAATCTCACCATTAGCAGCGCAATTGGTTATGAAAACGGTGAAAATGAGACCCGAAATTATCCGATCTTTCATGATCGTGCTGGAAGAGTCTTCAACACGGAACCGGAGCTTTCATCGTCCTTCTTTGGAGGTGAACATTTAGCGTCGAGCGGTAAAAATAAATAAGGAAATAAATAGACGCATACATAGGTTGCTAAAATCAATTAGGTGCACCTATATTTCTGCCGTTTTAAAGAAGAACACACGGCCGCCTAATACAGGTTTACATAAATCCAGGTTTTTCTCTTCTTTTTGTTTACAGACATTACTTCCTGTTTAATACTCGCGTCTGACGTCAGGACGAACGTGCGCGCGGAAACAGGTGTGGAAGCGCCTACCAACGGGTGAGATGATTGGTCAGTCGGCTTTGTGCTCCCAAGCTTTTAAAGTCAAAGATAAAGTTCTAAAGATACATGTCGCGATGTCGTGTTGTAAGTCTCGAATATAAGTAAGAGTTCACAATTTCCATCAGACTTTAAACTATTGTGAAATTTAAAACGTATTTGATCCAGTTCACCCTCAGATAAAGCAGGAGAGCCTGCTGTCAAATTCAAGAACTCTCTAAAACGATTCGCTGACATTCTGAGATTGTGAACAAGGGAGATTACTAATACTTAAGATGCATTCACTGCATGCGCTACGTTACATTTGTAGTGTATGAAAGTCTGTGAAGTGAACGCGCGTGCTCATATTTTAATACAGATTACTTTAAAGTGAAAAAAGCGAACGGAACAGACGAAGTGTATCTGGTATGTGTTAATATTGCGTTTTTGAAATCTTTATTACGATGTCAACATTAGAGTTGCCGTTTAGACCAAGAAGAACCTATTTAGTCCGTCTAAGGACCGCGGAGGCAGATGGTTCTTTTCATTCTCCTCCAGATGGTTTACAGAGAGAACGCACACGTATCTTTTGTTTTTGACTTTCGCTGAGATATTGCCACTTTTCCACATTTCATTCACCGCAGCAAATGAACTGTTCATTGTTCTATTGACTTCCTTTGAGCAACAGCCTCACTCGTTTAAACGGCTACCCAAGTAAACCAGCCATTCTACACATTCCACCTTCTCTCCTTTCAAATTTATACCAGCCTCATTGTTTCTCATTACCATTACTTTTATCCTATCCCTGTTAATAAAAAAATCTGTACTCTTTTCCGCTTTCGTCTTAACACAGTTGCTCGTGAAGATCCAGTTCATTCGTTGTTAGCATGTCAATATCATCTGCAAATCAAAGATTTATGACTATTTGCTTTCTAACGGTAATTCCTCCTCTTAAATCTGCTTCCATCTTTTCTGTTTCTCTATTATATTAAAAAATCCTTCGACGCAACGAGACTCCCTAGTTTTTCATTCTAATAGTGCCATAAACAACTATAAACAAAAGTAGAAACAATGGTTCTCTTCATCTGGTCCCCACTGTTACCTTTATCCAGTTATGCAACTCTTTTCCCACTAACAGACACTAAACACTCTTTATATAAACCTTTCAATGCTCCAGCCAGTTTGGATGGTACTGCAATACTCTTCAATGTTGGCCACAACCCTTCTTGCCAAATCGAATCAAGTGCTTTCTTAAAATCCACTAAGCAATGGTAGATGTTTTATGGCAGTTAGACTTTGTATCTTGTAATAACAGTCTTAATATTAAGGTCTGTTGGACAGTGCTCCTGTCCTGCCTAAAGCCGGCCTGTTGCTCACTCAAATGTTCATCTTCCAAGGCTATCAGAAATTGCTCTTGAAGGACATTCTAAATAACTTTTTCGTATGTGGTGTCAATGCTATTGACCTGTAGTTGACACAGCCTTTCAAGTCACCATAGCTAATACTTGTCTACTGGCTGTTTATCTGCATGTATCCCAGACTTCCACACATATTTCATGCATTTCTTTGGTTATATTTTTTCTTTATGCACTAATTAGCTCTGATGATATTCTGTCTACCAGTACTCTTTTTGATCTTCAACTTTTTGATTGCCTTTACCACTTCCTCAAGTGTGATTCCATCTTCTGTTCCACTGACTTTCTTTCTTTCTTTGTTTCTTTCTTTTTTAATCCAATGTTTGCTTTTTATACACATTTTCATCTATCTATCTATCTATCTATCTATCTATCTATCTATCTATCTATCTATCTATCTATCTATCTATCTATCTATCTATCTATCTATCTATCTATCTATCTATCTATCTATCTATCTATTGTGAGATATGCCCGAACACCACGAGACAGACACCACATCTTTATCAAAAGCACGTTTATTTTCTCCTCCATAACAACACATTCCTGCACAGCACATTGTGTTCCAAACACCAATCACCAGTCCTCAGGGCTTCTCTTTCTCTCTCTCTGTCCTTGGACCGCCTTTCCTCTCTCCACGGGAGCCTTGTCCTGCTCCCACTCCCAACTCTAGCTCCCAGACTGTAGGAAGGCGGGCCCTTTTATTCTCACCCGGATGTGCTCCCTCTGACGACACTTCCTGGTGTGGCGGAAGAGCACTCGGAAGCATTCCGGGCGTCCCTGGAGGGATCCTCCTCCATCTTTCCGGGTGTGGCGGAAGTAAATCAGTCCCGGGCCCTGGCGGTCACCATGGGTCCCAATTGGTGTGAGCCTCCGTGTTCTTCTCCCGTGGTCCTCCTCTGATCCAGGGCAGTTGCCTCCTCGTGGCTCAGAGGACGTACATGCCACCTCCCGGTCCTTCTAGGCGTCCTGGCCGGGTTGCAGCCCCAGCGACTCGCCACACTGTCTATCTATAGTTCCCTCCATAATAGCTGAGACAAAAAAACACTTTTGCTTGATTTCCTTCTCTGCCCCACAGTTTAAACTTACAAATCAAACAATTCATACATGGTTAAAATGAGATTGCAGACTATCATTTGAGGGTATTTGCACATTTTGGTCACACCAGGTAGAAATGACAACACTTTTTCTACATGGTCCCCCCATTTCATGCCATCATAATGTTTGGGATATAGCAATGATAGATATATTGAAGTAGCCATATTTAGTACTTTATTGTATATCAAGTTGAGCATCTAGAGATTGAAAGCAGAGCCTCTCGCCTCATTCCTAAGTAGACTGCAAGTACCAACAGAGAGGTACAATTCACTTTAAAGAAAATCATATTAAAAAAATTCCTGAATTATAAGCCTTTCCAGCAAGGGGCATTGATAAGAAATGTAAGGATTTACTTTATGAGATAGATGTATGTAATAAAAAAAATAATTGATGTTTGAAATATTAAAATGTGGCAAGCTGAATGGTATATATCATGTGTAGGGATTTTCTCGTACCATTGAATCAAGGGGTGCCTGAAAGTCCTAACCATTTTGACTGCTCCTTAAGTTCCCAGTTATGGCCGCTTATTGCTCTTTTCTTCTCGCTGCTCCCAGTCATGGGTTCTTTTGTTTCCTGATCAGGGTTCTCACCCACAGATGATCCTGTAACCACAGCAACAGTTTTGCTAAGGGAGCTGACTCCTTCCTCTCAAAATAATTTGTAGTGTTGTTTTGCAATTATTATGACATTATATCTGGATAATTATTGCACTATTTATTGCAAACATTTTGTTTCTCAATAACGAATGGCAAGAGTCTTACTGCTGAGAAGCACCTCCATAACTTGCTGCTGCCACCACAATGCATCAGCGAAGGGATGGTATTAGGCAGGTAATGAGCAGTGCCTGGTCTTTACTAGACATGCTTATACAATCAGAAAGAGACTGAAGAAATTTGACCTGCATATGAGTTGTGCTAGGAAAAGGCCTTTGCTGCCCAAAAAGAATATTGGAACAAGACTACAGTTTGCCATTGAACACATAGGCAAAGATTAGGCCTCTCAGGAGCAATGTGCCCAGGACAGATGAATCAAAGATAGAGCTGGTAGCCACAGTAACCAGACATGTTTGGTACAAACCAAAGACTGCAGCGAGAGGAATTTCATTCCAACTGTGAAGCATGGTGGTGGTAATATTCTGGTTTGGAGTTGCTTTGCTGTCTTAGGGCCCAGGCAGCTTGCAGTCATCAAGTCAACTCAAGTGTGCTTGAGGAGAATGTGAGGCCATCTGTCTGAAAGTTGAGGTTGAAGCAGAAATGGACATTTCAACATGATAATACAATACAATACAATTTATTTTTTGTATAGCCCAAAATCACACAAGAAGTGCCGCAATGGGCTTTAACAGGCCCTGCCTCTTGACAGCCCCCCCAGCTTTGACTCTCTAAGAAGATAAGAAAAAACTCCCCAAAAAAAACTCTTGTAGGGAAAAAAATGGAAGAAACCTTGGGAAAGGCAATTCAAAGAGAGACCCCATTCCAGGTAGGTTGGGCGTGCAGTAGGTGTCAAAAAGAAAGGGGTCAATACAATACAGTATAATACATAGAACAGAACAAATCCTCAGTACAGAATAAAAATAAAAATTTTTGAAGCATGGAGTAGAATTTAACAGTAGATGATGTCACATAATAGGATTTGGATTTGTTTAGAGTCCTGGAGACCTCATTCATCAAGCTGCCTCCCTCATTTGGCCATTCCACAGCTGAAATAGCGCTAATCCGATGAAAGGACCCCTCTTTCCCATGATTCCTGCGATCCTCCATCAGAGATGATGATGATAATCTGAAGCTCACTACCAATCCCCCAAGGAATGGTTCAAAAAGAAGAAATGGAGGGTAAAGGTAGGTATGCAAGAAAATCCACAAAAATCTTTCAGCTGAAAGAACTTTGCATGGAATAGCGGTCAAAATTTTCACAGAGTTGGTGTCAGGGACTGGTGGGCAGCTATGCAAAACACCTACAATAAATTATTTCTGTTAAAAGGGCAATAATAGCTTCTGAAGCCAAGGGTGCACTTACTTTTTCCCATCAGGTCATTTCATCTGTTGATATTTTTCTTGAATAAATCATAGAAAAAGCACATTTTCCATGCTTTTATTGAGTTATATCACCGTTATCTGTAGGCACTATTTGCACTGTTTGCTTGCCAGTTCAAATATGAAAAAGTCAACAATTTCAATGCAGTGTACTTACTTTTCCACGACTGTATGTTTTTCCCACATTAAATGTCACTGACTTTTCGATTTTCCTTAAACTGGTGAGCTCGATATTAGCCATTACCATTAAGTAAACACACCTTGACAGCAGAGGGCGCCAAAGACCCACTCAGAATTACTTGAGCAGGGCCTTTATTTCCTCTTCAATGCATATTGTCAGTCAGTCATTGTCCAACCCACTATATCCTAACACAGGGTCATGGGGGTCTGCTGGAGCCAATCCCAGCCAGCATAGGGCGCAAGGCAGGAACAAATCCCAGACAGGGCGCCAGCCCACTGCAGGGCGCGCACACACACACACTACGGACAATTTAGGAACACCTAAGCACCTAACCTGCATGTCTTTGGACTGTGGGTGGAAACCGGAGCACCCGGAGGAAACCCATGCAGACACGGAGAGAACATGCAAACTCAGGAAGCGAGCCCAGGTCTCCTTACTGCGAGGCAGCAGCGATACCACTGCGCCACCGTGCTGCCCCTCAATGCATATTGCTTTGACTGAAATATGTGCTAATATTTATATATATTGTCACACACGCGCATGGGAGGCAGCTAAAGGGCTCGAGTGAAGGCAGTTCTGAGCCATGCCGGGATGTGGCAGAGCGCACTAACTCTCTTTCTCACTTCCCTGTAGACCTAACCGGGAGGTTCCACCTGTCTCTCTGGACGTCACTTCTGGGACCGAGCCAATGGAGACAGACCTTGCCAGCTCCGGCCCCTGATGTCACATCCGGGACTAAACCAATGAACAATGAACACGTGCCCGACCCTTATGACCTCACTTCCTGTCTCCCCTTTAAAAGCCTTCCCTTTTCCCTTCTGTGTCAGTCTTGTTTTGGACTCTGTTGTAAGCACTTCAGTGCTGGTATTTGAAAGAAAAAGTTGCAGCCAGGATACCAAATTACATGGGTGGCTGCCCCAAACCTTTTTCTGTCTTTGACTCGTTTTGTGACAGTGGCGTAGCCGGCAGGATGGAGAAGTCCCAGAAGAGAAGGGGACAGGACCTGCAAAACACCCAGGTGGGGCGTGCGGGCCGAGTATTCAGGCGGGAGGGTGCCCGTGGTTGGCGAGACCGGTGCGGGCTCCGCTCCCAGCACGCAGAACTAGGCCATCTAGAGAGGCCAGGGTGTGCGGGTGGGGCTCACCGTGGGCTGCCCTGGAGGGAGACAAGAGGGACTCAGTATGCTCTCTTGGGGAGAGTGCCTGCCCCCAGTGAAACCACAGCCCCTTTACCACCTTGGGGTGCCCCAGACTGGCAGGTGAGTAAAATAACAAGTGGAGGTTGGACCCTGAGAGGCCGACCAGTAAACAAGCCTGGTCCTTATGGGCAAAAGTATGGCAGTGGCTACGGCCCTTGGAAAACAAGCCCCACCAGGTCATTGAGCAGGTAGCGTGCTATCTGCTCCTGAAAGCACTTCCCCAGGGCTTCACCCAGCCGGTCTGGGGCGTGCAGTTTAAGAACATGTCTGAGCTCATAGAGCTTCTGGAAACACAGAGGCGGCCTCACACTCTGGGAGAGCAGAACCGTCCTTCTGCCAAACTCAGCCGGGTATGTCCCAAGACCTAGCCCCTCCCTGTATAACCGGAGCTTGCATCGGCGTCCGCGGCGCGCTGGCACGCAAAACCGCTTGGAGGCGAGGAGGAATGCAGGTGGAGGGAGGAGGGCTTGGTGTGCTCTGACAAACCCGTTGGCGGTCCCGCATACAGGCGTGGTGATCGTTAGCGGGTTTAAAACTTCGCTCTGCTCGATTCCGGCAGCAACATTTCCATTGTTGCCCGCCGTTTGTGCTACGCGACAATGGCTAAAATTCAAGACCAGTATAACCTGTGTCCACGGGGAAACCCGCTGGTACAGCACCGCCGCTTGTGTCATTAGCTACGGAGGATCAGTCCAGAAAGTAACCGTGGCAATCCTTCCTGATCCTCCACACCCGGTGATACTAGGGCGGGACTGGTCTGACATTAAAAGCGGTGAGACACATACCACTCCGGGGTTAAGTTGGGCCTCGTTATGGGCGGAGATGAACCGTCTCAAGCTGCCTCCACGCCGTGTAATCAGCCGGCAGAGAGAGGTGAAGCAGCCGTCCTGGCTGACGTGGCAACTCCCGGGCGTCGCAGGCTGACACGTCATCCACCAGCGCCGGCGGGCGGGAGGAAACCACGCCCATTGAGGTCGGCGCTGACCCTCTCTCCGTGTTGCGGTTTCAATTTAAAAGACGCCGGCTTCTTTCAAAGGGAGCAATGGAATGACGACTCCCTGAAGTTTGTAAAAAATGCAGTGGTCCTTGTCAATGGCCAGCGCACTAGTCAGTCGATGCCACAGGGCCCCTACTTTGTGTTAGATAATGACCTCCTTTACCGTGTAGCAATGCATGACGGGCAGGAGGCGAGGCTGCTGCTAGTGCCGCGTACCTTCCGGCGGCAGGTCTGCGAGCTAGCACACGCCCACCTCCTAGGTGGCCACCTGGGCACCGAAAAAACTCTGGAGCGGATCAAGCTCCGGTTTTACTGGCCAGGAATTAATGAGGAGGTTAGCGCTTTTGCGCTTCCTGCCGGAGTGTCAACTGCGACAGATTCCTAGGAGGGACCGTGCTCCTCTTGTTCCTATTCCCTTGATTGGCGTTCCCTTCCACAGAATCGGGTCGACCTGGTGGGACCTCTAGAGCCCTCAGCCGAGGACACAAGTACATTTTAGTCCTCGTGGATTATGCTACGATACCCGAAGCTGTTCCGTTGCGCTCAGCTACCTCTAAAGCCATCGCACGGGAATTACTAGGGGTATTCGCGCGCGTGGGGATCCCCAAAGAAGTCTTGACAGACCAGGGGACCCCCTTCACCTCGGAGACGTTCAAGGAGACTGCCAGATTACTGAAAATAAAGCATTTAAAAACCTCGGTGTATCATCCTCAAACCGGCGGATTAGTAGAGAGGTTTAATCAAACTCTCAAGCAAATGCTACGTAAGGTGGTCAGCGAGGATGGAAGGAACTGGGATCAGCTCCTCCCCCTCGTCCTTTTTGCCTATCGGGAAGTCCCACAAGCCTCCACGGGGTTCTCCCCCTTTGAACTACTGTATGGGCGACAACCTCGGGGCATATTGGATATTTTGAAAGAAGGCTGGGAAGAAGAGGCTCTTCCCACCACTAACATACTGGAGTATATCGCGCAGTTCCGCGATAGATTTGGAAAGATTCGGCCTGTCCTTAAAAGTCACATGGAGGAGGCTCAAGCAGCACAGGTTCGCTACTACAACGCGCACGTCTCTTGGGAGTTCCACCCGGAGATCGGGTCATGGTCCTAGTGCCTACCTCCCACTCTAAGTTGCTTGCCCACTGGCAGGGCCCCTCTGAAGTTAAGGAGAGGAAGGGACTGGTCGACTATTTGGTGAGTCAACCCAATCGTCGGCCAAAGGAGCGGTATATCATGTGAACCTGCTGAAACCGTGGAAGGACAGGGACCCGATCCCTCCTCCGGCCAGCCCGCTCACTCTTCGCTCACACACACGACCTTAACTTTGGCGCAGACTTGAGACCCAGGCAGCGGCAGGAGCTGGAAACAGTTATCCGGACCGTTCGAGAGGTAGTCAGTGAACACCCCGGAAGGACCTCTCTGATTGAGCACAACATTGTGACAGAGCCCGGGGTTGTTGTCCGAGAACGCCCGTACCGTCTTCCCGAGGCAAAAAAGGCTGAAGTGGAGCTTGAGATCAAGCGCATGCTGGAACTAGGTGTAATTGAGGAGAGTTATAGTCCCTGGTCCAGCCCCATTGTGCTCGTCGGTAAGCCTGGCGGAGTTGGAGGTTCTGCAATGACTTCCGTCGGCAACCAAGTCTCCCAATTTGATGCCTATCCAATGCCACGCGTGGGCGACCTCCTCGAGAGGCTTGGACAGGCTCAATACCTGACCACACTTGACATGACAAAGGGTACTGGCAGGTTCCTTTAACGGACTCCGAAGGAAAAACGCGTTTAGTACCCCTAGCGGACACTGGCAGTATCGTGTCCTTCCATTTGGGTTACGGGGCTCCAGCAACCTTTCAGCGTCTGGTGGACAAAGTGCTTGCCTCATAACTCATACAGTGCTGCCTACCTAGATGGCGTGGTCATCTATTCCAGCACATGGAAGGAACACCTACAGCATGTCCAAGCGGTATTACGGACACTTGGTGAGGCGGGCTCGGATTAATCCCAAGAAATGTTTCTTTGGATTAAGCGAGGCCAAATATTTAGGCTACCTGGTGGGTCGGGTACCGTAAGGCCACAGTGCTCCAAAATTGATGCCATTCTGAAATGGCCCCGTCCACGAACCAAGCGGCAGGTCCAAGCCTTTCTCGGGTTAGCCGGGTACTACCGCCGGTTTGTACCCGGTTTTGGAGAAAGCGGCGCCTTGACTGATTTAACAAAGAAGAGGGCCCGAACATTGTGGTATGGACTGCAAAACAGACGCTGCATTTGGTGACTTGAAGAAGGCCCTTACGTCCGCACCTATTTTGATGGCACCTAACTTTTCTTTGCCTTTCATCCTCCAGGCGGACGCCGGACACAGGCCTGGGAGCCGTGCTGAGCCAAAGTGTCGATGGTGTGAACACCCGTCATGTTCCTGAGCGGAAACTGTTGGACCGGGAGACCAGGTATGCGGCGGTGGAGAGGGAGGCTCTGGCGATTAAATGGGCGATCACTCAGCTGAGGGACTACCTGTTGGGCGTGAGTTCACCCTTGTCACGGACCATGCACCTCTACAGTGGATGGCCCTGCACAAGGAGTCGAATCCGCGGGTCACCCGGTGGTTTCTTGACCTGCAGCCGTACAAGTTTTCGCTCGTTCATCGTCGGGGGCTCTCCATGCCAACGCCGATGCTCTCTCGGGTTTACGACCTCTCGGTTAAGGTCGCCCGACCCGACGGGTCTGGGCTGAGGGGGCCTTGTCACACACGCGCATGGGAGGCAGCTAAAGGGCTCGAGTGAAGGCAGTTCTGAGCCATGCGGGATGTGGCAGAGCGCACTAACTCTCTTTCTCACTTCCCTGTAGACCTAACCCGGGAGGTTCCACCTGTCTCTCTGGACGTCACTTCTGGGACCGAGCCAATGGAGACAGACCTTGCCAGCTCCGGCCCCCCTGATGTCACATCCGGGACTAAACCAATGAACAATGAACACGTGCCCGACCCTTATGACCTCACTTCCTGTCTCCCCCTTTAAAAGCCTTCCCTTTTCCCTTCTGTGTCAGTCTTGTTTTGGACTCTGTTGTAAGCACTTCAGTGCTGGTATTTGAAAGAAAACGAAGTTGCAGCCAGGATACCAAATTACATGGGTGGCTGCCCCAAACCTTTTTCTGTCTTTGACTCGTTTTGTGACAATATATATAAAGAAGCTGTTCCTAAACCTGCTGGTTTTAGTTGGAAGGCTCCTGTAGCGCCTTCTGGAGGGGAGGAGCTGGAAGAGTTTGTTGGCTGGATGAGAGGAGTCCTTAAGAATGCAACGAGCTCGGCGTAAACATCTCTTCTTGTGAACGTCCTCAATGACCGGAAGTGGAGTCCCTATGATGCGTTGTGCGGTTTTCTTTATTGTTTTGCTGTATAAATATTTTTCATATTATTCAACGTTTGGAATACTGATATATTTACACACGCACACAAATATAAATATATATACTGTATATATATATATATATATGTGTGTGTGTATGTGCGCGTGTGTGTGTTTGTGTGTGTTCAGAGTCACATCTTACAATTCTAAATATTGATTAGTTTAATAGGGCATGAAAGGGGCAAAGTACATAGCGCTGCTGCCTCCTGGATTTAATTGTGCATACTACACACTTTTCTTCAGGATTTTGCATGTTTTGCTGGTTTGGGCAGATGAAATTTAATATAAGTAAACGTAAATTATTACACTTGGGAAGTAAAAATATTAGGTTTGAATATACAATGGAAGGTCTGAAAATCGAAAGTACGCCTTATGAGAAGGATTTAGGAGTCGTAGTGGACTCGACACTGTCAGCAGCCAGGCAGTGTTCAGAAACCATTAAGAAGGCTAACAGAATGTCTGGTGCCCTGATGTGTCCAAGGAGCTTATGCTAAAGCTTTATAACACACTGGTGTGACCTCATCTGGAGTACTGTGTGCAGTTTTGCTCTCCATGTTACAAAAATGACTTAGCAGCACTAGAAAAAGTCCAGAGATTAATGACTAGGCTGATTCCATGGCTACAGGGGATGAGTTCTGAGGAAAGATTAAAAGAACCAAGGCTTTTCATCCATCCATCCATTTTCTAACCCGCTGAATCCGATTAGGGTCACGGGGGTCTGCTGGAGCCAATCCCAGCCAACACAGGGCACAAGGCAGGAACCAATCCTGTGCAGGGTGCCAACCCACCGCAGGACACACACAAACACACCCACACACCAAGCATACACTAGGGCCAATTTAGAATCGCCAATCCACCTATCCTGCATGTCTTTGGATTGTGGGAGGAAACCGGAGCGCCCGGAGGAAATCCACGCAGACACGGGGAGAACATGCAAACTCCACGCAGGGAGGACCCGGGAAGTGAACCCGGGTCTCCTAACTGCGAGGCAGCAGCGCTACCACTGCGCCACCGTGCCACCCCAAGGCTTTTCAGTTAAAACAAAAAAAAAAATGAACAGGAGACATGATTGAAGTTTTTAAAATTATGAAAGGCATTAGTACAGTGAATCGAGATGGTGACTTTAAAATGAATTTATCAGGAACACAGCTGGGAACTTGTTAAGGGTAAATTTCACACAAGATTAGGAAGTTTTTCTTTTCACAGAGAACCACAACATGGAATAAGCGACAAAGTAGTGTGGCGGAGAGTAGGACTTTAGGGACTTTCAGAACTCCACTTGATGTTATTTTGGAAGAATTAAGTGGATAGGGCTGGCAAGCATTGTTGGGCTTAATAGCCTATTCTTGGCTAATGTTCTAATGTTCACTGCGTCTCTGTGGGTTTTTCCTCCAGCACCCCAAGAGGTACATGTTAGATTAATTGGTAATTCTAAATTACATAGGACAGTACTCAAAAGTATTACTTCAAAACATGTCTGCTGTTGGGACTTGCAATATATTGATGCTTTGTCCAGGACTGATACCTGCCTTGCACCCAATGCTGCCAGGACAGGCTGCAGCCTCCCTAGTTTATCAAATTTGATGTTTTGTGATAGTTAAAAGAATAAAATGTGGCAGCTGTGTTCCATGAAATTATTTAACTAACAAGTTTTGTTTTCCTTTATGTTGTGTTAACCATTTCATAAACCTGAAATTGTTTCTCCTTTTTTGAAGGAGAGTTCTTAAAGCAACGCAACCCACGAAAACAGGAAAGAGAATTATTCACTCTCCAAAGTCACCTGAGGCTGCCCACAGTAACCGCAGTTGAAGCGACCCATTGTGACTGCCCATTCCTCTTCAGTGCGTCTGTTTAATTTGCCTCAGTTTACATGATGTCTATTTACAAGACAAACCAGAGAGAATCAGTTTACTTACCAAGGCGGCTTGTGTGCGTCTGTGCTTGTGTGCCTAATGGCTCGTGTAATTTATTGTAGCTGCACTTGAGTGTTGACATATTGCAGTTGCTGATTTTCATCTGCTCAAATCAATATTGAAGTGTCTGTCCTGGGTCTAAATCATAATTAGCAGATCCCGGCTTTTAAGCATGCAAAAAGAAAATGATGAGAGGGCTGCTGATCTAGTGATAAGGCAGATGAACAGAGCTTGCTTTTATTATAATCCAGGTATAAAAGTGAGTTCAGCATAGCATATGTTAAGACATATGCTCCATCCTACAGTATCGGATCATCAGAAGCTTTATTATTCCAGGGCTGGCTAATAATCACCCAGTTGCTGAAAGGTGCTGCTGGAACACCCATTCTCTAGTGCTACACTTGGCACTTCATTGTTCTAACCAAATCAGTCTTCATTTTTATTTTGTTTCTGTTTTAAGATAATCAAATAGGGGGAGCGCTTCTACTTGTTGTTTTGGTTGTGAAGCTATTTTTTATTCACAGAATATGAGGAAAAGAGAATACAATAAAGTGAGGGTGTATTCTATGGCTGGCATTTATACTGAAAAATCCAAGAACTCAACAGTATATACAGTGCATCCGGAAAGTATTCACAGCGCATCACTTTTTCCACATTTTGTTTTGGAATACAGCCTTATTCCAAAATGGATTAAATTAATTTTTTTCCTCAGAATTCTACACACAACACCCCATAATGACAACGTTTAAAAAGTTTACTAGAGGTTTTTGCAAATTTATTAAAAATAAAAAAACTGAGAAATCACATGTACATAAGTATTCACAGCCTTTGCCATGAAGCTCCAAATTGAGCTCAGGTGCATCCTGTTTCCCCTGATCATCCTTGAGATGTTTCTGCAGCTTAATTGGAGTCCACCTGTGGTAAATTCAGTTGATTGGACATGATTTGGAAAGGCACACACCTGTCAATATAAGGTCCCACAGTTGACAGTTCATGTCAGAGCACAAACCGAGCATGAAGTCAAAGAAATTGTCTGTAGACCTCCGAGACAGGATTGTCTCAAGACACAAATCTGGGGAAGGTTACAGAAAAATTTCTGCTGCTTTGACGGTCCCAATGAGCACAGTGGCCTCCATCATCCATAAGTGGAAGAAGTTCGAAACCACCAGGACTCTTCCTAGAGCTGGCCGGCCATCTAAACTGAGCGACTGGGAGAGAAGGGCCTTAGTCAGGGAGGTGACCAAGAACCCGATGGTCACTCTGTGAGAGCTCCAGAGGTCCTCTCTGGGGAGAGGAGAACCTTCCAGAAGGACAGCTATCTCTGCAGCAATCCAACAATCAGGCCTGTATGTTAGAGTGGCCAGATGAATGCCACTCCTTAGTAAAAAGCACATGGCAGCCCGCCTGGAGTTTGCCAAAAGGCACCTGAAGGACTCTCAGACCATGAGAAACAAAATTCTCTGGTCTGATGAGACAAAGATTGAACTCTTTGCTGTGAATGCCAGGCGTCACGTTTGGAGGAAACCAGACACCACTCATCACCAGGCCAATACCATCCCTACAGTGAAGCATGGTGGTGGTAGCATCATGCTGTGGGGATGTTTTCCAGCAGCAGGAACTGGGAGATTAGTCAGGATAAAGGGAAAGATGACTGCAGCAATGTACAGAGACATCCTGGATGAAAACCTGCTCCAGAGCGCTCTTGACCTCAGACTGGGGCGACGGTTCATCTTTCAGCAGGACAACGACCCTAAGCACACAGCCAAGATATCAAAGGAGTGGCTTCAGGACAACTCTGTGAATGTCCTTGAGTGGCCCAGCCAGAGCCCTGACTTGAATCCGATTGAACATCTCTGGAGAGATCTTAAAATGGCTGTGCACCGAAGCTTCCCATCCAACCTGATGGACCTTGAGAGGTGCTGCAAAGAGGAATGGGCAAAACTGGCCAAGGATAGGTGTGCCAAGCTTGTGGCGTCATATTCAAAAAGACTTGAGGCTGTAATTGCTGTCAAAGGGGCATCGACAAAGTATTGAGCCAAGGCTGTGAATACTTATGTACACGTGATTTCTCAGTTTTTTTTATTTTTAATAAATTTGCAAAAACCTCAAGTACACTTTTTTCACATTGTCATTATGAGGTGTTGTGTGTAGAATTCTGAGGAAAAAAATGAATTTAATCCATTTTGGTATAAGGCTGTAACATAACAAAATGTGGAAAAAGTGATGCGCTGTGAATACTTTCTGGATGCACTGTAGTAGGATCCCATGTATTAATGTGAAAGCACTGGACACTAGATTTTCTAAATGGACTTTGTAATGTAGTTGTATACCCAAAGAAAAAGCCATCAGTACCATGCCTTTAAAAAGTATTCACCCTCTTGGAAGTGTTTAATTCTTTACCATTATATGAAACTGAAAATCAGTGGGTTTAATTTTGCTTTTCTGACATTGATTAATAGAAAAAGACTTTAATGTGAATGCGACAACATATCTCCGCAAAATGGTCTACGTTAATTACAAATATGAAACACTAAACTGATTTCCTTTAATATGATGCACCTAAACCATCACTGGTGTGGCCAACTGGTTTTTGAAGTCAAATAGTTCAATGGAGATCACCTATTGCATCTGGGGTATCATTGATTAATAATAATATTTCTTTACATTTATATAGCGCGTCTCTCAATACTCAAAGCACTCTTCTAGAAGGGACGACCCGGGATGAGAACCCATGATCTCCTTACTGCAAAGCAGCAGCACTACCGATTGTAGTATATAAATGCATCTGAATGTGGTAGGGCAACCCCGTGGACAGTCAGTATGGTGGCCTAACCTACACAATGAAGACAAACAAACATTCCAAGTTATTCTTTGAAAAGCACACATTGGAGTATAGAAACAAGAAACTATCCAAGTCACTGAATATCCAGTTAAGTAAGTCATTAAGAGATAGAAAGAGCATGAAGCAGCAGGGAGGCCACAAAAACTGAATGATCATGCAAGAAGAGGACCAGTAAGACCTCTGAGAATTCTGAAGGAGTTACAAGCTACAGTGGTTCAGGTTGGAGAGACTATGCAGACAACAACCGTTGACCAGGTGCTCCACCAGTCACAGCTTTATGGAAGAAAGTCACTGTTAGAAAAATGCACAGAGAATTTTCTAGAAGAAAGACACATGCAGGACTCTGAAGTCAGTTGGAAAAAGGTTTTATGGTTTGATGAGACCAGAAATTGAGTGTTTTAGCCTTCAAATTAAATGTCATGTTTGAACACTGCACATTATAATAAACACACTCTCCCTACCATGCACCATGTTAGTAGCAGCATCCGACTATGGGCATGCTTCTCTGTAGCAGGTCCTGGAAGACTTGTGAGAGTAAAATGAATGCTGCAAAATATGAAGAAATCCTCAAGCAAAACCCGATTAGTCTTTAAGAAGCCTGAACCTTGGGAGATTTGTTTCCCAGCAAGATAACAACGGCAAGCAGAAAGCCAAAAGTACACAGGAATGGCTTAAAATCAGCAAATTGAATGTTCTGGAGTGGCAGAGCCAGAGTCCAGATCTCAATCCAACTGAGAATTTATGGCCAGACTTGACAAAGACTGTTCACTCAAGATGACCATACAACTAACAAGAATGGAGAAAATTGCAGTGTCCAGAAGTGCAAATCTTATAGTGAGACCTGAGGACACAGACTCAATGCTGTCATGGCTGCCTAAGGTGCATCTGCTAATTATCGATTTGAACTCGTAAATACTTACTTCATTTTGTGTTTTTATATTTGTAATTAATTTAGACCACTTTGCAGGCATCTTTTTTGCTTTGTCTTTAAAGAGTCTTTTTCTGTAGATCTGTGTCAAAAAAGCCAAATTAAATCCACTGTGAATCAAAGCTGTTTAACAATAAAGTGTAAAAGCTTCCAAGTATGTGAAATAGGCACTACATATATTCAAGTGCGCATTTGTATGACAAAGTCAAGCACTGGACATCCAGAGGAGACAAACCCACACTGGCATGGAGTGTCAATTTGGCATGCCAGTGGGAGAAAGCAGGACATGTTAGGTGATGGTGGTTCTTTTCAAGGATCTTTAGATGGGAAATGATCAGGATCAGCAGACCAGAACAGAAAGATAAAGAGAAAGATTTGTACCCTGGGAGAAAACTTACAAAGAAGCAAGAAGTTGCAAACGCTGCTTGGCCGATGAAAGGCAACAATTAACATCTTCCTGTGAAGGGACCAAATTGACCTGGAAATATATAAGTCATTAGAAGACAGACAGTATGGTCAATAAACCTATCAGTTATTGATTTATTGATGGATTGACCTACCTCGCTACCTAGATTGATTTATAGGTAGATACTAGGTCTGTCCAGAAAGTTTTAGGAAGATACAAGAAGCACTGTAAACAGGACAATGATGCCTCCGTCCCTTCAAAGTAGTCACCTTGGGACATCACACAGTTCTCCCAGTGCATCTTCCACTGTTCAAAATAACAAAACTCTGCAAAATCCATTGTTGGAATCGCCATCAGCTGCCTCTTCGTATTTTCCTGAATGTTATCAACAGTCTTTTAGTTTTGAAAAAACCAGAAGTCACAGGGTGCCAAATCTGGGCTGTTGGGGGGCGGAGTCAACCTGGTTGATTTGATGTTTCGCCACTCATTGCATTGTCCCCACGAAAATCTTCTGAATCATCTGAATAGTCTCCGTGGACAAACATTCAAGCTTAACGCAAAATCTGATGTAGATTCGTTGGTCTACTCACTCAGTCATTTTGAATTCAACAGCCACACAGTACACATGTTCACGCAGCAGTGCCTAGCTCCCCCACTGACTGGTCCGTTAAAGTCATCATTGTTCACGCATGTGCCTTCCAGTCCACTCTTCTTGGCTGCCAGGTTACATCGATGCCACGCAAACCGTTCTCGTTATATTAATAATGACTGGACTTTTTCCAGACAGACCTCGTATGAGCATGTATATTGGTTGATGATATGAGAGTTCTAAGGGTCAAATGTATGCATACGCCTTACTGACAAAGTTCTACAATGAAGATTGACAAATATAAAATTAATATGACAAATAGGAATGTTCATGGAGACTATCCAAGAGACCCGGCTTTTTTAATGACTATTGAAGTGCAAGGGACACCAGAGGCTGTGCTTTAAGGGATTTCAGGCCTGGTGTGCCTGTAAGCCAAGAAGGCTCACTGGTGGCAGTAGATGGAAGTGGTCAGGGGAGAGCTGGGAAGTGAGAAAGGAGGATGTTTTGTTCATTCTGGGCAAGCGAGTAAAACACTCCACCTGAAGAATAAGAATTCAACAACCTGTACCGGTAGGCTGAATGGAGCAACAGGATGAAGTTTAAAAATGTTATGATTGAGCTTTGTGTTTCTCATTGTGTTTCCATTTTACTTTTTGCCCTATTGTTGAAGACAGGAACAAAATTTCTGAAAACACTCTTTGATATTATTCTACTTATAGAAAGGCCACAAGGATTGCAGGGGTATATAACTCTATACTGTATTGAATAATACTAGCAGGCTGGTTCTTGAATTTGTAAATGGACTATAGCACATTTTATGCCAGCTTTATAATGAAGGAGCTTGGCTCTCACAAGATTTGTTTAAACAAAGGTATTACTGTGTATGTATATATATGTATGATATATATATATATATATATATATATATATATATATATATATATATATACTGTACATAATCACTCAACTACAAATACGGTTTGTTAAACCTTTACAGTCTTTGGAAGCCGCTTCCCTTTGATGACATTTACAATTTTGCCAATGTAGGTGTTATATGACAAAACATGGTCTGCCTCTGCTTCTGCTTCTTTTCTTTAGTTTTCATGTGGCTCGTAGGGAACATATTGATTAGTGGCATTGGTTTTCTGAGGCAGTGTCCAATAAATTTCAGTTGCATTTGTTGCATGATTTTAACCAATGGCTTAATGTGCATTCTTTCATAGAGGGAGTCATTTGTCATTTTTGTCTTTGCAAGTTCCATCCTTTGAAGTAGTAGTTTTCTCTATTTTCATCTTCACGAGCTGCTGGATTACATGAAAAAATCTGCTAGATGGGTTCATTGCCTCCTCAAGGCAGAAGAATGTTAAGTCAAATTCTGCCAGAAGTTTCTCAAGGATAATGCTGATGAAAAATTGTCAAAGTTCAAGAAACTGGTGACGAGAGATGAGACTTGAGATCAATCAACAGTCTGTGGTGTGGGCTTAAAAAGACCAGGCGTCTCCTGTCAAAGCCCAACAAGTGAAGTCAACGGTGAAGGTCATGTTCACTACCTTCTTCCATCATGATGGCCTTGAGGAAGTGATCCCATTTGAAGTGGGATAGACGGTGACATCAGACACCTACATGGAAGTGTGTTTGACCCTGGTTTTCAAACAGCTACAAAGAGAGGTCACCCCAAACCACATCTTTCTGACTTCTTCCTCCACCACAACAATGCACCGGTGCACCGTTCCAAGAAGATGGTGGACTTCATCAAGGACTCTGGCATCAACCTGGCACCTTCTGGTCCTTGTGTACTGTGCTGTGTAGCTGGGGAACAAAGTGAAGAGTTTCCACCAGCAGAGAAATAAAACACGAGTGTTACTGGACTTGGATCTGCTGCCTGTCTGTGTCAGGTTTGGGGAGCTGGTGCGCCCCCTAGTGGCCGCACACTATCAATTTATAATCCACTGGGGCATCTTACACCACAGCGCGTGCCCAGCACTATGGCAAACTGCATGCAATTCCAGTCCCCACTGGGCCATCCCTCACAATACCTGCATCCATGTTTAGAATTTCACACTACCCAAAATTAAGCATTTATGTAAACTGTTAATACTAAATTGTGTGCAAACTGTGAGTGTGCAGCTGCCTCTTTCGAGGCTGCTTCTTGCATTTTATTTGCTGTATTTATAGATTTGTATAAATGTGGGCTATAAAAATTGATGTCTTCTAATGTTATTATATTAGATTTACATACACTTTATTAACCCCAAAGGGAATTAATGAGCTTCCATAGCTAAGTACTTTCCTCTCACTCTGAAAGACACTATAATTAGACATATGTATATAAACGAAAGACCTCTGTGTGTGTGTGTGTGTGTGTGTGTGTGTGTATGGAGCAGTCCACTCTGCTCACACTCGACCACAACCACTAGATGGTGCATGCATACCCCTCACTTCTCACTACGAAAGACCTGTGTGCACAAAATGCCCTTGCCCAACAACAACATTGTGCTAATGACACAGATTAAGCATACACCATGGCTCAACAACGTGCAAGTGAAACACCTCAGCAATGGGGGGCAAGGCTGAAAGTTTTCAGTAAAAACATTGCACTTCTGGTGTTATTTTATCAAGACAAAGATTAACAGGACTCATATACCAGCGACACGGTGAAGATATGGTATTACCAGTGTCTTCTTACGAAAGCCAGTAGGGCAGCAAGCACAGGATGGTCCAGGTCCTCTGCACTGTGTAATTCCTAAGAGTTAGCTGATGCCTCTCCTCGTTCACGAGTATAGTAAAACTGCTAGGGAGTCTTCAGGTTGTTTTTTGACCTGAAGACCACATGCAGTTATAAAATAATAAATAAAGAGTATACTTGAAAGGTGGCTGTGGTTTGCGCCTTTGGTGCTCGCCCTGTCCACGTGAGTTTCATCCCATAATTCAGACATGCAGGGTAGATAACTATACTAAACCGGCCCATGTGTGTATGTGGTGTGTGTGTTCACCCTGTGATGAACTGGTGCCTTTTCCAGGTGTGTTGTTCCTGCCGCATGCCCAATGCTTGCTGGAATTGGCTCCAGCTGCCCCACAACCCTGTGCTGGATAAGCCCTTATGGAATGTAATGTATCAATGCTTCTGTTTAGTGATGATGGCCAAGGTTCTAACAAGAAATGAAAAATAACTATTGGATAATTGTGATATCTGAGCCAGATTATTTAGTATACATGTAACTGATGTGAGGACAGTTCTTTCAGGTAGGGACCTCAAGTCTGACCCATCACTTTCAGGTAGACACCATGAGTGATTAGAGAAGTTGCACTGTGCACAGATAGGTAAAAAGGTGCTATTTGGCTCTTAGAAGAGCACAGTCCATAAATAACAAAGCACAGGTAGTTATCCATACCTGGCAAGTTTCATTAAATTGCTCACTGAATATGCAAAATGTGTGAGTAGTTATAACCACGCAGAACCATCTTGAAGCCAGAAGCCAAATCTGCAAGAAGAACGCCACCTGCACTCCGCAGAACTGAACATACATTAATCAGCATTCCCTACTGAATAACTGGACTATGATTTTATTGCTCCAATGGCTTCTCTTCGCACTGTATCTACACAGGGCCGTCTTAACGTATGGGCACAATGGGCTCTGGCCAGGAGCCCCAGGAGCACAGGGGTCCACAATGTTTATATATTTGCATTTTCAAGAAAGTTAAATATATATAACTATATATATATATATATATACTAGGGGGGCTTCACCCCCTGCTCATTTCACTCACCAACCCCCTGGCCAGCGTTACACGCCAGCCACTTGTCATCTCTGCTGTTCGCGTATGTGGATTTCACTTTCACCAAACAACAAATCTTTTAATTCTCATGGATAGGCCTCTTCATTGAGAAGAAACACTACTTTTCTCTGATGGCAACAAGAATTAGACGATCTACAAGTCTCCAACTTAAAGTTTAAAGCCAAACAATATCTACATACTTCTTCCATATCACCTATGTCCATATATTCAATCTTTTTTCGCTGTTCCGTTATTTCGCCGAGAAATAATTTCTGTTTGTTAGCGCTAATGCGATCTTTACTATCAGTTTTTTGAGACTTTTGAATTTTAGTACTTTCATAATCTCTAACCTGCTCTGCCTGTGTATCATGCCAATGTTTTTGAACCTCTTTACAACATTCTACTTTGACTTCTACTCTTTGTCTTTTATTTCCGACCCCACTTGGAGCTGAGAGTGCAGGAAGTGTGTCTGACAATAGCATTCACAAGAATGAGAAGTGATTGGACCGTGGGTGTGGTTGTAAATGTTTGAGAGGAGGGCGGGACTTGTCAAAATCTCTTGGAAAAAAGTCTTGTCTCATGGGACCTGAAATTATCTCTTGCAGAAGTTGAAATTATCTCTGAGAAAGTTTCACCCCAGGATTTCCTTTTATAATAGAGAGGTATATTATATATCCATCCATCCATTGTTTAACCCGCTGAATCCAAATACAGGGTCACGGGGGTCTGCTGGAGCCAATCCCAGCCAACACAGGGCACAAGGCAGGAACCAATCCTGGGCAGGGTGCCAACCCACCGCAGCATATTATATATATAACTATATATCCTTTTGTACAAAATTTCTCTCGGCTGATTATTTCTACCATGGTTGCTGAAGGGGTGCATATGCAGGTTCAATTATGTCCTGCATTTCAATAAAGAACACCATCCCAGGGAGAAAGTGCCCCCTGCTGGAGACACGGGTGTATTAGAAAAGCATAGCTTTCCACGTAATTTCTTTTTTAAGAATTTACTATACCAACTACACCATCTTCCTGCAAACACCTTTTGTGGGCTGATTTTATGCACTTACTGATGGCCAGACCCAATTATGAGGCAGTTTTTTTTTTCCTCATCATAAGCCAAGTGACCTCTTTAGTCCACTGCCTTTGTGATAAGCATGATGTCTTTTTAAAAAGGAGCGTACTCCAGGAGTCAAAATAGCATGTAATTTAATTTTACGCCTGTTTGGCCCCATCCTTGATCTGGAACCCAGATCAGAAGCCAGCTGATAAGGCATACTTTGCAATGAAGGCAGTGGGCATCTGGGGCTGTGAGTTTGATAGCGGGATTTACAGGAAAAGCACTTGAGAATTCCCTGGCAAGCAGGCCATTAAGGTGACGCCAAACTTCTATCCCGCTATTCCTTTCTCCAGTGTTCCCTGGTTGCTGGGTGCTAAAATAAACCAATGCTCTGTTTGCCTAGTCCGCTAAGACAATACGGCCATCAAATATTTGTTAGCAAAACACACATGCCAACTCCCCCCCCCCGCCAAACTCAACATAATGTCAAGGTATAAATTCTGTCTCACATAACTAACTGAAATATTAGCCACGGACATTCATTACTAAGGGTTTTCTGCAAAAATAATCAAGGTAAGTCCTTTGGGGAGTTTTTAATAAGCATCTTTGCTTTAGATGTTAACATGTTGTCTGTATATTCCTTTAAATTTGTAGATTGAAATGAATTGATTTTTTGACACTTCTTCGCCAGCTCTTGACTTTGCTTAGGGTTAAAATGATGTCTTTACTGAATGTAAAATAAAATAGATGCATCTTAATTCTAGTAATTGCTGTGGATGATCTACACTACATACAGTCTTCAATCAAGATTTGATAAATAAAAAGCAGACTACTGATGATTATAATCACAATTCTCCACAATTTTTTACTTGTGACAGTAGGCTCAGCAAATTGACATTATTATTACTGTTACTACTATTATTATTATATCCACAACTCAGTTCTAGATACAATATTTTCAGAAAGCACGTATTATATTTTGGTGTGCTGTTTGGCTGATTTAGACACTGTCTATGTGAAGCTTCCATATTCTCCCACTATCTGAATGGGTTTTTTCTCTGGGACCTCCAATTCACATTTAATATACTGAAGACATGGATATTTGGCTGGTTAGAGAACTATAACTGATTCTAATGTAAGTGAACATGCGTGATGATAGATTGGGCATAAGAAAAGGACCAGAGCTGCCAGTACGGGGGGTGCAGCACACTTGCATTATGCACATTTACACGTATTTGCTTTGTAGATGCTTCCATCCAAAGAAACTTACAAGTGAGCATCAGTCTGGGAGGACTGTTTAGGAACAAGTGCTAGAGGAGAAAGATATAAAATTGACCATCACACATGAAGAGCTCAGAACAAAACACATGTGAGTTAAAATTCCTCGGTTACAGGAACCTAATAAATAGTTAGAGAGAAATTTACCAAACAAGAAAGCTTTCAGACACTTCTTATACACATTGAGGGAGCCTAATTTCAAATGGAGGTGGGCAACTTGTCCACCTGCTAGGAGTTACAGATGAAAAGAGTCTGGATTGGGATTTGATGCCACCAGATACTGACATGAGTGGATGAGAAACAGCGTAGTAGTTCACAAGTGTCTTTATACATATACTGTAGGTGGTGACCCATACTCTGTAGACAAGCATCAAGGATCTGAACTGAATACATGCAGGGAGCCAATGTAGTGGTCTGCAAAGAGGAGTGACATGTGCCCACTTCAGCTTGTTGAACATCAGATGTGCCGCTGCCTTTTGAACCATCTGCAGTGGCTTGGCGACACATCTCGGTACTCCTGCCAGCAGAGAGTTGCAGAAGTGCAGAGGTGACAAGACCAAAGCATGAAATTCAGAAGTACCTGTCAGCCAAAAGTCAATTCAGCAACAGATAAGCCATCTGAATGTTCAATTCATATTTACCATATAACAGTATAAAGCAGGGCCTGTAGAAAACAAATGAAACAAAAGTGTCACAGTCAGTCATGTATGGGATGTGAATTGCGCTTAATCTTTTAAGATTTATTTTTGCTGCTGACACATCTGAGTAGTTCACACACAATGTTAGGGTCTCTGAAGGTTATCATAACTGTGACTGGTATTTCTGAAGGCGGCATACAGTCCAGCCTGAAGTGGTTACTCTAAAAAAAAAAAAAAGGAAAACAGCTGGCACAAGAAATGCTGGCTATGCAAAAATAAAAATGTGCCCTCTTCACTTATGTCAGCTACATTCCAGCAGCCTCCCTGTTTGCTATAAATCATTTTATATTTCACTGATACTGCAGATATTGGACCACTGTCATTCTTATTTCTGCTGAGATTGAAGTCTGTATTTTAAATGTCTCCTGTAAACTGTTTGGGTAATAGTATTTTCATTTGAAGAAATATATATTCTTGTGGTTATACTAATTATGAAAGCCATACATAATCCCTTGATTATTCTGAATTGAGTTGCCATGCATCTTTATTTATCTGTTTTCTTTTACTCAGTGCCAAACAATCTTATTTTACTTTAATATACTGGTTGCTGCTGCCTTACTTTCTAGAGATAGTCATTTGATGTTTACATGTACTGTGCACATTTATGTTGTGACCACTAGGGGGCATTGCAGAACCCCAATCCCCAAACACAACCTCACAAGCACAAGTCTCAGGTTCAAAGAATAATTTATTTTAAGAAATACCTTCACGGGTCATTCACAAACACAAGCACAGGCACAATTCCTCCTTTCTTCTCTTCCTTTCCTTTCATTCCTCTAGATGAGTGTTGTCCAACTCCTCTCCTGACTCTGACTCCCTTGCACTGAACCAGAGCTGCTTTATCCAGAACAGGCACCCTGAGGTCCCATTAAGTAGGGAGCATTAATCCCTTCAATGCCCCTTAGTGGCACCCTTCAAATCCAACTGGGCTGACCCACAGGACTACAGTTCCCAACATGTCCGGCGGGTATCTGTTAAAGTACTTTAACCCAGGGATGCGGCCATTTGGCATTTTAGGGAAGTAAATAACCCAAGTAAGTTGCCTCCCCTGTCCCTCCATTGTACTGGCTGGTTAAGGATATTTCATCAAGTCCTTCTGGGATGCCAGCATATCCATTCCTGTCCATTTCTTGGCTTTCAGTAGGGACCACCCTACTTATTTGGTAGGATGGCCTCCCGTCCAGGTAAGGAGTCTTAAACCAACCAGGCCTGGAAGCCAGCCCATGCCTGCCATCCAGTACAATGTACGAGGTGAGGCACAACAAAAAAAAAAAAAACAGACTGGGCTTGGGGCTTTCCTGGAAAACCGTCTGGAGGTTGGCCAGATGTGAATCATAGAACTACAGTATATCCCCTCCTACACGTCCTCTCAAACCGCCGATCAGTTTGGTATGTCCTGTGATTAGCCCAGTAAGTATTTGCACAACAATCGCTACACAAGTTGCCGCGATAATGTCGGGTGAAAAAATTCGAACAGTGAATCAACATCAAATTTCTCGCGAATTTTCTTTTTCCGTAAAGCAGTTTTTGACTGACAAAAACATTCCTGTCCTCGATCATCCTCCCTATGCGCATGATTTAGCTACCTGTGATTTTTACTTGTTACCGAAAATCAGACCTGAAGGGAACACATTTTTCTTCAATGGAGGATGTGAACACACGTACGTATGGAGCAGTGCAGAGATCGGGAGGGAGAGTATGTAGAAGGTAACGATGTTTAGAATGCTGTAATTCATCAGTAAATATATTTTTTTTTTTTACCAATCCGGTTATTTTTGTTTCTCACCTCGTATAAATGGCACTCTTTCTATTACTGTACTAGATTTACTTTCCATTCTTATTCTTTTGGATCTGAGTGCAGCTTTTGACACTATTTCTCACCCCATTCTACTTAGTAGGTTAGTCTCAATCGGTCTCTCTCATACTCCTCTAGCCTGGTTCAAGTCATACTTGTCTGATCGTACTCAGTTTATTCAATTGAAATCATTCACTTCTCAGTCCTTTCCTCTGGTCACTGGCGTCCCCCAGGGATCTGTCCTGGGGCCCCTTCTTTTCATTATCTACCTTCTCCCGCTTGGATATATTTTTCGTAAATATAATATTCAGTTTCACTGTTATGCTGATGACACCCAGCTTTATCTGTCCACCAAACCTGATTCTGCTCTCCCCCCATCCTCCCTCACTCTCTGTTTAGCTGAACTAAATACATGGTTCTCTTCTAACTTTCTGAAACTCAACAGCATTAAATCAAAGCTTCTCCTGGTAGGCTCTAAATCAACATTATCCAGAACTAATAGTTTTTCTATTGCTATCAATAACTTGCCAGTCTCTGTTTCCCCATGTGTAAAAAGTTTGGGTGTCATCCTTGACAGTACTCTGTCTTTTAATTCACACATCAATAATGTCACTCGGTCTGCTTATTTTCAGTTGCGTAACATCAATCGTCTCCGTTCCTTTCTTACTCCACAGGCCACTGCCATTCTTGTTCACAGCCTTGTTACTTCTCGGCTTGACTATTGTAATTCACTTCTTTTTGGTCTTTCTCAAAATCAATTCATAAGCTTCAACGTGTTCAGAACTCTGCTGCCCGTATCATCACCAGGACCCCTTCTATTCACCACATCACCCTGTTCTCCAGCAGCTCCATTGGCTTCCGGTCAAATATCGCATTAATTTTAAAATACTTCTGTATACTTTTAAGGCTATTCATCATCTCTCTCCTCCATATCTCTCTGATTTGGTACAGATCATCATCCCATCTTGGTGTCTCAGATCCTCTTCTTCTCTTTCTCTCTCTGTCCCTGTCCCCCGTCTTGCCATTATGGGGAACAGGGCTTTCAATTGCTCTGCTCCTCGACTTTGGAATTCCCTACCTCCTGAAATAAGAAACATCACCTCTTTCTCTCTTTTTAAGTCTAGATTAAAAACTCACCTATTCAAAATAGCTTATCCCACATAACTTTCTCCATTTTCCTATCTTGGAACTGTTTTATGTTTTTGTGATCTTGTAAATTACCTGCTCTTTTGCCTGCTTTTTATTTTCTTACTTTTATTATTATTTTTTACTGTGTACAGTGTCCTTGAGTGTTTTGAAAGGCGCTTTCAAATAAAATGTATTATTATTATTATTATTATTATTATAAATTGATGCATGTGCTGACTTCATAAGAGTCCATTTCCCAGTCAGTTGGGATGACTGTTGACTCTTCCTATGAAGTCAGTAGACCAGGGATCTCAAACTCCAGTCCTGTAGGGCTGCAGTGGCTGCAGGTTTTCATTCTAACCCTTTTCTTAATTAGTGAGCTGTTTTTGCTACTAATTAACATCTTTTGAATTAATTTAAATTGACCTGCTCCTAAAGACTTAAACCCAATCATTGTTTCTTTTTCCTTAATTAGCAGCCAAACAATAATGAGATACAAAATGAGCCAAAACGTGACCAAAAAACTGCAACTATCATACAATATCTGAAAATAAAAAGGGTGGAGGTCTCAGGAATGTTGATTTGCTCAGGTCCCCAAAACATTTTAACAGTGTTCTTACAAAAGTAAAGAAAAAAATCAACAATTTTGAAAATGTATTCCATTGCACAATGAGAACAGCAACAAGCTACGGAATTAAAGAATGGGTTTAATTAACCACAAGACTCGGCGCCTAATTAAGCAACTGGTTGAAGTGAAATTGGTTGGAGTTTCAGAACCTGACTTAGTTGGTCTTCTGTTGGCTCACTCACTTCTCGTTTCATTTCTGTTTAAGAAAACAAAGGAAGCAATTCAGAGGAATGATATAGAAATTCCAGGGAACAAATCTTAAAAAAACAAGTCAATTAAAACTATTTTTCTTTTAATTAATTTTATTGCAATCCATACAAATCAATCAAGTTTTTACGAAAAGAAAAATTGAGTTAAGAACAATTCGATCCCCACCCCTGAGAGAGAGATCAAGCCAAATGGCGTGAAATTTAAGGCTTGTAAACATACCTAAATTAATAAATTCTCTGTGCTTTATGAGCTTATCTATATAATAAAAGCCGAGCGAGGTGTCCAGGTCCGGGTCCGCGTTCCTTTTGGCTGTATAGCCGCCCCGTAGAAAAGCCCCAGTCCATCCCCTCTCAGAATTCCTGCTTACCCCCCTCCGTTCTTTCCCCTTTGCTTTTATTTTTCCTGTTCCCGAAAATCTTTTCAAAGCAAAAGTAAAGAAATAGACAGAGCGTCACATTAACGTCTTCTCCCCTCTGCCTATTAAATAACCAATAAAATGAAATTAAAAAATCACGAAAGAAACAGAAACCACAACCTACCCTTATAGCGTCCACCGCGTTACAGCCAAACACGTAGTGTGTGCAGGTTATGAGGTGTGACGCTAATTAACGCCCGTACTAGATTATATTGTTGATATACTATTAACTATTTACAGGGATCAACTCTTTTGGGGAAGTTCATAACAAAAAAAAAAAAAAACAAATTTAATTTTAAATAACATGTGCACTTGAGTATTTCGAGCCCCGCGTCTGAGTCGGATGGTTCTCCTGGTCACCAATTCGTGTGTCTCACTATGCCCACTATGCCTTTCCGTCTTCAGCTACCCATGTGCACTTGTACGGAGGAGACCTTACAGAACAATGCCGAAACGAAACGCAACTAAACCTGCTGCTGCGAGAGAGGACACATTACAGCGTGATCACGAAGCAAAGAGGCAAAGGTGTGACGGTCGCTCGCAAGAAACGGACACTCAGCATTCACACAGATTAGCTCAACGACGCGTCTCTGCCGCACAACGAAAGGCAACTGAAACCCCTACAGAGGGAGAAGACAGATTACGCCGTGATCGCGAAAGAAAGAGGCAAAAGCGTGCCAATGAGACACCCGACGAGAGGTCCTTACGATTGAGTCATTCAACTGTGGTCATCCAACGTGCAGCGTAGCGCGCGCGCGCCAAGTTGCTAGTTTTAAAATATTACTGATTAGATCCTGCCATGTTTTGAAAAAAGTCGGATCCTCTAACTGAGTATTTGATTTTTTCCAATTTCAAATAGTATAACACATCGGTTTCCCTCTGACTTAAAAGAGGAGAGTTTTGGTTCTTCCAGTTTATCAGAATAAGTCTGCGTGCCAACAGTGTAGTGAATGCAATCACAATTTGTTTGTCTTTCTCCACTTTAAGCCCCTCTGGAAGAACCCCAAACACAGCTGTTAATGGGTTAGGAGGGATTGTGAGTCCAAGGCTGTCTGAGAGGTAATTAAAAATTTTTGTCCAGAATAATGTTCATTTGGTGCAGGCCCAGAACATGTGACCCAGTGAGGCTGAGGCTTGGTTGCAACGTTCGCAGGTTGGCTCTCGCCCTGGAAACATTTTGGAGAGTTTTAGTCGAGATAGATGTGCTCGATATATTATTTTTATTTGTATAATTGTATGCTTTGCACATATGGAGCTCGAGTGAATTCTCTGCATTGCTACTTTCCACTCCTTTTCTGATATATTAATTGAGAAATCTTTTTCCCAGTATCCTCTTGGATCTTTGAAAGGGAGGGATTGTAAAATGATTTTATATATTGTAGAGATGGAGTCTGACTCCTTGAGCTTGAGCAATATTTTTTCCAGCATGGATGAGGGTGCAAGATGAGGAAATTCTAGAAGGTTCTGTTTAACAAAGTTCCTGATTTGAAGATAGTGAAAGAAATGTGCGTAAAACTAATTCAAAGTAAGTTAATTAGCAGCAAAATTAGGTCACTAAGAAAAGGGTTAGAATGAAAACTTACAGCCACTGCAGCCCTCCAGGACTAGAGTTTGAAGTCCCTGCAGTAGACCAATTGAGAGAGTGTGGGAGGTCACGAGGTCGCTGAAAAGGGGTGAGTGGCACTCCTGATATCCCTGCAAAAAGTCTTGGTTCTTCCTATTTTGCTATATGGTTGCGAGACATGGAGGCTATCCAGTGACGAAGACTGTACTCCTTCAGTGCTGCGACTCTTTAGGGAATCCTTGGGTACCGCTGGTTTGACTTTGTGTTGCTCACGGAGTCCCAAATGAGCCACATTACCTGCATTGTGAAGGAGCGTCAGTTACAGCACTATGGCCATGTGGTGCGATTTCCCAAAGGGTGATCACAGCCTCATTGCTGAGGACCTGAGCAGCTGGACCAGGCCAAGAGGACGCCCACATAACACCTGGCTGCGGCAAATTGAGGGTCATTTCCGGGGGCTGGAACTGGACCATGTGTCTGCCTGGTGGTTGCCAACTGGAATCTTGAGCTGTTTCGTCATGTGGTGGGTGAGGCAATGCACTGTACCAGTGCATGCTCCTCAACCAGACCTGACCTGACCTGTATGTGCTGGGAGAATGACAGACAGTTGTGAAAGTTGTGATATTTCAGTTCTTAGACTAATCAATCAATCAATCAACATTTATTTATATAGCACATATTCATACAAAAAAATGTAGCTCAAAGTGCTTTACAAAATGAATAGAAAAATAGAAGACACAATAAAAAATAAACATAAGTCAACATTAATTAACATAGAATAAGAGTAAGGTCCGATGGCCAGGGTGGACAGAAAAAACAAAAAAAAACTCCAAAGGCTGGAGAAAAAAATAAATAAAATAAGACTAAGATATGAAAGGCCCTATATGATTGACAGATACAAATGAAAGGCATGATAAAATATCTCTTTTGTAGTGCTTTTCATATCTAACAATCTGTTATTATCAATAGATGGACAGATAACAGTCTCTCGCTTAAGCTTTAATAAAAGCAGATAGATGAGTTACTGTGATTTAATTTAAGATCTTTTGTAAAATAAGTTAATAATCAAATTCATGTTTCACAAAAAAAAACAAGATCTCAGCTTGGTTTTGCTCACAATCATACATTTAAAAAATGAAGAATCTCCATTTGCTAGTGTTAAGGAGAACAATAGTTAGGTTTTATAAATATGTCTGCTTACATGACTACAAGGCAATGAACAATTTTTAGAATAAATATTTTTTTCCCCCCAATACCTGTCCATTGTTTTTCTACTTAAATTTAGTTGGTTACAAGATCTGACAAGATTTGTTTTGATTTTAGTTGACATTTCAAGAAGGGTGGGCAGACTTTTTGATGCTGACATTTCTTTTTACTGTATAATTTACAGTAACATTCTCAAACCCACATTATCCAACTCAGGGTCATAGGGGGCGCAACCCTGGAATGGCGCAGGTCCATTACAGCACATAAAACATGCACACTCCCAATATTGCAGTTAGCCTAACATAGTGCTTCATAAAACCAAAAAAGCTATTGATGTTATTTTAATTTTTCTGTCACTGACTACATCTCTCTTGTGAAAAGGCACTATATAACGCCTGACCCGACACAGATTGGGCACGGGAGGCATGTGTAAAATAAAAGGATTTTTATTGTTCTTCAGCTGGAGGGCACGTCTTCCCGGTACTCCCCCCAGCCACAACACAGTCCCAAACACCAGTACAGCACAAGCACACTCTTCTCTGGCACCACCACTCCTCCCTCGCAACCTTGTCCTCCTCCACCCGACTCTGGCCCCTGAGTGGTGGTTGCTGGCTCCCTTTTATAGGTCACCTGAGATCACCAAGATCCGGCGGCACTTTCAGGTGTGATGAAGCTGTTGCCCACACGGGCTCAGGAGTCCCAAACACAGCACCCCCTGGCGGTACCTGCGGGACCCAACAGGGCTGCCCCCAACTCCAATTCCCAGGGAGCCCTGTGGGAAACCAAGGCACTACACCAACCCAGGGGGGCGGCCATCTAGCATCCAGGGGGAGGTATTGCACTGTCCAGGGCTGCTCCCCCTGAATACAGTGTGCAGGGGTGTCCCGGCTGGGCATGGACGCCAGGCGCCTGTCACACTCTTTATTATAAAAGGAAATCCTGGGATGAGACTTTTTCAAAGACTTAATTTCAAGTTCCACAAGACTAGACTTTTGCTAGCAGATTTTTTTCAAGTTCTGCACTCCTCTCAACCATATTCAACCACGCACACGGTCAAATCACCTCTCATTCATGTGAATGCTTTTGTCAGACACACTTCCTGCACTCTAAGCTCTTATAAATTTTTCCTCATTTTAAGTCGTTTATGAAAAGTCCTCTGTTTCATCCTTTAAAGAAGCTTTTCTGGACAGTATTGTTATACATACAATCTATTAGTTTCATTCGTAATAGTCCATTTCTGGACAATAATTCTACTGTATGCGTTCTAGATGAACCGTCAACGACTAAGCGAAGAAGAAAAGGCAGCGGTCAAAAAGAGTCCCAAAAGCACTTGAGAGAAAAGAATTCAAAAAA
The DNA here is from genome assembly GCF_016835505.1 of Polypterus senegalus. Lineage (NCBI taxonomy): Eukaryota > Metazoa > Chordata > Cladistia > Polypteriformes > Polypteridae > Polypterus > Polypterus senegalus. The sequence goes on from NC_053166.1 coordinate 145,336,079, forward strand.
GAACAATAATCTAAGTACAAACAAGGAAGGTAATAATCAGCCTGGACCAAGTGGAAATGAAAATCTAGCAGGTCCAAGCGGGAACGGAAACAAAAGAGAAAGAGTAGAAGACAAAGTAGAGGTTCAAAAACACTGGCGTGATACACAAGCAGAGCAAGTTAGAGATTATGAAAGTACTAAAATTCGAAACTCTCACAAAACAGATAGTAAAGATCACATTAGCGTTAACAAACAGAAATTATTGTTCGGTGAAATAATGGAACAGCGAAAAGAGACTGAATATATGGACATAGGTAATATGACAGAAGTATGTAGATACTGCTCATCTTTAAAGTTTAAGTCGGAAACTTGTAGATCGTCTAATTCATGTTTCCATCAGGGAAAACTAGTGTTTCTTCCCAATGAAGAGGCGCATCCGCGAGAATTAAAAGATTTGTTGTTTGGCATATGTTTTTACTGAAGTGTTACAGTAAAAGTGTAAGTTTAAAAGGTATTTGCGTGTTAATTTCAAAGCCAAACAGAACAAAATCGTATAACTCAACAAATACCTCTAACGTGACATGAAACATAATTTTCTTTCAATTTATTAAGTTTTACTATTTTTAACTATGGTTATTTACTCGCTGTAACATAAAAAGTCGGTTTATTTATTACAGAGAAAGAAATGATATTCACTCACGGGCAGTTATATGTTGTGTTGTCAAGATGTATGTCCAAACACGGAATCAAAATTTAATGCGATATTGACGAAAAGTTAATTCCAAATAATGTTTTTACTGAAGTGTTACAGTAAAAGTTTAAGTTTAAAAAGTATTTGCGCGTTAATTTCAAAGCCAAAAAGAACGAAAACATATAACTCAACAAATACCTCTGACGCAACATGAAACATAAATTTCTTTCAATTTATTGTTTTACTATTTTTAACTATGGTTAATTACTCGCTGTAATGTAAAATAGTTCTATTATGCATATGTAACAGTTCCCTCGAAAATAACAATCACTTTAAATTGTACATCCGGTTAGCCATACCCGAGGGTTGGCAAACAAAGCAAGCAGGGGGCACAGCCATCTAGTTATATAGAAGAGAAAGAGACAGAGGAAAAACGGCTCAAAGCATACTGCTGAGATATTAACCAGAGTCAAAGGTGACTTTATTGTAGTATGTTTCAGTATGTTTCCCTTTGCTGTCAGTGATTTTCCTCCACAACCCAGACACATGCTACTATCCCATGACTCAGCGTCATTAGTCCAGGTCAGCATAAATGGCCATGCTTGTGCTCACCCCCTGACTCTGGACTAAACACCAGCTATCTAATAAAAGCTCACAAGTGACCGCATATTGCAAAGAACACTGAGAATGCTGCTTTTAAATAAAATAATCTTCGACTGATAAAATGCTTACATTTAATAACATCTTGGCTTGCCTTGCACAAAACAATACAGTGGATTTAGAAAGAATTCAGACCCCATCTCTTTCTGCACACTTTATTGTGTTGCAGATTTAACAGATAAATTTGCCATTCCTGCCCATCAATCTGAACTAAATAACCATAATGACAAAGTGAAAACATTACCAGAACGATTAGGAAATTTATTAAATGTCAAAAATTAAAATCTCTTGTTTTTATATCAGTATTCAGACCCTTCAATGTGCCACTCCAAACTATGCTCAGGCACATCCCGATTGCTTCAGTTTTCCTTAAGATGTGTCTAGAAATTGATTGGACTCTACCTGTTGTGACGGACAGTCGGGTCCCATGCCCGGCCGGGACGCCTCTGATGCATACGTCCCGGGGGAGCCATCATGGACTTTGCAATACCTCCCCCGGGGCGCTTGGGGGCAGTCTCCCTGGCAGTGGATTCCTCCTCAATCTCCCCCGTGGCTCCATGGGACATGGAGTCCACCACAGCAGCCCGGTTGGGAGATGGGGTGGCCGCTAGGGGGTGCTGCAGAGAGCCAGCCACCACACTGGACGGTTTATCAGCCCCACCCGGAGGTGCAATTAAGACCAGCTGGTCAGGCACCTGGATCACTTCCGGGTGGGGTATAAAAGGGCCTGCCTCCCAGCAATCGAGGCAAGAATCGGGAGGAAGAGGACGAGGTTGCCTGGGAGGAGTGGTGGAGCAGGAAACTGTGGGTTTGTGTTGGTTTCTTTGTGTGTTTGTGCTTTGGACTGTGTTGGGCCGGTGGGACACGGGGAAGACGTGTGCCCACGGCTGAAGAGGAAAAAATAAAAGACCTTGAGTGTGAACACGTGCCTCTGTGTATTCTGTGCCGGGTCGGGCGCTATAAAGCGCCTTGTTTACACTGTGAATAAAGACACACACTTGAGTATGGAAGATTCAACTACTCAATTCACACTGCATGTCAAGGCAAAAATTAAGCCGAGATGTCCAAGGAACTCTCTGTGGTAAGGCAAGGATCAGAGTAAGGGTTATGAAAAAACAATTCTAAAGCATTTTGTGTTTCTTGGATCACATAATTGTGAAAAAAAGAGGTATGGAACCACCAGGACTCTTCCTAATGTTGGCTTTCCAGTGAAACCAAGTAACTGGGCAAGAAGGGTGTTGGTCAGGGAGATGACAGAGAACTCAATGGTCACTCTAACAGAGCTTCAGAAGTCCACTGATGAGATGAAGGAACTTGTCAAAAAGGATGACCATCTCAGTAGCAGTCCATCATTCAGCCATTTATGTTAAGAGTGTCTAGATGGAAGTCATTCTTGAGTAAAAAGCATATGACTATATAAAGAACTCAGAGGCAAAAACTGAACTCTTTGGGCTAAACTCCGAGCACTCTGTCTGGCAAAGAACAACCACTGCTCATCACCTGTCTAATACCATCCCTACAGAGAAGTATGGTGCTGGTAACATCATGCTGTGTGGATGCTATTTAGTAGCAGTGAGAGGGAGACTGGTCAGAATTGAGGAAACAATGAGTGTGGCTTAATACAGAGAGTTCTTGAAGAAAACCTGCTCCAGAGTACACACAACCTCAAACTGGAGCAATGGTTCACTGTTTAGCATGACAATGACCTGAAGCATAAAGCTAAGACACTTGAATAGCTTCAGGACAAGTCTGTGATTGTCCTTGAATGGCCCAGCCAAATCTTTAGAATACAGGTGCCGGTCATAAAACTAGAATATCATGATAAAGTTGATTTATTTCAGTAATTCCATTCAAAAAGTGAAACTTGTATATTAGATTCATTCATTACACACAGACTGATGTATTTCAAATGTTTATTTCATTTAATTTTGATGATTATAACTGACAACTAATGAAAGTCCCAAATTCAGTATCTCGGGAAATTAGAATATCAATTAAGACCAATGCAAAAAAAGGATTTTTAGAAATGCTGGCCAACTGAAAGGTATGAACATGAAAAGTATGAGCACGTACAGCACTCAATATTTAGTTGGGGCTCCTTTGGCCTGGATTACTGCAGCAATGTGGCGTGGCATGGAGTTGATCAGTCTGTGGCACTGCTCAGGTGTTATGAGAGCCCATGTTGCTCTGATAGTGGCCTTCAGCTCTTCTGAATTGTTGGGTCTGGCGTATTGCATCTTCATCTTCACAATACCCCATAGATTTTCTATGGGGTTAAGGTCAGGTGAGTTTACTGCCCAATCAAGAACAGGGATACCATGGTCCTTAAACCAGGTACTGGTAGCTTTGGCACTGTGTGCAGGTGCCAGGTCCTGTTGGAAAACGAAATCTGCATCTCCATAAAGTTCATCAGCAGCAGGAAGCATGAAGTGCTCAAAAACTTCCTGGTAGACGGCTGCGTTGACCTTGGACCTCAGAAAACACAATGGACGAACACCAGCAGATGACATGGCACCCCAAACCATCACTGACTGTGGAAACTTTACACTGGACCTCAAGCAACGTGGATTCTGTGCCTCTCCTCTCTTCCTCCACACTCTGGGACCTTAATTTCCAAAGGAAATGCAAAATTTACTTTCATCAGAGAACATAACTTTGGACCACTCAGCAGCAGTTTTGTCTTTAGCCCAGGCAAAACGTTCTGCCGCTGTCTCCTGCTCAAGAGTGGCTTGACACAAGGAATGTGACAGCTGAAACCCATGTCTTGCATACGTCTGTGCGTGGTGGTTCTTGAAGCACTGACTCCAGCTGCAGTCCACTCTTTGTGAATGGGTTTTGTTTTACAATCTTCTCCAGGGTGCGGTTATCCCTATTGCTTGTACACTTTTTTCTACCACATCTTGTCCTTCCTTCGCCTCTCTATTAATGTGCTTGGACACAGAGCTCTGTGAACAGCCAGCCTCTTTAGCAATGACCTTTTGTGTCTTACCCTCCTTGTGCAAGGTGTCAATGGTCGTCTTTTGGACAACTGTCAAGTCAGCAGTCTTCCCCATGATTGTGTAGCCTACAGAACTAGACTGAGAGACCATTTAAAGGCTTTTGCAGGTGCTTTGAGTTAATTAGCTAATTAGAGTGTGGCACCAGGTGTCTTCAATATTGAACCTTTTATCAATATTCTAATTTTCCGAGATACTGAATTTGGGATTTTCATTAGTTGTCAGTTATAATCATCAAAATTAAAAGAAATAAACATTTGAAATATATCAGTCTGTGTGTAATGAATGAATCTAATATACAAGTTTCACTTTTCGAATGGAATTACTGAAATAAATCAACTTTGTCATGATATTCTAATTTTATGACTGGCACCTGTATTTGTGGAGAGATCTGAAGATATTATTCAATTTCTTAAAAATAAGCGTGCTGCAGTTATCTTGCTATAAACCTAGCAGCTGGAGACCCGAAAGAAAGGTCTGGTAAATAACGTAAGAGCCTTACCAAATTATTCAATTAATTGCTGGCATCACCGAAGGCAAAACAGATCATTATTTTACTAAGTTAAATCTCTCCTCACTTCCTACAACACCCATATTTTCTCCTTCAGAGAAAATTTAGAGACACCAGTTGACCCAATATTTACATCTTTGAGATGTTGGGAGAAAAAAAAACGAGTGCTGAAGAAAAACCCACTCACATACAGAGAGAACATTCAAACTCCCAGGGAAAGTGACTTGAGATTCAAGCTCCTGACTCCTGGATTTTTGAGGCAGCAGGACTAACCGTTATGACATCGGGCTGCACAAGAATGCATTTGAATATATTTTTTAATCTGTATTTGTAGGTTTATTATAAACAGAACTTCTTCTTCCTAATAGAATATTTCTTCTTTTCATAGAACTTTGGTGTTGACAGCATGGCAGCTGGAGTCATACGAAGCTTGAATGATTTCAGACTGATCTATTTTCAGCTCCCTTTGTGTACTTTTATTGAACCTCAAGATGACATGGATTTTCAGGATGCATCTACTGAAGAGGAAGAGGAAGAGGAAGAGGAGGAAGATGGGCAAGTGGAAGAAGCAGAATTTGGCACCGGAGACAATGCCCATAGCTCTGCTGGAGATAGCTGGACAGCGGCAGACGATGTTGGCCCAAGCAACGCTGAAATGACCTATCAGCTTTTGCATTTCATAGATCTCATTAACTGTGATATCCAGAGATACTTTGGTAAAAAAAGCAAGGAAGATGACCCGGATGCATGTGACATTTATGAAGACAGGTTTTTTTCTGGAAAATCAGCACGGGAGCAATACTATGCAGATCTGATCAAAATGGCACAATCCGGAGACCCTGAGGAAGAAGAAACCAATACTGCTATCACTCTACCACGGGAGGCCAGTTGTCACATTCTGAAGTCAGTTTGCAACAGGGACAGCATCCAGAAGCTGGGACCACTGGCAGAACTCTTCGAGTATGGCCTGCGGAGGTATGTCTGTCCAGGTGGTCTGGAGAATAAGAAAGGAGAAAGGAAATACCACCAGATCATTCCAATGTGCAAAAGGAGTCTACCTCCTTCCTTTTGGACTGAACCCTCTCCCAATTCTGTGTGTATGCTCCCCACAAGTAGCACCCCAGATTTTAGTGATCTCCTGGCAAATTGGACTTACGAAAGTAGCAACGACCTCCATGAGGTAAGCAGAAGCTCCTCAGAAGAAGCCAGACTAAAACAAGAAATGGGCCATTTTCATATGTGCAGTGAGATGTTGTCAGCAGGACATCAAAATCTTTGCTAACCATGGTTTTGCACTTTCCTTATTGGACCCCAGATAATTTGAACCTTTGAAAGGCCAGCTTTTACATTTAAATGATCAGTTAAAATATTAAATTCCTTTGACAATTCCACAAAAAATAATCAAACATTGGATCCAGATTTACATGAAGTAAGCAAAAGTTGTTTTATTTGCAGTCCAAAGCAGCAATTGGCCTCTTTGGTTGGAATGAACCCAGCAGCTGTCTCTGGGATACCCGGAAAAAAGCTCACATTGGACATGAGAAAGGCACCCAAGAAAGAGCACAAAGAGGACACCAGCATCAGTGGGAAAGACAGCGTCACTAAGTTTGGTGCAGGTCTGAAAAATTAAAATAAATAACACGTTTTCACTCAACACTGTGGTGCCTCCGTGACATAATGGATAACGCTGCGGTCAAAAGGATGTCAGCCAGATGTTATTTTGTCTCTGGATATTCCAGTTTTCTTGCCACATCCACAAGGTTGTGCAGGTTAGGGTTAATGATTGTGATTGTGTGTGTGAGGCATGAAATGAACTAGTACCCATTTTTAGTTTGTTAAAGACTTGCATCTAGTACTGCTGCATGTGTGTGACCACAAATTAGATTAGGCAGACTGGAGAACTTCATTTCTTTACAAAAAACAAAAATACAGCCTTGATCTTCTTGCTGCCTACCCATAAGATTAAATGGGATTAAAAGTAGGTAAATGGATAGCTACTCGCTGCCCTTTTAATACTCAAGTGCTCCTGTACAGTAAAACATCAGAAAACATTTTGATGATAGTCCATTTATCCCAACAAAGCTTACCAATCCTATCCTAATACTTCCTAATGTATGTACAACATTTACCCATAACAAGTTTCCACCTGTGTCCCCATGTTCTTGTTGAACTCATTATAAAGTAAGAGTATGGATCTGCTGTACTAATAATATTGAATAATTCACTTATGTCCCGTGTAGCCCAGGAATCAGCCTCATCACTATTCCCTGGATCTTGTCTGGTGCTGCTATGTCCTTTTTGTAGACCAAAACTGGGCCCAGTACTCCAGATGAGGCCTCACTAGTTTGTTGTTAAGTTTGAGCATAACCTCCTTGGACTTGTACTCCATACATCAAGATGCTATATAACCTGGCATTCTGTTAGCCTTCTTAATGGCTTCTCTATACTGGAAGTTGAAAGTGATGAGCTCACTACAACTCCAAGGTCATTCCCATAAGGGGAATTTACAAGTTTCACAACTCCCAGTGTACATTCAAATACAACGCTTCTATTTCCTACATGTAATAGTTTATATTTCCTTCCAATAAATTTCATCTCCCACACATCTGCCCATGCCTTTATGCGGTCCAAGTCGCTCTATGCCAATCCAGAGAGCTTGGTATCATCTACAAACTTAACCAGTTTGTTGTTTATTTCTATCCAGGTCATTTATGTCTTTTAAAAAGAGTTGCAGCTCCAGCACTGACCCTAGAGGGACACCACACTTAGCATCACCCAATACTGATAAGGTTCCCCCTTTGATTCCAGAAAATGTAAAGTAAGTTCACGTTTACTGCTTTGGTCATGTAGAAGTTAGTGCTGCTGCTATACAGTTCCAGAAGACTGAGGCACACCCACCCTTTATATTGCCCATGTGAAATTTCCCTCAAACATCAGTGAGCCATTCATTAACTGGTGACACTTGGGTATGAGTGAGTATGTGCGTGTGGATGAGTCTGCCGGTAAATTGCTGACACCCCATCCATTGTTGAGTTAAAGCCTTACACCCATTATGGCCAGGACAGGCTCCAGACCGCGACCCTGAACTGTATTAAGCAGGTTTAATAGTTGTTGGACTCATGCCCTGGATTGGGACCAGAACACTTATTTTAAATGATTATCATGGCAAAATTAACAAAAAAGAGGAAATTCATATTATTAAGCAAAAGAAGGACACGAACATGAACTCAAAGACACTTTTGGAAAACTTATTTGCTGCAGAAAAAAAAAAAATAGTCAAAGGGTGGTGTGACTTGTTCTCAGCCCCAAACCTCAGACAGCTATCACACACACAGAGTCCTGGGTTTAAATCCAGTGGTTTTATTTTCATAAATATGTACCTTTCACAGGCTTCCTTCCCTCAGTGTCATAGTGGCTCCTGTACAACACAGTACAGCTCGATAGATCTGTCAGTCATTTCCTTTGCTCCTTCCATTTTCTTACACTCCTCCCAGTCAAGTGTTGCCCATCTCCTCACCCAACTCTGACTCCCTGGGGCAGTGGAGGACTCTCTTTTAACATCTAGCTGGGGAGTACTTCTTTTGCTTAATCCATTGTCTCCTGAAATAATGTGCAGGTGAGATGGGACCACCCTGGTTTTAGGGAAGTCGATACTCAACAGTTCCCTCGGTAGCCACCCAATATCTCGACAGGGCAGCCCCCTGGGCCCACAACTCCTGTGCTGCCCTGCAGGCATCCATACCATGACTCACTAGAAGAGACCCTGCCACCCAGTGCATAGGCCCATAGCAGGCAGCCAATTATTGTCTTGCTATTCTAGTCCCCCAAAACCATCCGTAATGTCCATCTGTGGCTGCTGAGATATCAGCAGTAGCATAGCTGCTGCCACATCGTCCTTCCATGTCTGTGTCCTTGATTAGAGGGACAATATCACCAGACCCTTCTTGACCATTCTTCACACTGGCTTTATGGCCAGGCAAAGGAGTAGAGTCAATTCAGCTGGGATAGACTGGGTTTATAGCAGTGGTAAAGAGTAGCATGTTTCAGCAGCCATTAGTCTTTATTACTCTGAAAGAACCTAAAAATTAGGATTTAAAGAAATACTTTACCCTAAAATACTTTTAACATGTTACTTACCCCCATGTAGTTTGTAGTCAAGATCAAGAAAAAGGTTTAATCTCATGATTTAATACAGAAAGAGGAGAAAAACATTTACAAAATAATACATGCCAATAGTGACAAATACTGTACTACGAAAAACATTTTCAAAATTGTCCATGGATTAAAGGAAAATCCCATGTTATTTGTGTTCCGTAATTAACATGTCAATCATCCAATCATATGTACAAAACGTGTATAATTTTGCTAAAATAATGTTGAACATCATAAACAGGAAACTAAAGCCTCATGGGAATGACTCTTTGAATTGAACACCTGCCTCTGCCCCTCATTTGCTTGGGGTGTGAGAAAAACACTCAAACAGACAACAAGAAAGCAGAGAAGTGAACTCAAGTACACACTTAAGAATACTGGTTCCTAACTGGCACTTTACTAGGTTGTGTAATTCATTGTAGAACCTTTGCTTAACAAAGAACCAGTTCATTCTGGGAAAGGTTGTTTGGGATTCAAAAAGATTTCTAACATTTTGACAACACCAAAATCTTTAATTTATAATGACAGAGAAAGAAAGATGGAGAAACAGATAGACAGAACTTTATTTGTCCCTGCTGGAAATATTTGGCTTTCTACTAAACCTTTATTAGTAAATATATATAAAAATAGATAAATACATACGCATGCATCCATTTCCTGAATGTGCTTTTCAAGTACAGGGCTAAAGCTAGTAATCCTCAGCATTGCTGTTAGCAATTTGTGCAAATACTGAGGTGCTAAAGTACACAAGCAGGCCACTAGGCATGTACAACAGGTCTTTTTTTATGAATCAGAAAGGTAATATTCTGATTTTACACATTATGCCTTTTTTCAGTTTTTATCTTCCTGCCTCTTTCATGTGATGATATTCTGACTTTACTGTATTTATTTTCTGTTATATGCATGCACTACTGTGTATTTTTAATTGTAACATGTATTGCTTTCTAACATGCTTAGTATCTTTGCAAACAACAAGGTGCTACATGAAATAAAAAGACTGACTCACAATTAACTAATCAATGGTTGTTCTCCAGCTTTTTCTTTTATGAAGTTGTTAAGCTAGGAAGATTTGTCAGTGGTGTGTAGCATCACTTTATTCATTCACCCTGCTTTCTCCCGAAATGAGTAATGGCAGTAATGTACTCAAGGAAGGAATCTTCCTTGGACAAGGTATCAATATATATTTGCATTCACATTTAATGGGAATTTTTTTTTTTATCTTCTAGAGGACTGTCTTGGCAGCTAAGAAACAACAAAACAAGCCAGAAAGAAATATGCATCACATATTCACAGATTTTTGTTCTGTGTATCAAATGCATTTTAAATTTTTGTTTATTCACTTAATTAAAAACATATATTTTTGCAACAATGAGCCACATCAAATTACATGTATTAGTAGGGTAAATAAAATCTGTTTTTAAATATCATTTTACAATTTATCATGCAGTTAAAAACCAAGCCCAAATAGGCCTGTAGCTGCAGAGTTAGTTTTCACTATGAGCAAATTTCATCCATACTTGTTAGACATGAAAATTTTTAAAAATGTACCCAATCGAGAGTTAAAATCTATGCTAAAGTCAGCCCACATGTACAGAGCAGCTTTGCGCAACTCTGCTGCTATTTCAGTGACTTGTACTGGGGAGTTGTTTATTGTACACCTGGGCAAAGTTAATGGCATATTTAGATCTTAAGGATGATAGATGTGGAAATGTGAACTTATGATATATCTACACACACTGGTGGTAATGTATATATCTATCTATCTATCTATGCAATTTTGCAATACATATAGAAGTATTATCATAGCTTTTTCCCTCATTAGCTATATATTTGCCAGAAACGGCTGAAAAGTAAATTAAAAGCTTAAAAAGCATTCCAAAGTTACCAAGAGATGAACAAGTAAGTGCAAGAGAGCAGATGTGAAATTGCAGGCACACTTGCTCAACTACTGAAGTACAACATTCTTTGCCACTGCTATAAGAAAAAATAATTTTCTTTACATCAATCATGTAATAAATGCAAATAATAGATTTATCATGCTTAGAGGATGGCTACACTAGGTTTCAACTGCCATTTTAATTGATTAGTTTTATTTGTTAACATTTAATCCCTGCAACTGGACTGGATTAAGTGGTTTGATAAAACTATGCTACTTGTTTTGTTTTGTTTTTTTTTTCCCCAAAATCTGCATATCATATTTAGTGCATCAGCTACCATAACACTGAACTTTCCCCTTGTAGTCAATTAATAAACGTCATTCCCAGGGAGATATAGTGGTTAACAGTGCAGACTCCAACTCAGTGTTTGTATGAGTTTTCCTCAAACATTCTAAATGTGTGTCACAATAAATGCCCATTTTACTTCGGCCCCATGTGAGTGTGTATCTTGAAATGGACTAGCCCTTCTGTCCAAAGATGTCTTGTTTCTTGGAGCTAATATTGTTAAGGTAGGTTCTGGTTTGAAATAAACAACACTATCCAAAAAAAAAAAATGAAAAGATGAACATGTTCTCAGCTTAGACATGTCTTATTATGGAGCAAATATTTACCTAAGCCATCTCATGACAGTACCTCCAAAAAAAAAAAAAAAGAAATCCACTGCGGAGAGCTTGAGGAGCACCAGATGCCTTGAAGTACGTTTTATTTCCTGGAAACGGGAAACACATAAAAGGGTCACATTCTAGAGAATTGGAGCTCATGGAGGAATAAAAAGCGAACACTTTTAATTACAATTGTTGCCAGAAATCTATAAAGGCTGACACTTAATCCTTTATAGATTTTTTAAGATGGCCGGGTTTGCTGTCAGCCTTCAGACGGAGAATTCTACTAAGAAATTAACTGGGGTTTTATCCTACCTAGATCCACTTCAGTAAAGAAAGGCATTCTCTTTTATGTATAGATGAATAAACCCCGTCAACCTTTAAAACACATTTTGGTGAAACACTGGGACACTGGACTGATGGCGTGTATGGTCTCCATTGCTTTGCAAAACTTCTGTTGTTCCTGTACTATTTGAAGACCTTGTTGTTCAGGAGGAAACCTCCACTATGAGGGGGATGATCACTTATCCCTCTTGTCCTGCCAGGTGGTTACCAACATCTATGCAAGATAAATTCCCCTCAATTTGGTTCAGCTATGCACTGATACATTACAACTGTAAGTTTTATTAGCTTGTAAATGTATTGTATTTTGTCTCAATCACAGATAAAATGGCTTCATGTGACTGAGCTCTATGCACACAATGCATTTATCTGGATTGGACAGAGTAACAAAATTCACTAAAGTCTATAGACGGCATGGCTTAAAATAATGCGCTGCTCTGCCATCTAATTTCAGATTTTGTATATTTTAATGTGGTGAACACAGATTAAGATACACATTCTGAAATGTCTAATGTCTATGCTACCTCATCATGTTAGACTGCAGCTTGTCCTCTCTTCTTTTTAATATTGTACTAGCAGAATACCCGCGCTTCGCAGCGGAGAAGTAGTGTGTTAAAGTAGGTACGAAAAAGAAAAGGAAAAATTTGAAAAACAACGTAACTTGATTGTTAATGTAATTGTTTTGTCATTGATCTCTCTCTCTATATATATATATATATATATATATATATATATATATATATATATATATATATATATATATATATATATATATATAAAATACCAGCTTATGTGATGTCATGTGTTAAAGAAGTTATGAAAAGAAAAGGAAACATTTTAAAAATAATGTAACATGATTGTCAAAGTAATTGTTTTGTGTATTTGGCGGCAGCGTCACAAAGTTTTTTTCGTCTAGCTGCATCAGAAAATGTACCACAACGTCTGACATGCCTCCTTTTTAGTGTTTTCTCACAGCTTGGATTGCTGCTGTCATATATATATATACACACACACACACAAACACATACATATATATACACATACATATCTTCATATCTATATACATATCTACATATCTATATACATATCTACATATACACACACATATATATATACACATATATATATATATATATATATATATATATATATATATATATATATATATATATATATATATATATACACACATATATATATATATATACACATATATATATATATATATATATATATATATATATATATATATATATATATATATATATATATATATATATATATATACACATATATATATATATATATATATATATATATATATATATATACATATATATATATATATATATATGTGTGTATAGCTTTGGTCACTGAGTGCAAGGGAAAAATAATAAAATATAGTCTATAAGTTATTAAACAGTAAAACATTAACGTTTTAAGAAGTACAGGTACATTGAGCACTACTGGAGTGGTTTCAGGTAAACTACATTTTAAAGACTGTAACACAACAGGTAAGTAACTAACAGCAGCTAAAATGTATATGGATCATCTCTCGGTAGTTGATCCCTTTTGAAAGGCGCTACACGACGGCTGTGGTATAGAAATTACATTTTCTATGTGAACGTTCAAATTTGTGCCTGTGGTAATGTGCCTTACCGGCATTTAAAGAAAATTAGTTTTGTGTCCTCTGCAGTGTTAAGAGAGAAAGGCTTTGGTTTGGGATAAAAGGAAAAAGGTGTAAAGAAAGGAAAGTTGCCTTTTTCTTTATATAGTATAGAGAGATGTGTTCGCTGACGTTATGATCGCCTTGTGTAGACTGGTGAGACGTCCCCGCCATTAATCGGCTGTGATGGCACTGTCAGTCCTCCACTCGTGTGCGTGTCTTCATAATCCGAGGTGAGGACCTCATAATCGTATACGTGCAAAAGAAAGTGTGAATCGCCTTAATATTATTTTGCCGTGGTGTAGAAAAGGGGTCCCGTGTTTGCACTTGTCTGGGCTATAGCGCAGGGGAGGATGAAAAAAATTAAAAGTGCTCACTTTGACTTAAAGCAGAAGCGCAGTCAGCGTCTCAAAGGCCGGCACAGCTATGCGCGCGCTGGCTGCTCGACTTTTGCTGGGCAGGAGACCACAGTTTTTGCAGACACGTTCATGATATCAAAAGTCTCAGCGCTCTTTGGAGGTCATTCATATATTATATATATAGCAAAATCCCGCGTCTCGCAGCGGAGAAGTAGTGTGTTAAAGAAGTAATGAAAAAGAAAAGGAAACATTTTAATAATAACGTAACATGATTGACATTGTCATGAGTGTTGCTGTCATATATATGCCTGCCTAAATAAGTCACCCTCGCTTTGCTCTTACTTTATTTACCGTTCATTTAATCATGGCTATGGCGGAAAAATTATAAAATGGAAGGAGGATGGCTTTACCAAAACAATTATTGATGGCGAATCGATTATTCATAAAGCTTGAATTGGTGATGTTTTTCTGTGTTAACCTCATATTTTTTCAGACTTCTTCTCAAACTAAGGTGGTGCGAGGGTAAAATGAATCGGGATGCGCTGATCAATGTAATCGGTGTACAGTACCAGGAAATCATGCATTGACAAAAGCTCCCCTTGCTTGTAATGCAAAGTGTGATTAAATGCATTATTTTTTAACGCGTTATGGAGCACATGCATCGAAGCTTCTCAGCTGTGCTTGTGCTAAGAAAAGGAAAGATTTTAAAAATAACGTAACACGATTGTCAATGTGACCTTTTGTAAGTAGTGCCTGGAGGATTCAGTGTGGAGAAACTCTATAGAGACAGCGTGTGTATTAACTTGTGGATTTTTCTGTGAGTATTTGGTGGCAGTCTGACAAAGTTGCTTCGAAGACGGCATTAGCGCGAGCTCAGCTCAGACCGAAATTAGATGAATGGGAGGGAGATGATGACGTGACTCCCCACCCGCCTTAACTGTCAATCCCCACAAACACAGTCTCGGAATTTGCATAAGCACACCCCTTCACCTACAATTTTAACTTAGTTATAAAGTGATCAAAACTCTCGTTTATATCCTGCGTCCTCTCATTAAACTTGTATCCCGCATTACCTGTGGGCATGTGAAACGCCAGCGGTAGCCTGTCTATGAACTTAATTTAAAGTTTAGGTTTACACCTTGCTTTCTTTCCGAGGCAGCAACACTCATGAATATGGTAGTATATGTCACTCGCTCGCTTCTTATTGTTTTTCGCTGCCTTCTCAATTATATAATGCATGTTTTCTTAAGCGCTTTTTGCAGGTCTTCCTGGTTTTCTACGCACTGCGTTGACAATCAGTTCACGTGATTACGTGGGAGGCGTGATGATGTCACACGAAAC
This sequence comes from Polypterus senegalus, assembly GCF_016835505.1. NCBI lineage: Eukaryota > Metazoa > Chordata > Cladistia > Polypteriformes > Polypteridae > Polypterus > Polypterus senegalus. Next base: position 145,351,315 of record NC_053166.1, read on the forward strand.
TCCGCCCTTCCAGCTCAACTCCATTACAGTTAATGGAGAAAAATACCTTCCAGTTATGACCATTAGGCGTAGAATTTCGAAATGAAACCTGCCCAACTTTTGTAAGTAAGCTGTAAGGAATGAGCCTGCCAAATTTCAGCCTTCTACCTACACGGGAAGTTGGAGAATTAGTGATGAGTGAGTGAGTGAGTGAGGGCTTTGCCTTTTATTAGTATAGATTATGTCAGTGGTAATAAGGGGTGTGACTGTGTGGTGTCCAATCTTGTGCCCATTTTCACTGCTCTCTCCATCTACAATAGTTGGTCAAACTCAAAATAGAGTGCTACAATGGCTGCAGTCTGTCATTCCAGTCACTTTCTTAATTAGCAGTCTATTATCAATGCTTACGTTTCAGTTCATTTTAAATGACATGCTTTTAACAATTTACAACCTATTTTATTACTATTTGAAGGAAAAAATTGAAGATCTAAGGTACATTAATTCTTACTGTTCTCAAAACATGTTCATGGATCTCTCAGGAAGAAGAAAAATCAGTAACTTTGTATGTTAGACTGTGAGTACCAACAAGCCACAGAAATAAATAAGCTCTCATTAACAGTAAGAATGGGTTCTAATTGATAGGAGTGAAAATGGTGTCCCATGGGCCTAATGTCTGGATTAGCTTGTCATCTGTTGGATCACTTTGCATCTCATTATTGCTTGAATGCTTAAGGAAAATAAAACACAATTAGGAGTTCTGAATATAAAAAAGCAAATCAATTATAAAAAAGACTAAAGTCTGTTACATTAGCAGCAGTAACTGACTACTAATTAAGAAAGTGGTTGGATGAAAAGCTGAATTCACTGTAACCATCCAGGATCACATAACTGGGCTAATTTAGAACTGCTAAATTATCATACTCTATCATCTTGAGAGACAAAACCATGCAGACAAGAGAATGTGTAAAATACACATAGAAAACAACCTGGAGTGAAAATTGATCGGTGAATGCAGGATTTGTGAGCTAGCTACACTAATTACTTTGCTATCTTACTCTAGCTGCACTCTTTTCAATATATTTGTATATTCTACACTTGTTTTGTCCATTTCATTAATTCTAAGCATCTTTAGCACATCTCCTTGCATCTTTCTTATTCAGTGTGCGCTATTCTAATCAGACTGCCATCTCTTTACTTACCTGCAGTTGTCCGACTGAGATAATATCTCTCGCTCCAACCTATCCTACATATATCCTATATGTAAAGCACTTTGAGCTACTGTTTGTATGAAAATGTGCTATATAAATAAATGTTGTTGTTGTTGTTACATGTCTCCCTCCTTTAAGGTAGACAGACCCAATGGTTTTTCTAGCGAATGTCATTTTACTTTCACATGTCCAGGAGTACCACGCAGTTAGGAGATCTGGGTTCGCTTCCCCGGTTATCCCTGTGTGGAGTTTCTCCCCGTGTCTGCGTGGGTTTCCTCTGGGTTCTCAGGTTTCCTCCCACAGTCCAAAGACATGCAGGTTAGGTGCATTGGCGATTCTAAATTGTCCCTAGTGTGTGCTTGGTGTGTGGGTGTGTGTGCGCCCTGCAGTGGGCTGGCACCCTGCCTGGGGTTTGTTTCCTGCCTTGCGCCCTGTGTTGGCTGGGATTGGCTTCAGCAGACCCCCGTGACCCTGTAGTTAGGATATAACGGGTTGGATAACAGATGGATGGATGTCCGTGAGTGGACATAATGTACAACATCTGATCATGTCCCTTTTCACTAGGACCCAGTGGTGAACACCAAAGGGAATCAGTTGAATTTCAACAAAGGCCTTCAGTAAATTGTTACGCTCATGGAGATCCAATGTCATATTAAGGCAATCTGCATATGTCTTTTATTTTGTCAGTTATCTATACATACATATAAGCTAAAAATACCATTGTTACATATCATGTTAAGGACACATTATACTAATGTTAAGGTCACTTTATAAGAGCATATTACTGGTTTCAAGGGAAAGGGCAAAAGTTACAATTAAACATTCTTTACACAGCAAAGAAAACTTTAATGAGCTTATTTGTATAGCATTAAATATTCTAAAGCTAACCACATTTTAAAATGGCTAAATGGTGTACAACATTATTAGTAATGCACTAGCCCAAGGCATATATGGAAAATTGTCTCTATGGGGAGATTCAGACACGACAATGTTTTTCAAAAGTAAAAATGATATTGACAGTCTTATCATGACATTTAAAGAACATGACACATATTCTATTGATCTGTCACTCTTCCTCTTGAAACTGATGGAACATCTCTCGATACGTGTCATTAATTATGGTGTTTATCAGGTTTTTAAAAGCTACTTACCAATAAAACACCACTGGTACTTGGAAGCCCAGCAATCTCTGTATTTAACATCTCAAGCTTTCCTAGTCATTCCTGCTGCGCAGAAAGCTGGTATAAATGCATTCCTCTTCATATACATTGGTGAGATTAAAGGTCCATCATCACTATTTACACAACAGCTGTGGCTACATTTCAGGACTATCAAATACATGCAAGTCTTTCCGTTAGTGCTCTAAATTCATAAAGATGCCATCCAGATTAAAAACACAATAAATAACAACTCACATATGACAACAGACCCAATATTTATTGTTACTGAGCAAATTCTAACTATAACTTTCTGTAAAACGTTTCATATATATGCCCAGCATAACTGGTTTAGTTTGCAAAGAAAAAGTGAAATAATATAACAGACAAATACTTAATCAAGATTTTAATTACTATGGTTCAATTAAAGTAAACTTTCAAGCCCTTACTTATGATTCATGTAATTTAAGTCAGTTGAAAAGCTTCCGTGTATTCTCTTTTATCTTTGTTATTGTGTTACAGCATACAGAAATGGATCCTTCTGTCATTAATACACAGAATTAAAAGAAACCATCTATATAAAAACATAATGCTACACACCATTCTGAAATCATTATAAATAAAAGCAGTCAATAAGTCACCTGTGAGGTAATATTTGTAAAGGTACATTTTTTTGGAAATTCAAAACAGTCTTTATGAATTAATCACTGCAAACTTTGAAAGCATAGGGTGTGAAAAGGGTTGAAACTGCCATGATAAATGAGCAAAAAATTACAGGGTTCAAAGCTGGCTTGGTTTCTCCCATTTGTGGCTTCTTTTGAATGCCACAATACTACGCAGAGCCATCTTCTATACAGATTCACAGTTCACATTTACACCATTTTCTTTTTCATGACCTACAGATATTTATTACCTTGGACGCTGTACCAGCCAACTGAAGGATCTTCCCAGAGGCATATGTATTTAACCTTAATTTATGCAAACTGCTTTAATCATGGGAACTAGAAGAAAGCATTTCTTTAATTTAATGGATGAAACTAGGGAGGAAGGCAGATATTAATTTAAAAATCATTCCAATACAGTAAAAAGCTGGTACTGGTGGAAGTTACACAAGTGTTAAGAAGTTTTTTTATATGAATGCATATAACTGTTTACCAAGGCATGTACAGTGGTCAGGATTAGTGCTTTAGAGACCATTCAGACCTTTAGTTACCAATACTGTGCTAAAGTGAACTGGAAATGACAGACTGCTAGTATAAATATCACATTTTCATCAAACCTTTTATGTTTCTTTTTACATGCATATTTTTTTCATAAGCTTTTGATAAGCTAAAAATCATGTACACATCTGAAAATAAAACAATGTTTAAAACCTAAATATATCTACATATTAAATATTTCAATTGTTATATATTTTGTTACAACAAAATCATTGACAGTAGCATGTGTAAAATAAATTCCAGCAAGACAAATCTATGTGTGTTTTTTATCTGCAACTTTATTTCTGCACAAACTAATTCAGTATTGAAAATTCCAATATAAAATATCAATCTATATGACAGTTTTTATTTTACAGTTGGTAAAAAGAGAACAGCTGCTAATAGAGAGTTTCACACATAGAGTGACAGTTTTCTATTTGTCATTTCATTCTGAAGGCAAAAAAAAAACTAAATTAAAACATGTTGTATTTATGAATAGACAGTGTGGGAAAACACTCACTTTTAAGATTCAGAAAACAAAACTTTGTAGTTGCATTATGCAATCTGGCACCAAAAAATCATACCAGATACTGAAGGCACAGACTTTATCGAGAGTTTGTCAGACATACAAACTATCTCCTAATACTGACCATGCAAAGATATTTTTTGAAAAGAAAGAAACTAGTATTTGTACCTCTACATGGAGTGACTATTAAGGGATAATAGAGGAAAAAAAAAAAAAAAAACCACAATGTGGAGTGTCACCAACAAAAATGTAAAAAGGTGGCTGTATTCACTTTCAATCAAAAAATGAAAACTCCTAAAATTTGGTAACATTCAAAGTAAGCCATTTAAAAGGATGCTTATGAGTAACATGATATTAATTTTCTGGCTGAGGAAATCACTGACATCTGCATCAGAATACACAATAAATTACATAGTTTAAATTGTAAATTTTAAAAATTAATTAATTAAAATGCAATAAGGATAGTAAAAATAAATCTATAAAAACTAATTAGTTTATCTCTGTAATTAAAGTGAAACCTTTTCATGTTTAAGGATGAGACGTGAACAGTTCAGTGTAAACATACCTGGATTGATAAAGCCACAGATATTACAGAACTTCATCAACGTTTAAATTACATAAATTATTACAGTATACAACAATATGGAGCGGTGTATCAAATAAGCTTATGAAGCTGACTTCAATAGCTTATGACAAATATTCCACTTTTGGTTTCACATGTAGTAAACCAGACTAGTACCTTTTTCAATTCCTCAGCATTTGCAAATATAGAAAATGTCATAATTTTTTATAAATTTAAAGGTCACACAAGTAAAGTGCTAAACATATGCACTGCCTGTCACATGGGATAAAATGCAGTACAAGGAAATGTATGAAAAAGTTTAGAAATCTGTAAAGACAGACAAAAGTAAACTAGAAAATGCTGTACAAAGAGCTTTTTTCTGAAATAAGTTCTGTTAAGCTGTGATAAAGAATGTACAATAGCAGCACTTTTTAATCAATTTAACTAATGTTCTTTGCAAAAAAAAAAAAAATACTTTAAGCATTATTATATAACACATTTGTAAACACAATTGACATTCGGATTTAAAGGACAGATTGCACAAAAACTAAACCAGCATTCCAGAAAACAGAAAAAAAAAAAAAATTAGGTCCTGTAATACACATCTATCTTTTTCTCTTGCAAGTACAAATAACTAATGCTTCATGGTTAAAATTGTAACATCGTCTTTCTGTGCAAAATGAAGGATCAGAAAACAGCAAAAAATGTCTGAAAAGGTCAAACATAATATTCTAATTTGTAAATGGTTTAAAAAATGTACATGATAACATTAATCATTTTCATAACTCACTTCAGGGGAATACCTAGGATACCTCAAGATCTTTGAGCGCAGAGGCTGTCACTAACCTAATACTGCACTTTCTGTTAAGTTGGAGTACGTTCTTGAACCCATCCCCATCACGTCTGTGCCAGTTGCAACTCCTCCAGACCATGTTTCCCAAGGTGATACCGAGCCAAGTCTTTCCGCGTCACAAGTCCCATAACCTATGATGTAAATGACAAAGATGGACCTCTCCATGCAACACAATAGTAGCCTAAGAGTCAAATTGTGCAATATGTTATAGTACACCAATAAGCTAGCTGAAAAAATGGCTTGGTTATTTGCCAATTGTCATTATAAGTCAAAAATAAAATACACTAAGATGCAAACAGTGATTTTCAGAGAACTAACAAACACACACAAAACTGACAAAGGAGAATGTAACCCATAGCCTTTTTTTAAAGATAGATGTAGTGAGAAATCAAGCAAAATGACACCTTTTATTGGCTACCTAAAAAGATTATAATATGCAAGCTTTCGAGGCAACTCAGGCCCCTTCTTCAGGCTAGATGTAATGATTATATCTTGTCTGAAGAAGGGGCCTGAGTTGCCTCAAAACCTTGCATGTTGTAATCTTTTTATAGAAAAATCTAACACAAGGGCAGCGTTTATAGGAATTGCTTGTAAAAAGGTGATTAAACTTGTGGTAAAGCTAAACAGGCTGATTTTTGGGTAGATCGTGAGAAATAAAGAGAATTTAGATTAAAGAAGTACACTGTGATGGACATGAAGGAAATGGTGATGTATACAATTAAGGATATGAGATTAACCCAATAGATGCACTAGACTATATAATGTGGAGGCAAAATATGGAGCAAAAAAGTGACAACCAGAGTATGGCCACATAATGAACATTATGATGTGCAGATAGCCATCATCAGTGTAGACTAATAAATAATAGCGTCCACAAAAGTTTGCTATTCCTTACCTTATTTTCATCATCTACCACTACCAAATGTCTCAAGCCAAGAGCACGAAATAATTTGAAGACACGAGGAAGTGATGTCTCCTGTGTAAGATAAAAGAAACAAAAGAAAGAATTAATACTTAACACTTGCATTGTGTAGAGAATCCCAAAGCAAGTATGATGACTAAAATAAGCACCTGAGGTACAGTGTATGGTGTCGGATTCATAAACTCTCTCAGATCCATCATGCACTGTCGCTCATCTTGGGAAACGTGTATAGACTGAATAGGAGGAAATCGAGGGTATGCATCTCGGAAATCTTTAAGTTGAAGTTTCCTTTGAATAAGACTGGAATTTACTCTTTCCACAAAAACCTGTAAAAAAGGAGTACTTGCACATTTTCCCTTCATATTCATAGACAGTAGATAATTACACAGATAAATAATTTGATACTTTAATACACTTGTACAAAGTAATGAGACACAAAAAAATAATTCAGACATGAGCGTCAGTAGGCTTTGTGTCATAGGAACCAAGTTACCCAAACTATTTTATAACATTTCAGTAATTATTTACCACTATGATGCTGATCTTTCTGATCATAAAATAGGTCATCATGATAGCAATTGACAAGAAGAATTCATAATTAATTACAAAACTACACTATTTGAGGGTTGCTCTAGAGTGCCCCTTTCTCTTGTACTTGCACGATTTAGCTGAAAAACTAATCAGCACATTGTCTTTTCATAACAGGCTGAAGTTTCCAATTTCATATTTTTCCTTCCAGCCGTTTTTAGCCCTAGACTGTCCTAAAGAAACTGTGACACATAGACAGACAGACAACACACACACACACACACACGCACGCACACCCATCAATGAGATATCAATGTTTTCGGTATCAGGAGACCCTAAAACATTGTGATCCATCGAAAACAGGAGATTGAAATTTTTGATGAATCTAAAGCTTTCGCTCCTCCACCATAGATGTTAGGTTATGGTGGGGTAGGGTGCAAAGCAAAAAATTCGTAAGATCAAATATTCATACAATAATGAGAAGGCTCTACTTGTTCCTTCCCTATTTGTGTCTGATCATAACAAAGAATGTCCAACCACAACTACGAAATCAAAAAACAGCAAACAAATAACTGCTAGATATTCTTCATAGCTAGAAAATAGATATTTTAATTAAGAAACATTTTATTTCTATAGCACATTTTCATCCAAAAAATGTATCTCAAGGTGTTTTACAAGATGTGAAAGAAAAAGTTGCAAGAAAAAAAAATGGAAATAGATAAAAAGAACAAATAAATTACATTTAAATTTAGTCTAGGATACTAAAATTTGTAAAACAACAGCATAACTGCCATCCAAAAAATAACACTGAATTATTACCTTGTGCTTTAAAAGAACGATTAGCTGTGAACGCAAAATTAGTCCACAGAGTCTTTTAGGCTGCAATTAAAAATGCAAAGAAGAATTTGTCAATATAACAAAACAGCTCTAGCTTACTTTTCTGTTGAAGAAAATATAATAAAAAGTGTGTATGTATTAAAGTATCTGGCCATGCAATTAACATTAACACTTACTCTTTTATTTCTTTATGGATCATCAATATGTAGTTATGATGCATAAAAATGCACACAGTAGGTCAAAGTTATAAAAGTGTTACAAGAAAATGGGACATTATAAAATATCTATTTCAAAGTGCAATTTAAATAAATGTATATTTTATATCAATTATTAATTTATATAAATCCATAAATGTATATACAGTATATATACACCAGTATTTCCCAGTCTATTGATATCGCCTTTCCACTAATTTTAATCACCTGAACCAAATGGACAATGACCGGGTGATGCTTGTTGATTAGTAAATGCAAATAAGAATTTCACCATAATCTGTACATACCTCTTGGTCACATAAAACAGGAAATCCGTTATGATTTGTTGATGTGTTACTAAGAGTATCCACAATTTTGCCAACCTTCTCTACCTGCTTGAAGCATATAACTGGGGAGCTCATCACTTCCCTGAGAAATGAAATCAGTTAAGTTAGCTATAAACTCTAGTGATCAGGAATTAGATCAACAGATTTCATTAATCAGCATCATAACAAAAAGAAATAAATCACCAAAAACAAGTGACAGTAATGAAAATATGTAATCTCACAAAGAACTTTCTTTTTTTAATTATTAGAAAATGTTTTAAATTTGGTGCAAAATACTGACCATTATGCACAAAAAAACAACACCCTTCAGAATTAAGCACCTTTTAGTACAGGGCATCAAAGTCTATGCTCAAGGCCCAATTCAATGTTGAAAGGAAAACATTGTAAACTCTGTTCTTATTACTATATTACTAAAATCCTCAGCAGCATTTTTGAGAATTTAGTCTTGTAAAACAGATTGGTGTTTGTCTATTTTTAATTCAATTTTTCCTTTTATACTGCTCTAGTTTTCAGATTGTAAAAATAAGCTGCTGAAAGATTGTTGCCATTTGCTGGGATAGTTCTGTTATCATAAAATGAGCACTTTACTAACCTGCTTGATACTAAAGGAAAACCTCCTTTGATTTATGAAAAAATGTTTGGAGCTGTAGCACAACCTAGGACTTTATTGCTGTGTAATAATTTTTATACCATGAAGAGTATGTGGGACAGCAGATAAACATGTTTTATTAAAGTAGAATTAGGCTGTGAAGTATAAAATACACTAATTTAATTATGTCTCTGTTAGAGTCAGATTTAAATTCTATAACAAAATGAAGATTCAATCGTAACGATGTATACACACACTGTCAATATTACATCATAAAACCAAGAAATCTATATCAAAACATATGATATAATTTCAATTAAAAAGTAACTAACTGTTTTGTTAAAAACTAATTAAAATGTAGATCAAATAAGAAAATACATTAAAAAAGAAATCTAAATCTAAAAATAAATCTGATCTTGAGTTAGGAAAGTAGTTTGTGCCGCAGGCTGAATAGCCATTAGAAACATCATATTACTCCTAAAAAGTAAACACTATCATTAATTATTTTGTTGAGTATATTGTACAGATATGAAAGTAAGAATAAAGTTCCCTGCACTATAAGGCAACTGTAGAGAAACATTATTATTATTCTGTAAAACATGCTTTCAAAATGAAAGAAATGGGAATTCTTGTCATAATAGCAGCACATTCTTAGTTTATATTTTTCTTCTTTATTTATCACAGTGGAAGTGGATGGAAAGCTACCTGTCTTTGAAAACTTAAAAAGAAAACTGAACTTTGGTCTGACCCTGATCACTTATACTCACCCCACTAAGCTTATACATAAACCTTCAAAGCTAAAGAAGCCTACTTAGGATTTTCATTGTTACTTTCACATAAATGTATCCTATTTACATTTATAGTATATACTGCATTGATATACTCATGAAAGACTATGCAAAATGAGCTTATGCCAATAAAGTTAAATGTTGATGTTGTTTAGATTGTACTAATTTGTAATTTGTATTTAAAAAAGTCACAATTTAAAGATTGTTTTTATGCCAAAGATATTCTCACCTGGCAGTCAAAGCATGTGATGTGGGAGGAGGCTCCCAATGCAGGAAAGGCACACTCTGTAGTTTAATATGAATGTCGTATAGACCCTAAGTAATTGTAGAAGCAAAAAAGAGAAATCAAATGGTCATTTGTGGCCAGAATTCTTTCAGTTCATCAGTGAATCACGTACTTGAGGATATAAGTAGCAGTTAAAGGGAAGACCATTTAACAGCAAAGCCAGAAAAAAACTTCTTTATGCAAAGAGTTTTGGGAATCTGGAACAAACTACTCAGACATGAAGTTGAAGAGAAAACCTTGACAACCTTTAAGATGTATCTGAATGAGATATTGAGAGAGCTTAGCCATTAAATTAGCTTGATGGACTGACAACAATAGTAACAATATGAAAGAAAACATGTTAATAGGGTACTAAGGAACTTAATACATAATGTACAAAGAGAAATTTAGAATATTGCAAGAAATAAGCACAATAAACAGAACACATCAGTTTTGATAATCAAGGTAAAAACAGGTTTGATTGAGGAAAAATATGTACATTTGATCATTTACAGGTTACTCCATACATACAGAATAATTTTATGAAGCACATACAGCAAAAAAAAAATAATAATAATCTTTTAACTTACACATAACTACCATGATTTATGAGAAATTTACTTAGGTGACTTTTTACCTTAAGAAACTTAGAAAATGCAATTTTACATTTCTGGCATATTTTTAATATAACTTTATCTACTGGCAGGCAAAGTGAGTAGCTCAGGTCACAGAATGGCAGCCTGGCTTAGATGTTCAAGAAATGGAATTCAGTTTGAAGGATGCTTTATCATGTATTGTCCAACTCTGAGCAAGTTACTTAACCTGTATATCCCTTCAGTTGAAGAAAATCAAACTAGGCATTTATACTGTGCCACAGCACTTCTAATTATGCGTGTTATACACAGATGCTAAACAAAAGTAAAGGAAGCTTGTTTACACTGGTCTGAACTGGTATCCTAAAGGGTTACATTTTACTATATTACCCACTAGCCACAACTGAAATTATCATCAGTGCTTAGCATTCAATATTCTGACAGGTGGAGATTTCACCTAAACATAAAAACAATTACTTCCTAAAAAGGGAAAGATTTTGCTGAATACAATCAAATATCAAGAATAAAATAGGCTTAATAAATTTATCTGGCATTTTATTCCCACATAATGGGGACAAAAACAGTCCTTCTAAAATTTCAGTGTATCCCAATACTATATTTTGTAGCACTATAATTATCCTTATTGCAAGGTGACTGTGAAACAATGTAGTGAGGGTGTACATATTCTTTGAGTAAGCCAAACATCTTTTAGCTAGTCCATTTAGCAATCTGTTAAATATCATAAAAAGCAGCAGCTATACATTTACCTCCACAAAGTAGTCTCCCACTATTTTTGCAGTAATCAAAACCAGCATAATAGGCAGACCAAAAGTAACATTTCCAGTAGCTTCCACAATAATAACGGTCAAACTGAGAGTCATTCTCACAATTCCACCTATTTTGATAAAAAGATATAAATTAGAACTTTGAAAGAAAACAAAAATTAAAAACACTTTAATACAGGACAAAGCATTAAACAACTTTCATAACAAACATTTATACACATTAAAACATTACAGTGGTAAGCACTGCTAAATTTAAATGCAGTAAACCCCTCACAGTGATAATTTTTCAGTGTAAAAATTGAAAATCACAAAATAAATCAACCTGTATTAAAAAAGGTTGGTTATTACCATTATGGCTGAACTTACCTGTGGACTTCTTTTCTCACACTAATATTCAGTCGACCTAACATTTTAAAGCCTATATTGTTTTCACATTTAGTTGAATTACTAACTTTCTCACTCTATAAACAGAGAAATTATTTTAATTTCAAAAGTTTTTCTTTATATAATGTGATCCTGATTGATTGCATAGTCTATATAGTAACCATTATATTAACATTTCACACACATACTGTATGTCTCACAAACAAAGATTCTATCACTTATTTCATACTGGAAAAATTAAAGATATGAAGTCAAAATAAAATCACAGAGTAAATAAGCCAGTATGCAATTTACTTACCAAGCTGGGCAGCAGCTCCAATCAATGCATATCTGCCAGGATCAGCAAACATCTACAAATAAAGGAGATCAGAAGCAAGTTTTAACAGGGAACTCCAATACAACTAAAACTATATTTCATTATAAATAAACATAATATTTCTTGCCCTTGAAAACGTACAGAATTTGAAGAAGTAGCAAGGCATATTCCAAAAAGTCTGCCCCAGGCAGCACCGATTAAAAGAGATGGAATGAAAACACCTGCAGATACAGTCAAGCCGTATGTCCAACAGGCCAAGAGGAAATAACTCAAAGTGAAAAAACCCAAGGTCTGTGGTTTATATAATCCTGAAGGAAGAAGAATAAAAACAGGTTAAACTTTTTTAATCATAAACACAAGACCACAAATGACAATGAATGAAAAAAAGTAATAAAGATTGCATTACAAAGACCTTAAAAAATGTAAAAATGATTTCACTATTCCATAACTGACATCACTGATTAATCCTGAAATATTTGGCTGTGTGTGTGTCTGTGCATCCTTTCTGTTGCTAGGGTTTGGAAAAAAAAAAAAATTAAAAAAAGGAAAAACATTTAGATGGGTCAAAACATCAAAAAATGATAATAAAAATACCAAATAAGAGTCTAAAAAAATAGAAAACTAGCTTATTAGCCCATTCTGTTGCTTGATGTTATATGCCAGCAACGGCAGCATGCTAGTGACATTCTGGCACCTGATCAGGCCAAACAAACGAGATGAGTAGCTATAATACTAAAAACTGATAACTGTGTGGTGGGCAACAGATGAGTGAAAATAATGATAAATTAATACACATCAGGAACCAAAGCCATGACACAACTATTTTAGAGTCACTAAGCATGGCCACTGCTGTAGTGACCACTGCCACATTTTCTTGGCAAGACACTTTGACTATAAGAGGAAGCAGTGAAAATGGGTGGCTCTATCCTAAAAAAAAAAAAAAAACACTGCAAGGGAAACGGATCAGATGCGTATTATTATACTTGCACAAATGAACAACCTAGTTATCAAATGAAAAAACATGAAGTCTACATTGATTCATTAGATTTAAACCAATCTAAGATGGGCAGCACATCTAGTGTTTTGTAAAACAGTACTATATATCTCTCTGTTATAATTAAAAAATCCTGGGACGAGACATGACTTTTTCAGAGAGATACTTTCATGTCCCACGAGACAAGACTTTGGGCCAAGAGATTTAACCACACCAGAAATAAAAGACAAAGAGTAGATGACAAAGTAGAACATTGTAAAGAATTCAAAAACGTTGGCGCAATACACATGCAGAGCAGGTTAGAGATAATGAAAGTACTAAAATTCAAGAGTTTCAAAAAATGATAGTAAAGATCACATTAGCGCAAACAAACAGAAATTATTACACTGAAATAACGGAACAGCCAAAAGAGATCGAATATATTGTTCGGATTTAAACTTTAACTCAAAAGCATGTAGAAGGGCATACCTTCTGGGGATTCCCTCGTTTTGCTGGGAGACTTCAATGCTCATGTGGGCAATGACAGTGAGACCTGGAAGGGCGTGATTGGGAGGAATGGCCCCCCCGATCTGAACCCGAGCGGTGTTTTGTTATTGGACTTCTGTGCTCGTCACCGATTGTCCATAACAAACACCATGTTCAAGCATAAGGGTGTTCATATGTGCACTTGGCACCAGGACACCCTAGGCCTCAGGTCGATGATCGACTTTGTGGTCGTGTCGTCGAACTTGCGGCCATATGTCTTGTGGCGCTTTTCCACTGCATAGTACGGCACAGCACGGTTCAGTACAGCTCACCTTAGTTCGGCTCAGTTCGGCTCGGTTTGCGTTTCGACTGCAGTTTAGTACCGCTTTAGAGTGGGCGGATTATTCACATGTCGCTATAGCGCCAACCTCCTGAAAAACTTTTCGTTCGCGTCGCCCCATCCAGCTCTCGCTGGATCCGCCTCGGCTACCAACGAGGAACGTCTGTACTTCCTCAATAGACCACGAAACAGCCATTTTTGGTTAAAACAAAATGGTGCGTCCGAACCTTCGCTGACTGTGTTAAAAATCTAGCGGGTCTGTTGTGTCTCGTGTCGCAAGTTCAGTGACGCAGTAATGACGATTTTCTCCGGCCAATCAGTGACCAGCAGAGTTTACACGTCACGTTTTGGTAACGGTTCAACGCGCTTGGAACCTCGGCTGAGGTGGTACTAAAAAAAGGACCAGGTACCAGGTACTGTTCCCAGTGGAAAACCCCCCAAAAGTGAGCTGAACTGAACCGTGTCGTGCCGTACTATGCAGTGGAAAAGCGCCATTGGAGACTCGGGTGAAGAGAGGGGCGGAGTTGTCAACTGATCACCACCTGGTGGTGAGTTGCCTTCGATGGTGGGGGAAGATGCCGGTCAGACCTGGTAGGCCCAAACGTGTTGTGAGGGTCTGCTGGAAACAGCTGGCAGAGTCCCCTGTCAGAAATAGCTTCAACTCCCACCTCCGGCAGAACTTCAACCACGTCCCGAGGGAGGTGGGGGACATTGAGTCCGAATGGGCCATGTTCCGTGCCTCTATTGTTGAGGCGGCTGACCGGAGCTGTGGCCGCAAGGTGGTCGTGCCTGTCGTGGCAGCAATCCCGAACCCGTTGGTGGACACCGGCGGTGAGGGATGCCATCAAGCTGAAGAAGGAGTCCTATAGGACTTTTTTGTCCTGTGGGTCTCTGGAGGCAGCTGATAGGTACCGGCAGGCCAAGCGGAACGTGGCTTCGGTTGTTGCTGAGGCAAAAACTCGGGCGTGGGAGGAGTTTGGAGAGGCCATGGAGAACAACTTTCGGACGGCTTCGAGGAGATTCTGGTCCACCATCCGGCGTCTCAGGAGGAGGAAGCAGTGCAGTGTCAACACCGTATATGGTGGGGATGGTGCACTGCTGACCTCGACTCGGGACGTTGTGGTTCGGTGGGAGGAGTACTTCGAAGACCTCCTCAATCCCACTAACATGCCTTCCAATGAGGAAGCAGAGTTTACACGTCACGTTTTGGTAACGGTTCAATGCGCTTGGAACCTCGGCTGAGGTGGTACTAAAAAAAAGGACTCTGAGGTGGGCTCTCCCATGTCTGGGACTGAAGTCACCGAGGTGGTCAAAAAACTCCTTGGAGGCAGGGCCCCGGGGGTGGATGAGATACGCCCGGAGTCCCTTAAGGCTCTGGATGTTATAGGACTGTCTTGGTTGACACGTCTCTGCAACATCGCATGGTCATCGGGGACAGTGCCGCTGGATTGGCAGACCGGGGTGGTGGTTCCCCTCTTTAAAAAGGGGGACCGGAGGGTGTGTTCCAACTATAGAGGGATCACACTCCTCAGCCTCCCTGGAAAAGTCTATTCGGGGGTTCTGGAGAGGAGGGTCCGTCGGATAGTCGAACCTCGGATTCAGGAGGAACAGTGTGGTTTTCGTCCTGGTCACGGAACAGTGGACCAGTTCTTCACCCTTAGCAGTGTCCTGGAGGGTGCATGGGAGTTTGCCTGACCAGTCTACATGTGTTTTGTGGACTTGGAAAAGGCGTTCGACCGTGTCCCTCGGGGAATCCTGTGGGGGGTGCTCCGGGAGTATGGGGTACCGGACCCCCTGATAAGGGCTGTTCGGTATCTGTACAACCGGTGTCAGAGCCTGGTCCGCATTGCCGGCAGTAAGTCGAGCCCGTTTCCAGTGAGAGTTGGACTCCGCCAGGGCTGCCCTTTGTCACCGATTCTGTTCATAACTTTTATGGATAGAATTTCTAGCGCAGCCAGGGTGTTGAAGGGGTCGGTTTGGTGGACTCAGGATTGGGTCACTGCTTTTTGCAGATGATGTTGTCCTGTTTGCTTCATCAGGCTGTGATCTTCAGCTCTCTCTGGATCGGTTTGCAGCTGAGTGTGAAGCGGCTGGGATGAGAATCAGCACCTCCAAATCCGAGAGCATGGTCCTCAGCCGGAAAAGGGTGGAGTGCCCTCTCAGGGTTGGTGGAGAGATCCTGTCCCAAGTGGAGGAGTTCAAGTATCTCTTGTTCACGAGTGAGGGAAGAATGGAGCGTGAGATCGACAGGTGGATCGGTGCGGAATCCGCAGTGATGCGGGCTCTGCATCGGTCTGTCGTGGTGAAAAAGGAGCTGAGCCGCAAGGCAAAGCTCTCAATTTACCAGTCGATCTACGCTCCTACCCTCACCTATGGTCATGAGCTATGGGTAGTGACCGAAAGAACGAGATCACGAATACAAGCGGCTGAAATGAGTTTCCTCCGCAGGGTGTCTGGGCTTTCCCTTAAAGATAGGGTGAGAAGCTCAGTCATCCGGGAGGGGCTCAGAGTAGAGCCGCTGCTCCTCCGCATCGAGAGGAGTCAGATGAGGTGGCTCGGGCATCTGATCAGGATGTCTCCTGGACGCCTCCCTGGCGAGGTGTTCCGGGCACGTCCAACCGGGAGGAGGCCCCGGGGAAGACACAGGACACGCTGGAGGGACTATGTCTCCCGGCTGGCCTGGGAACGCCTTGGGATTCTCCCGGAAGAGCTGGAAGAAATGGCCGGGGAGAGGGAAGTCTGGGCCTCTCTGCTTTCTGCTTAAGCTGCTGCCCCCGCGACCCGACCTCGGATAAGCGGAAGAGGATGGATGGATGGATGGCATGTAGATCATCTAATCTGTATTGCCATCAGGGAAAATTAGTGTTTCTTCCTAATGAAGAGGAGTATCTATGAGAATTAAAAGATTTTTTGTTTGGTTAAAGTGAAATCCACATATGCAAGCGTCAGAGACACAAAGTGGCTGGCGCATAGCGCAAGTCAGGGGGTGAGGGGGCTTGGGGGGGGTTTTTGGGGTGGTTGTTGAGCAAAGCAAGCAGGGTGCAAAGCCCCCTAATATAACACACAAATAACTACTTGCCAAATGTGAAAACAAAAGAAACATACGTTTTAGATTTTGCCTTCAGTAACTTACTTGTTTTAATATTATTTATAATTGTAATCCTAACGTAGTGAGTTTTTAAAAGAACATTTCCAAGACAAATTCAACATCACAAATACCCCCAACATTCCATACACCATTTATAATCATAACCAAATTACTAATTTACTCCACTAGGACTCAATATAGAAAT
Organism: Polypterus senegalus; assembly: GCF_016835505.1. Classification (NCBI taxonomy): domain Eukaryota; kingdom Metazoa; phylum Chordata; class Cladistia; order Polypteriformes; family Polypteridae; genus Polypterus; species Polypterus senegalus. The sequence continues at coordinate 145,368,439 of NC_053166.1, forward strand.
TACTTCAGTCAATATATATCTGTTAGGGGGTTAATAATGGTAGTTTGAAGGGACAGCTCAGCAGACTTTTGTTTATTTGGGAGTTCATATTTAGTCTAGAAAGCAGTAGGTTCTAGGTTCAAATTCAACTTTATATACACACAAAACAAACTGTACTTTAAAAAACCAACAAAAACATAAAACCATTTATTCACCACATCCAATTATCTCAAACTTTCATTGATTTTATAATATAGTGCTACAAAAGAATTGGTCACAGGTTTATACAAAAAAACTAAAGCATTCCAGGGCACATGCCTAGGCTGGGTCTTTTTTCTTGACAGATATAAATAGCTCTTTCTCATAAACAAAACTGTTGTAATGTGCCACCCAGTGTGTGAAGAATGCATCAATCAACTGAAAAAAGTTTAAAAAGCTAACTAATACAACTGAGTAACAATGTGAAGTGCTGCTAAGCAGAAGAGCAAAAACATACTCCCTACAGAAAAGCAGAAACAAGTTTCCTATCTGTTAAAGTCATTACCTAGTTGTAAAGCATAAGGAAAGCTTTTCATTTGCTGGAGAAGGAATGGCTAGCTAATCTAAAAGAAACTCTAGATGCAGCACATCCTGTTCTTATATATTTTTTTTAATTAATCTGAAATCTACAATCCATTCCTAAATGCTTTAGTGTGTATGCTGCTGGTGGTGAAAGCTAGCAAGGTTATGTTTTGCAGAAGTTAAAAATGGTAATGGTAGATGAATATGCTGACATTCTCGTCTCTTTCTCCAGACTGTCCCTTGATACCACAGTTTAAACTTGTGGACTCTTTATGTGCCAAAAATCCTTAGTCTCATAACATGTGTAACTTTTAGCAGATTAACTTTTTGTTGTTAATTAGCCTTCAAAACAGGAATGGTCATTGAGGATCCCATTTCAAGATATTTGCAGTGAAAATTGACATGGTTTGGAAGAACAAGTACTCTCGTTTTTTTATTTTTTTATATTTTGATAAGATTTACTAAATCAAGAAGAAGTGTTACACCAAGGCAAGGACTCTCTGAACCTGATTATAACTGTTCTGAAATTAAAGTGTAGTCATAGAGGCAAAAATTAACTCCTGAGTGTTTGCCCAATGAATGCAAATATAACTTACACATTTGAAAATAACATGGTTTAATATGTATAAAAATATTGTCATGTTTGTTAGTACAGGCAAATGTATTTAAGTTTAGTATTTTTGTTTGGCAAATATATTATTATTCCTTATGTACCAATGAGCTCAATACACAACTCAATAATTAAAAATTCTAATTTTTGCTATTAGGACTCTTTTAGCTAGTTTTCTTATTTTTTAATTATTGTAAAGAGTAAAGGAGAAGAAAAACAAATTATCTTAAACTAACTAACCAAGCAATGCATTAAGTAAAATCTGAAATGAAAACTCTTGAGCTTACCTATATCAGTAGACTGAATTATACATTTTGCACATTCTTTACCAGTAATTCCACTCCAAATACAAATATGTCAAGTGTCGGAGATGGCTGGGGTGGAAACCTGGCCGGGATGCCTAGGAAGACCGGAAGAGGGCTTAAGCTCACTTCAGACCACATGGGGACGACCACCCTGGTTCCTTTGGGGGCCATGGGTACAGAGCTTTGAAGCTCTACCCTGTAGGGGCCCCTGGTCACTGCCAGGGGGAGCCCTGGACCTCGGCACTTCTGCCACACCCGAAAGTGCCGGGGGAGGTGGGGGTTGGAAGACAAGCAGGGACACCTGGAGTACTTCCGGGTACGCAGCCGGCACTTCCGCCACTCTGGGGAGTGTCGGTGGAAGATTGGCGGGAAGCACCTGGAGCACATCCAGGTGCATATAAAAGGGGCCGCCTCCCTTCAGACAATGGCTGGAGTCGGGAGGAGAAAGACAAGGTCTTGAAGGAGAGGAGTGGAGATGGCCTGAAGAAGGAAGGAAGGCATTGTTGTGGCCAGGACTTTGGGGGTTGTTGGTGCACCTTGTGAATAATGGACTGTGTAAATAAACGTGTGTTAGGAGACATTAACGTGTCCGCCTGGCTGAAGCCGGCCCGGCTTCCACACAAGTTACTAGTGCATTCAAATACAAGTCTTTAAAGTTAAACTTTAAAGAAATAATAGGGTGTAATGCCTTCATGTGACTATGACTTTTATATATATATATATATATATATATATATATATATATATATATATATATATATATATATATATATATATATATATATATATATATATATATATAAAAAACACACACACACACAATCACAACACAACACAGCCACTAACCTGGTGGATCATGGAACAAACTTCTGACGCTCTTCTCTGGTGTGTTGAAAAAAGCTGTAGCCATTGAGTTGTACTCTCCATCTTTACAAAACATCTAAAGAATATATTTTTTTTCATTTTTATACATCTCAGAACTTAGATTCAATGATTGTTCAAACCATTACAAACTGTAACTTATATAATATATAACAGCACTTTGTAACTTTATTTTAAACTGAGTGATGTATCTCTCTTGGGAAATAACACACAATATATGTTAAGCTTATGATTCATGATTTCCACAATGGGGTTCAAAGTTTAAAATTGTTTGCTCCAGTTTTCTTCTTCATAATGACTGTAAACTATGTGTAATGTTTCAGTATTTAAGGTAAATGCTAGCTGTAAGAGTAGATATCATAGGATTTTTCACCTGTAAGGGATGTTCAACTGGTTCCTCACCAAGAGACTTGCAGTCCTCTGAGAAATAAATCATTGCAAAGGCAACAGTAGCTGTGACTGAAGCTACAAGCACAGCCTCTGCAACTTGCAAGAAAGGTCGATGAACATACCTGATCAAAACAGATATTCTATAATCACTTATTGAGGTAAAAATAAACACAAATATGCTTTGTGGCCACAGTCTATATTCTAAAGACATTTAGCACAATGTACAGAATAAAAGCATAGTGTATGAGTAATTATAGGCATAAAAGGAATGAATACATATCTGTAATACAATACAATTTATTTTTTGTATAGCCCACAATCACACAAGACGTGCTGCAATGGGCTTTAACAGGCTCTGCCTCTTGACAGCCATGCCTTTACTCTCTAAGAAGACAAGAAAAAAACTCCCCAAAATAAATGGAAGAAACCTTGGGAAAGGCAGTTCAAAGAAAGAACCCTTATCAGGTAGGTTAGGCATGCAGTGGGTGTCAAAAAGAAGGGGGTCAATACAATACAGTACAATACACAGAACAAAGTCTCAATACAGTATAAAAATAAAAATTTTAGAAGTATAGAGTAGAATTTAACAGTAAATGATATCACATAATATGATTTGGATTTGTTTGTTTTATCTGTAAGATGATAAATAATTTGATTTAGGAACTTGTATAGACCATTTACATTATTAGTACTACACTACCCAATTAAAAAAAATATATATCCTAAAAACATACTTAGTAAAGCTTAATAGATAAGATTTAAAGCACTTTGAAAGGTATAGAAATAGACATATAACAAGATGGATGGAAACAGTTCCTCTCATTCATGAAAATGCTTATATTTCATTTAGACAGACATAAATATTCAAACTTGCTTAATGCAATTCAAATGAAGTGACAAAGGACTGCAGCCTATCCCAGCAGCAAAATGCAGCAAATAGGACAGGAAAGGGTGTCTGACCGTAACAAGGCATATCCATGAAGAACCCACACTCATTCCTACAAGGGCAAGGTGGAATCACAATAAGCTAAACAGTACACCTATTACAAGACTGCATCTTGCACTGACCTAGAAATATTCTTTCCAAGAGAAAAAACTTTATTACAATAACTTCATAAATCTGTTTATACCATAACCCTAAATATGAAAGCAAAACCATCAGTACCTGATTCTGAATATAGTTAGCCAGTAGTTCAAACTGTTAAAAAGTGCCCCAATAATACCACCTAGAGAATAACAAAGTAGAAAGAGTTATTAACAGTGGTTTTAAATGACATGTTTCCACAAATACCAATTGTCCATGAAATTCATATAAAAAGAATGAAAAATAAATAAAATAACTGAAGAAAAATATATATGAATATAAATCTATATATTGCTATTATTCATTATTTACTTATTTGGTTGATACCTTTATCCAAGGTAACTCCTAACATTTCAGACATACACTTAATAATAATATATATTTTTTTTTACATTTATATATTGCTTTTTTCACTACTCAAAACGCTTTGCATACTCCATGAAGGGAGGGCACGGGATGCAAACCCATGATCACCTTACTGTGAGGCAGCAGTGCTACCACTGCACCACAGGGCACACATTAGTTACATTTTTTTTATTTTTCCAGTTGGAGCACAGTCAAGTTAAGTGACGTGCTGATGGTCACACATTGTCAATAGCAGGATTTGAACCCAAAACCCCAGGGGGCTTAAAGTCTTAAAGCTTTAACCACTACACCACACTGCCCCCCTCTCTCTCTCTCTCTTTATTTAATATACACACCATGCTAATAAAGAAACTTAACTAGTGCACCTGAAAGCAAGCATTAAAATAATAAATGACATTGTTTGTGCAAACATGTGCTGTAGCTTGAAAACTATAAAAGACAAGTTCATGCCCTAAAGTTAGTTCCATTATCCGACATAATAAAACCATAAAGCTTTAAATAACAGCTATGCACTTGACAATACAAGTCACAATATTACAAGATATATAGATCAGAATAAGAAAATAAACATTTACTTTCTGATTTACAATGCCCATATATGTAACATATACTATCACATGTAAACTACTATGAACTTTAATGGCAATTGTTAACCCCTAAGTAATTTATTTTTAATTTTAAACATGTCTTGATTATAGTGGCACTCCCAAATTCATAAGAATTAAGAATCTCTGATGCACTGACATTTTGACCTGACAGTAAAATATGAGGTATGATCTGATTTGAGAAGATGTTCACAGCAAGTTATAACAAATTTGGACAGTTTAATTAATTAAGAAAATCTAGTTGAGCAGGAATGTGAAGTTTACCAAACTGCATTATTCAATATGACATTTTAGGTGTGGCCACGTATAATTTAGATTTAGTTGATTGTCTGTGGTGGCCCATCTCATGAAACAATCTACTGAACATTCACTTTTGTGAATGGCCTATAAAATAAGAAGTACAGTATGTCAAAAGTAACTAAACAGCACTAAAAAAAGGAACAGATGTGTCTAGCATTTGAAGCAAATTGCTTCCTGCTAAAATAACACATATAGCTGACAAAAGAGAATAAACTAAATAGCAGTTAAGAGTGAATTGGGTTTCTTTCATAATTTTAAGCCTTTCCAAAAAATAAACCCACTAAGTGTCATCTTAAAAAGGAATATCGGAAATTCATGACTTGCCTATTACTCCCATGCACATGAAGATTGGAATTTCATACAGATTATACTCCTTTGCCTAGAATAAAATAAAACAATTGTGGTGATCAACAGTACTATATCTTCTTAACTAAACTAATGATACAAATGAATTCAAATTATGCATGATAAATACCTGTTAAATAATTATTCTTGAATAGCTGTTATAAATATAAAAATGCAGTAAAACAAAAAGTTTGGCACTATAATATGACAGCAAAAAATCTATGCAATGTAACACTACTTGTGTCAATTTCAAAAGCTGAAAAGCATATTCAGACTGAAAGAACTAAAACTCTGCTCACACATGTGCTAACAGCTACGTCTGTTTCACACTTTTTCTGGCAGTGGCTAAGACCAATCCATTTTTAAAATACTGTAAATGGGTTTTTACCAAGACAACATTTTGGCAAGATATTTCTGCAAAAAAAAATGCAAGATATGGTGCAAGATAATTTTTTTTAAATAATGCATAGAAGATGGAGGGAGAAAAAAATCAAATCAGTAAATGCATGTCTGTGCCTGAGAAAGTTTTAATTAATGATGGAAGTATTTAGGGCAGAATTTTCCAAATTTATGTACATTTTAAACTTATTTATAAATATTTCACTTTCTTCACTTCCAGGAATCCATTTCATTCTTCTTTATTTCAGTTTATTCTTCAAGTTTTGCAAACATTTATAAACAATACTTCACATTCAAAGATATTAAATGCTTAGGAACAACTGTGAAATTTGAGAATTAAAGTACATCTCACTTTAACAGTCCCAAAAAAGTAAATCTACAGCTTCTCATGAAGAACAAATATTTTTGTTGGAAGGAAATACAATGTGCTAAACATTACAAGGCAATTCCCATGACCTTATTTTTTATTTGCTACTAATTTTAATGCATTTGAAAAAAACCTAAACTAAGACTAATTTTCATATTTCCAATATTACATATTCAAGTTAAAATCTAGAATTATCATAACAAGTTGATCTATTATTACTCCTCAGAGATTAAGAAGCATGTTTGATTAATTAAGTGGGTGCAGACCTAACTTCAAACCATTAGGGTTTCCATAATGGGAACATTGTTTGTATATTTATCACCTACAAGGAAACTCGGCTTTATTGGAAACACAATTATTTCTGAAGAACCAGTTAAATTAAATTTTGCCAATAATAGCTTGTAATGAATGATCTGACAGATTTAATTCTGTTGTTAAAAAGAGAACAGAGAACAATGAGCAGGTAAAAAGTCACTATAAATATTTAATTGGTGGATGAATTAATTCACTTTACATGATTTTTCCAATTTATATTAGTAGGGGGAAAAGTAGAAAACTGTCCAGTTCTATTTCTTCATCATTGTCTAACATTTGTCTGATGCTTAAGCATTTTATCTTCAATTATACTAGTGGTAATGAGCTCTCACAATTCACACTGTTGTGTACTTTATTAGACTTTATAAAATTTACACAAATAAGGTAAAAGCAAAAACAGCTAATAAATAAAGTGTCTAACTTCAAGTACTGCTTGGTTGACACATTTTAATAGCAAGATATGGAGTACAGACTACTAACACAAAACACACTATATAAACAGCGTACCTCATTTTCAAAACGGCCAAAGTTGATTAGACCAGGGTTGGAGAGGTCACCAGGTTTGCCATGATAAATGCTCAAAAAAAAGTTCAAGGTAAATGTGGAGATCATGGATGCAAAAAACTATAAATACCAAATAAAAAAAAAAGATTAAAGTCCATAAATGCACTACTTTTTCTAGTATATTGATAACTATACTGTGGTATCTAATGGCAATTTCAAATCTTTCATATTGTCATATTGTCTAACCCTAATTTAAAAAGAGAATTTTAGATGTTCTCATTCAATTTCTCAATCATGCCTATTTACCATCACTGAAAATTAATTCAACATGCAACTTATTATTCAGCATTTTCTGACTTCTAAAGAAAAAAAGGCCAACTCAATCCTGTCATACAGCAGCTTCGATTTCTAAAGCTCAAAAGCAACAGATGTATTATATAGAATTATTTTATCCAGTGCCATAAGCATCTTGAATTATATTTGTTATAGACGGAGTGATGAACTCTAGGTCTTGAACTCTTACACTGAACTGTTAGAATGTAACATTACTGTATGCAAGAACCCTATGTATATTTTTAGACTTTAAAATAAATACATAATAAATAGTGGATTTTTTTTTATCCTACCTTTATCTGATATCTGCAAGGAAAAATATATCTGTACCTTTCTGTTGCAAACATTTTCCTTCTGGGATAATAAGAAAACAAGTCCTAACCATTCTTTATTACTTAACTACCATGTTACTTACTATTCTCCAAGTTAACATCTGGTTCCAGAAAGATGCACCTTCTTCCAAGCTGAAAAGTACTCCACCTGAGTAATTTTAAAAGAAGTCAACTAAAGCAGATCTGTATGCAAGATAAGCTGTTATGTATTATATTTAAATAAAATAATATATATATACAGTGTATCCGGAAAGTAATCACAGCGCATCACTTTTTCCACATTTTGTTATGTTACAGCCTTATTCCACAATGGATTAAATTCATTTTTTTCCTCAGAATTCTACACACAACACCCCATAATGACAACGTGAAAAAGTTTACTTGAGGTTTTTGCAAATTTATTAAAAATAAAAAACTGAGAAATCACATGTCCATAAGTATTCACAGCCTTTGCTCAATACTTTGTCGATGCACCTTTGGCAGCAATTACAGCCTCAAGTCTTTTTGAATATGATGCCACAAGCTTGGCACACACATCCTTGGCCAGTTTCACCCATTCCTCTTTGCAGCACCTCTCAAGCTCCATCAGGTTAGATGGGAAGCGTCGGTGCACAGCCATTTTAAGATCTCTCCAGAGATGTTCAATCGGATTCAAGTCTGGGCTCTGGCTGGGCCACTCAAGGACATTCACAGAGTTGTCCTGAAGTCACTCCTTTGATATCTTGGCTGTGTGCTTAGGGTTGTTGCCCTGCTGACAGATGAACCGTTGCTCCAGTCAAAGGTCAACAGCACTCTGGAGCAGGTTTTCAATCCAGGATGTCTCTGTACATTGCTGCAGTCATCTTTCCCTTTATCCTGACTAGTCTCCCACTTCCTACCGCAGAAAAACATCCCCACAGCATGATGCTGCCACCACCATGCTTCACTGTAGGGATGGTATTGGCCTGGTGATGAGCGGTGCCTGGTTTCCTCCAAACGTGACGCCTGGCATTCACACCAAAGAGTTCAATCTTTGTCTCATCAGACTAGAGATGTTTCTCATTGTCTGAGAGTCCTTCAGGTGCCTTTTGGCAAACTCCAGGGGGGGCTGCCAAGTGCCTTTTACTAAGGAGTGGCTTCCGTCTGGCCACTCTACCATACAGGCCTGATTGGTGGATTGCTGCAGAGATGGTTGTCCTTCTGGAAGGGTCTCCTTTCTCCACAGAGGACCATCGGGTTTTTGGTCACCTCCCTGACTAAGGCCCTTCTCCCCCGATTGCTCAGTTTAGATGGCCGGCCAGCTCTAGGAAGAGTCCTGGTGGTTTCAAACTTCTTCCACTTATGGATGATTGAAGGTCCCAATGAGCACAGTGGCCTCCAAGCAGCAGAAATTTTTTCTGTAACCTTCCCCAGATTTGTGCCTCGAGACAATCCTGTCTCGGAGGTCTACAGACAATTCCTTTGACTTCATGCTTGGTTTGGGCTCTGACGTGAACTGTCAACTGTGGGACCTTCTATAGACAGGTGTGTGCCTTTCCAAATCATGTCCAATCAACTGAATTTACCACAGGTGGACTCCAATTAAGCTGCAGAAACATCTCAAGGATGATCAGGAGAAACAGGATGCGCCTGAGCTCAACTTTGAGCTTCATGGCAAAGGCTGTGAAATCTCAAGTAAACTTTTTTCATGTTGTCATTATCGGGTGTTGCATGTAGAATTCTGAGGAAAAAATGAATTTAATCCATTTTGGAATAAGGCTGTAACATAACAAAATGTGGAAAAAGGGATGCACTGTGTTTTTATATATATATATATATATATATATATATATATATATATATATATATATATATATATATATATATATATATATATATATATATATATATATATATATATATATATATAACAAAATAAAGTGCATGAATTAAACAATTTTACAAAACTATTTGATAAGTTTGTTACCACTATAAACTGCTTTGGTATTTTATAACACAGCTGTGTAACTTTTATTCTAGTTTTAATTAATATGAGCTTAAATGTGTATGTTGGAGAAGGTTGTTTTCAAGTGTGGCAGCTTAGCATGCTGACTCAGACTTTTTTTTAAAAGAAAAATAACTTTTTTATAATTAACAATGTTTTGAAAGTCACTTAGCTAAGAATACAAAAATGCTAAATTCTAAACTATACATAAATGCCCAAAGAATTTTAAAATTAACTTTGAAGATTCATCTTTGGTACAAAAAGTATTGTTAGATAATTTTCATAAGATCATATCATGTTATCAAATATGTTATAGTTGTTAGGTAACATTTCTTACCAACTGGAGCACCAAAGGCTGCAGAAACTCCAGCAGCGGCACCAGCAGACACAAAATCTCTTTTTTCTGTGTCTCGTCGGAAATACTCAAATATCTGAAACAAATGTCAACGAGCATAATATTGCAAATAAAGTCAGGATAAAAAATTTTAAAAAATATCACAACCATGATCATAATGAATGTACAAATTGTTCTTTCATCCAGATCACCTTTGGAGATTATGGCAAACAAATAAATACATTAAAATGAATATCAGGAATTACAGAAAAGCTTTTAAATTCCACTTAAAATAAAACATTTTCAATAACTCAAACTATTAAGAAACACACTAAGCATGTACATTAAACATGTTCAGAATTAGGTATTCATTAATAAATAACTAAAGGTAAAGAACACTCTGTGATAAAATTCACTTATTTTTAAAGTAACCCCAATGTCGATGAAATAAAGTTAATATTTACACATTTCGTTCAAAATAACCATTCAATGGAAGTTATTTTTAAATATTTACAAACCTTAAAGTCTTTCTTTAATGACGTGGTTCTTCCCTGAGAAACACCAGCAGCTATAACAGCACCAGAATGGATCATAGGCCCTTCCTACAGCCAGATAAGCAAGAACAAATGCAGAAAATTTTCAGAAAAAAATAAGCAAATTACAAAATAAAAAAAAGGTAAGCTATAGGCCATCTAATTGAAAGGGTTAATTTTTTCTCTCATGCTGGTAAAATATAACCCAGCTGTCTCACAATAAAACAATAAAGTTTTTTTTATTCTTTTTATTGTTTTACCAGTGTCCATCCATCCAGCTCATTTTCAGAACACCCAATAAATCAATTTAATGATATCTTTATAAGAAAATTGTGAATTTCTACCAAGAACATGAAAATTATCTGTGCGACACAAAACCTTTGAATGCTAGTATATATTCAGGCCTGTGTAACATCTGTATTTTGTATGTCCCTCGTCTTTTTTTCTAGTATAAAACAATGCCACTTTAAAATATACATTTTTGAATTATCAGTAGAAATATCAGAAATAAAAATTTAGTGTGGGATTTTTTAAATAAAAATCAGAGAATGGTTTAAGGGTCTGGATCCTTTTTCAGTTCTTTTCAGCAAAATAGAGGATGAACAATAAACTTGGGATTTAATATAGTGAATGTCATTAATTTACTATTCCAGTACAAATCTATTGTGTGCTAGGCCCTGTAGGCTCTATCCTGGCAACACTGGGCAGAAGACAACTGTGATTCTCAACCTTTATGGTGTCACAACTTAGTTCTTCACATGCCAGTGTGTTCGGGACCCTCCTCAGCCCCCCTCCTTGAATTTAGTGTGATCGTCTGAGGTTAGGGGATGGTGTTGTATTCCTTAGTGAATCGAGCATGATTGTCAAATTTTTGGGTCCACATAGTCAACAGAACATCAGAGAATTACAGGAATCAAGTGTGATCGGGTGAAATGGAGGGTTTGACCTGGGGTCAGCCATGGACAACCTGCAATGGCACCACGGCCCACAAGCTGGGAAGCACTGAACTAGAATGTATAAAGATGAACATGGCAAGAACCTAAAAAATCTCTCACAGCCAACAGTCATTTCCAAGGTTCTAAAACAAGGAGACAACCTCTGACCACTGTAGCTTAAACTATTTAAACAAAAAGTACAATTAACAACAGAGATTGACACAGATTTAATAGTGGACTGGAACAAAAAATACCAGGAGTCAAGCTGGAGAAGTCTGATCTACAGGAGAAGAATTCTGTCAATTCATATGCTTGAGAATTAAGGGGGCGGAGAAGAAATGGCTATATGGCTTATATGTCTTTGAATTTGTATTTCATTTGACTGTAAGAGAAAGTATAAACAGTTGCACAAGTTAGTACTGTATAAAGAGGCACTAGTGGAATTTAAGATGAAGCAAAAGCAATTTTACCTTTCCCACTGCAAGCCCTCCTGCTACTGAGCAGATAACACCGAACACTTTAACAAGAAGGGTCTAAAAAACACAAAGAAAAACAGATTTAGAAGTCTGCAATAAACAGCATCACGATCCTAGCTTCTAATCTTTACACAATTCAGTCTTTAACGGTGATACAAAGCAGGATATGCATCTGTTTGGAAACAATCTCATGTTTCTTGGTATTTATTTTTTTCTTACAACATTTTGAATAAAAGTACAGTATGTCTTGTAAAACTTTATTTGGAGAAACAAAAAGAAATAAAGACATGTGAATCATAAGCTCAATCAGTTGCAAACTGAATTATAAAGGCAAAGTTGTTCTAACAAAAAATAAAATTAAATGTGCCTGTAAATTCAAAACTTGGGCTACTTGTTCGGAACCACTGGTCCAAACAGATCCTATTATTAATAATAAAAATCCGAGTTATTATAGGTATTTAACAAATATGAGAAGCGGTCATGGTCTGCTTTGTTGAGGATTTTGTTTTAATTTACTCTAAAAGGGTCCGACTGCTTAGCAATTGCTTCCTATTTACTACCCGTGTCATCTGCAACAATGCCTACTTTTTATTAACTGTCACTTAACTGGAAATAATTAAGGCAAACAGGTTTTAGTGAAAATGCCATACTATATCACTTTTTAAGCTGGCCTTATCCTGAGCAGGGTCACTGAGGCCAGAAACCTATTCCAGCAAGAATGGTGTGCAAGACAGGGACAATCCCTAGACAAAAGGTCAGTCCTTCACAGCAAGAACACACGCACTCACACTAGCATCAATTTAGCATTGCCAATCCGCTCAACACTGTGGCATGAAACCAGAGCACCCAGAGGAAACTCACACTGACACAGGGAGAATAAACAAACTCCATGCAGGGAGGACCCGGGACACAAACCCTGGTCTACTTACTTTGAGGTAGCAGCACAACCACTATGCCACTGTGCCACACTACTTGGCGGAAACAATGAGTTAAAAAGATCAAAATAAAACAGGCTCATATGTATTAAAATACATATTGCACATTTCAGACTTTTTTGGTCTACTGAGGACTTGGGAGCATGACTGAACATGTAGAAAGGAAACAGAGGCAAACAGCACATTAATTAAGGGGATATGTGTTTTCTATTACTTGAAATTATGTTACACGGTTTAATTCATTTTTGTTCATCGTGACTCCAGAGATGTGTTTTATGTCTGACATGCAAGTAAGATTTTTACTGTAGAGGACAATATTGCAGTTTTTACTTTGCTATAATGATTGAAGCATCTATCTATATTTTTCCTTTCATTCGTTTCCCTGCTTCTACTTTCATTTAAAAATTAAAAAGATAATATAATAAATGCTTTAATTTTTTGTAACATTTTCCTAGTTGCTCCCAAGTCAACTGACATTTAATCTGATCTTGACTATTTGCCTGGCTGTTTTTGACTAGTCAAGTGGTATCAGGGAATTCGCCAGGGGGATATGGAAGACGTTGCTGGGAATACGGTGGGCTTGTTTGTTACCATCAAACCTCTAACCATAAAAAGCAGATTAAAAAAAAATAAAGATTATGATGCCGTCACAGAGATAGATAAGTCTCATTTTTCCGAATTCATTTTTGCGTTTTGTATAACTTATTTTTTTCTGTAGAGTTTGCTCCCTTCATTTCTTCAAATTACTGACAATTAAAAAGCAGACACAGGTGCATATTACCACAATATTAAAAGGGGCCTCTACTTCAGTATGATTTTCACATTTGCCAATTATTAAACAAAGACCAACCTAAGGCATTTTTAAATAAGAAAGTAAAAAAACACGGCCTTTACTTTTCAAATTCCTTTAAAAAATAGAACAATAATGAGAGTTTTAAAATGAAAACAATAAAGATAGAAAATGGGATACAATCAGTAAAAGTCAGCCCACACTTTGCCCCTCAGTGGTCAGAGTCAAAAAAAAAAAAAATACCCCTACCAATTTTGAGATTTTAGATTAAAATTATTCCAATGCAACATCCCATTTGACATTAGGGATGGTCTGAGTATATCCAGTTCAGGGGATGTCAAACTCCTGAAGAGCTGAAGTAATTATAGGTTTTTGCTCCACGAAAGTTTCTAATCTACAAGCTAACAACTGCAGTTAATGAAATATGTCATTCAATTAAATGGCTTGTCAGGAAGAAAACTTGTACTTTCCCTAGATACAATAACAGCTAACTAGAGAGAGACACAGACAGGGGTTGGGAGCATGTGCTGAGAGTGCTTTGCCACACCCACCTCACGACAAACAACCTGGATTGGGACCTGAGTGCAGCTGATGACTTGAGTGCCTTATAAAGATTTATTTACCCTCTTTACAGTGAGACTAGCCAGGATTTCAGCTTTAAGTGCAGTTGCTTTCATTTCTATCTATTTTCCAAACCTATGGCCTCATGTACTGCATCACAAGTTCTTTAAATGTATTCTAGCAGCAATGAGCAAAAGGCAGAAACCAACCCAGGAAGTGAAACTGGGCAAACTGGGACACAAGTCAACATTCATATCAGATCTGAACTGGGCAAGAAAACTTATGTGAACAGGGGGTGATCTTACAAACTCTAAACAGAAACCATTACGGCCTGGAATGGAAATAGGTTCAAGCACCATTAGGGAGCAATGCTACCGGCTGGGCAACTATGCTACCTTAAAATTTTTTTGGTGTCACTTCAAAGTTTGCAAACTAGCCAAACAACTGAGAGCTCCTTTTGAAATCTAGCATCTTCTGATCCACATATTAGAAAACTGATAACTATAAGGTAAACACTTTGTAAAACAACAATTTATATTAGAACAAGTGTATTCCCCCACCCCACCCCCCATTTACAGCTGGTGAAATCAAGGAGCCTCTAGATTATTGGACAGAATATACATAAGTTTATCCAAAATATGAATTCTGTGAAAATGAAATGTACTTAACAAGTCAAGATTTTAAGCCTGGATTTTTTAATCCAAAATTTCAATTTTATAATATTAATATTATTATTTTATTAGATCCCCTACAAGGCCTATGTAACTTACATCTGCAATAACTGGGCAAACAGCAGACATTTACACTTTTTACACAGAAAATGGTATATGACTGTCCCCTGAATGAAAGTGACTTTTAAGTTTAGTTTAAACCCTGAATCTACGCAAGCCACTGAACCCTCCAAATGTGAAAACGCACAGGAGCACAAGCATGAATTGAGGGGACATGTATCCAAATGGTAAAAAGTCTATGATGTTCCATCTTAGAAAAACTTTACATTAAGAGCAAAAAAGCACCACATGACCCACACACAGAAAAAAAAAGTTTTAATGTCTCAAGTGTGCTGTTGAAACAGCTTGTGTGGTATTCAAATGTTTTATTGACAAAGCAAATATTCATTCACCTATCTTTTGTAAGTGACGCATGGGTTGGACGGACATCCCGACCAGGAAAAGGGATAGCTCCTTACCCCAATGGGAGGCTCCTGGCAGGCAGAAAAACATCCTGGCCAGGAGAGAGAAAGGTTCCAGACCCGGAAGTAATGGCCACAAGGGATGGACAGACAGCCCATCGAAGGAAGATGATGTTGCTGGGGTCTCTTTATTCCACCAGGACACTAGATGGCAGCAGCCCTGGATATTGGTGCACAGAGGGGAACCAGTAGACATGCTTGGAGATGTAGTCCGACAACACAAACCTGCAGGAGTCCATGGGTGCCACAAAGGGGCGCTGCAGGGAGATGCACTCCCCAGTATGTGGGACATCCATATGACCCAGAAGTGCTTCCATCAGGCAGTAGCCCTGGCACTGGAAGTACTCCCAGGTCCTCAATAAAAGGGACTGCACTCCCTTATCCAGGCAAGTCAGTGTTGGGAGAATGGAGAGCAACACTCTACCGGAGGAGGGTATTGCGGTGGTGAGAGGAAAGGTATTGTGGAGTGAATTGAGGAGGAGAGAGAGATAACTTTGTGCTTAGTAACTTTTGGAGGACTGCCTTCGTGTGATCGTGTTGGAGTTTGGGGCTTGCCGACAGCCCAGTTCCATTACACTTTATACAAATGTAATGTCTTCTAAAAAATATGATCAAATATTTGGCTGCAACTAATGATTATTTTGGTAGTCGACCAATTTATTTATCAATTAGTCACAATTATTTCATGCCTGACTATTTTGATGCCTGCAACCTGTGGTTGCACATCCTGTTCTGGGCTCCAGTGCATGTCTTACCTCATCTGCTCACGTCTGTCAACCTGTAAATGTCACCCTGATGTCTCTGCATTAACACGATTAAAATTAATAATAATCAAATTAAAATAACAACCAGTGAAACATATGAATTTGAAAATAGTCAGATGTTTTATATTAGTGTGACCATCACAATAAAAAAGAAATACATTAAACAATACAAACTAAAGTGCACATAGTCTTTAAACAAAAAAAGTGCATTTAACTTAACCAAAAAATACATCGTTAAAACTGAAATGTTTTTCATATTTTAGTAAAAAATGACAAAATGTAGACATAAACTATATAATGCGTAAAGCATGAAGTGCAAAGTTCAAATGAACACTTTCACAAAAGGTTCAGGGACGATACAATAGCTTCCATGGTGCAGCAGTAGGAATTGCTGATTTATAATCAAGAGTCCCCCGGTTCGATCCTGACTGCCTCGTATATTTACAATTTTGAGTAGTGAGGTGCTCTTATTGTTAATATTATACAATAAACACATACATTTGATATGCGTCTGTAACAGCCACTGTAAATGTATAGTATTTGTAAAAGTTACCTTTTTTTTTCACTTTTATTCTCTCAGTCACAATCACAATACATACTACCATCCTCCCCTCCTGATCTGACCTTAACAGAACTAACTAACAGCACCACCATAAATTCTCAAGAGACAGAGGCATCACAGCTCCAGGATGCTTGCATTTCAGATGCTCATGCATCACGGTGGTGCTGCCGTGAAAAGAAGGCTCCGCTTTACATAATCTGCATTCAACTTTTTTTTCTTTTTCGGTGAAGTGTTTCCACACTTTAGAAAGTTTCTGTCTCAATTTTTTTCCATCTCCTTCCCCCTTCTCTATCCGATTCACCATTGCAACCACGTTTATTTTCCTCTACATTCTTCTTCTCCTCAGACATTGTTCTTCGTTGGTAGGACTGTGTGCAGTCTTGACAAACAATAACAAACGATACTGCCCACAGACTTTCATGTAGTGCATTGCAGTTACAAAAACCAATGTGGTTCTTTGGGACTGGAGCCCCTATTGAAGGCTCTGTTTATGACGCATTGACAATAAAAAATCTGCGTTGACGATTTTTTGTAGTCAACGTCATTGATTACGTCGACTAATCGTTGCAGCCCTAATTAAATGAAAAATGGCACAGGGTTGAAGCTACTGCTTTCCAGACAGCTTCATGCCTGAATCACGTCTATACGCACTCACCATTTACACAGGGGCTTTTTTCAGAACACTCTGTGTTAGTAACTGGCCTCGTGCAAGTGTATGTGCATCTTGTAATGGACTAACATGATGTGCAGGGATTAGGTTACACCATACATATTACACAGCTGGGACAGATTTCAGCTTTCTATGATTCTGTAATGGAAATAGCACTTTTAGACAATGAATGAATGGATGACAAAACATAAAAATTAGCCTCTAAAGATAATTACACACAAAATCGGAGCTGCCAAAAGTTTTTCCATATTAACCGACTTACGAAAAAAAAAGAATTACCCTGGTTATATAATTATACATTGTTCTTTCCATGACTCTCAAGATAACGGCATACATCTTTCAGAACAAAGAAGGTTATTCATACCATAATTCAAATAGTATGCAGAGCAAAGAAAAATCTCAATGGCTTCCAGATGTTCACAAGAAAAAACATGCACTAAATGAATACATAAGATACTGTATCAGCAGGACCAGATGGAATTAGTCTTTAAGTACTTAAGGGCCTGTGCAGACCAGTTTTGTGGTATCCTCTGCTATCTATTCAGTCTGTCACTAAGGCTTCAGATCTGTTATATTCAAGCAATAAATTAAATATGTTTAATTAAAGTAAGTTTTAAAAAAGCAAAGAAGACAAATAGCACAAAGCCCTCAACATCATCATGTCTCCCTGAAATGTTGAGGGTGGGGAAAAAACCCACCAACCTTGAGGCGAACAACACGTGGAATCTTCACTCCATTGAGATAACACTTTATCTGAGGAATCCCACTACCAGATGCTACAGGCTGAAAAAGGATAACAGCATCAGATTAACTACCAGCCACACACACAAGAAATCTTGGCAAATACATTAAGCATGTAATTTACATAAACAATTACATATAAACAAATAATTGACCTATGATTTTCCATGGAACCTTGTAACCATACATATAAGCAACACAAGAACACTTAAGTCGTCATGACTTATTGGTTAATTAATAGCTAAGTCACTCCAGAATCTCAACCCAGCTTTTGGTTTAAGAATTCAACATATCTGCAAAAACAACATAGTCGATCAGTTAATTCCAAGATTTCCTTCCTCTGAAAAATTCCATGCAAAGTTTAGGAGTACCTTTAATGACTTTGCTGTCTATGTTGACTCATAAGTATATGTATTAGATTGTAGCATATTTTTTAGTAATGCGTTTGATTTGTGCATCATTTAAATAAAGTGATCATCATGCAAGGCACTACATATGTAAGTAATTGATTAATAAATGAAAAAATAGCAGTACATGATTGTTAAAGTATTATGTACCAATTATGCCAACTAAATATAAGAAATTTTGTTATGGCAAGTTAAGGTGGCAAACCTGGATTTAATCCTACTGCTCAAAAATATCAAAAATGATAACAAAGGACGTCTGTGGGAATTTTACATCTTAAAATTGGAATACTAATGGAAAATAACAGATGTACTTGTTTTTATAGAAAAACGGGAAATCAATGTTTCCTTCAATATATTTTTAAGTAGTGGATGTGTGGGTTTGGAACAAATTGCTCGTTTATGTTATTAAAGCACATAACATGTTAAATTTAGGAAGTAACTGGATGAGAAACTAAGAGTTTATTTTTATTATTTAGAAATTACAGTAATATGTTACAAATTTCACTACCATATCATTAAGCTGTTGTTTCTTTTTCTTTTTGGCTCTACGTGTTCCAGGCAAAATATAGTATTAATTTGTATTTATAAATAATAATATTCATGAACAGTGTCTTACAAAAGTACTGAGCCTTACACCATATTTATATTTTCTATTACCCATTCGTCTTTTCTAAACCAGCTTAATCCAGTATAGGGATGCTATGGTCAAAACCTATCCCAGCATCACAGAGCACAAGGAAGGGTGGAATAGTGGTTAAGGATTTGGACCTCAAACCCTGAGGTTGTTAGTTCAAAACCCGCTACTGATACTATGTGATCATGAGCAGGTCACTTTACCTTCCTGTGCTCCAACTGGAAAAACAAATGAAACATAACCAATTGTATACATAAAGGTGTCAGTCAAATAATATTTTCTAAAATATTATCTATTTACTAAACTGTGAACATCAGTTGATCCCATATATATCCCATATATATATAGAAAACTAACTTCTGCAGTATTGAGTAAAGTGAAACCTGAGCTTTTTCTAAACAAAGACCAGTATGAAATGGGATGGCAATCTGTCCCTGTGCATATAACAGTAGTTTAGTTAGACAAGGTTTTCCAACCCAATCCATGTCTTTGCTAATGAGAGAAAATGGAAGTAGCAGAGGAAACCGATGCAAAAACAAGGAATACATGGAAACTACACTCTGAAGGTGACATAGATTAAGAAATGAATCTATGTCTAACTGACAAAGCCACCTGCTACAATGACGAGGTGCCCCTACCTAAATAAAGTGAAAATAACATTACATTTAGCAAAATCTGAAAACCTTCAAAGGAGTACTTATCAAAA